>NC_058090.1:56116881-56446921 GCF_014858855.1 Bufo gargarizans
CACGTCACCCACCACTGCAACAGTCCATTGGCATATATTAGGCCTAGCACACAGGCAGAGCAGAGAGGTCCCGTAACAGACAATCTGGCTTCATGTACAGCAGAGAATCAGTCTGCATGTCATAGCAGAGAATGAGGCTTCACGTCAGCCACCACTGCAACAGTCCATTGGCATATATTTAGGCCTAGCACACAGGCAGAGCAGAGAGGTCCCGTAACAGACAATCTGGCTTCATGACAGCAGAGAATCAGTCTGCATGTCATAGCAGAGAATCAGGCTTCACGTCAGCCACCACTGCAACAGTCCATTGTCATATAATTTAGGCCCAGCACCCAGGCAGAGGAGAGAGGTCCCGTAACAGAGAATCTGGCTTCATGTCAGCAGAGAATCAGTCTTCATATCATAGCAGAGAATCAGGCTTCACGTCACCCACCACTGTAAGAGTCAATTTTCATAATTTAGGCCCAGCACCCAGGCAGAGGAGAGAGGTCCCGTAACAGACAATCTGGCTTCATGTCAGCAGAGAATCAGTCTTCATATCATAGCAGAGAATCAGGCTTCACGTCACCCACCACTGCAACAGTCAATTTTCATAAATTTAGGCCCAGAACCCAGGCAGAGGAGAAAGGTCCCGTAACAGACAATCTGGCTTCATGTCAGCAGAGAATCAGTCTTCATATCATAGCAGAGAATCAGGCTTCACGTCACCCACCACTGCAACAGTCAATTGTCATAAATTTAGGCCCAGCACCCAGGCAGAGGAGAGAGAGCTCCCGTAACAGAGGATCTGGCTTCATGTCAGCAGAGAATCAGTCTGCATGTCATAGCAGAGAATGAGGCTTCACGTCACCCACCACTGCAACAGTCCATTGGCATATATTTAGGCCTAGCACACAGGCAGAGGAGAGGTTCATTCAACTTTGGGTAGCCTCGCAATATAATGGTAAAATGAAAATAAAAATAGGATTGAATGAGGAAGTGCCCTGGAGTCCAATAATATATGGTTATGGGGAGGTAGTTAATGTCTAATCTGGACAAGGGACGGACAGGTCCTGTGGGATCCATGCCTGGTTCATTTTTATGAACGTCAGCTTGTCCACATTGGCTGTAGACAGGCGGCTGCGTTTGTCTGTAATGACGCCCCCTGCCGTGCTGAATACACGTTCAGACAAAACGCTGGCTGCCGGGCAGGCCAGCACCTCCAAGGCATAAAAGGCTAGCTCTGGCCACGTGGACAATTTAGAGACCCAGAAGTTGAATGGGGCCGAACCATCAGTCAGTACGTGGAGGGGTGTGCACACGTACTGTTCCACCATGTTAGTGAAATGTTGCCTCCTGCTAACACGTTGCGTATCAGGTGGTGGTGCAGTTAGCTGTGGCGTGTTGACAAAGTTTTCCACATCTCTGCCATGCTAACCCTGCCCTCAGAGGAGCTGGCCGTGACACAGCTGCCTTGGCGACCTCTTGCTCCTCCTCTGCCTTGGCCTTGGGCTTCCACTTGTTCCCCTGTGACATTTGGGAATGCTCTCAGTAGCGTGTCTACCAACGTGCGCTTGTACTCGCGCATCTTCCTATCACGCTCCAGTGCAGGAAGTAAGGTGGGCACATTGTCTTTGTAGCGTGGATCCAGCAGGGTGGCAACCCAGTAGTCCGCACAGGTTAAAATGTGGGCAACTCTGCTGTCGTTGCGCAGGCACTGCAGCATGTAGTCGCTCATGTGTGCCAGGCTGCCCAGGGATAAGGACAAGCTGTCCTCTGTGGGAGGCGTATCGTCATCGTCCTGCCTTTCCCCCCAGCCACGCACCAGTGATGGACCCGAGCTGCGTTGGGTGCCACCCCGCTGTGACCATGCTTCATCCTCATCCTCCTCCACCTCCTCCTCATCCTCGTCCTCCTCGTCCTCCAGTAGTGGGCCCTGGCTGGCCACATTTGTACCTGGCCTCTGCTGTTGCCAAAAACCTCCCTCTGAGTCACTTCGAAGAGACTGGCCTGAAAGTGCTAAAAATGACCCCTCTTCCTCCTCCTCCTCCTCCTCCTCCTGGGCCACCTCCTCTTCCATCATCGCCCTAAGTGTTTTCTCAAGGAGACATAGAAGTGGTATTGTAACGCTGATAACGGTGTCATCGCCACTGGCCATGTTGGTGGAGTACTCGAAACAGCGCAACAGGGCACACAGGTCTCGCATGGAGGCCCAGTCATTGGTGGTGAAGTGGTGCTGTTCTGTAGTGCGACTGACCCGTGCGTGCTGCAGCTGAAACTCCACTATGGCCTGCTGCTGCTCGCACAGTCTGTCCAGCATGTGCAAGGTGGAGTTCCACCTGGTGGGCACGTCGCATATGAGGCGGTGAGCGGGAAGGCCGAAGTTACGCTGTAGCGCAGACAGGCGAGCAGCAGCAGGATGTGAACGCCGGAAGCGCGAACAGACGGCCCGCACTTTATGCAGCAGCTCTGACATGTCGGGGTAGTTGTGAATGAACTTCTGCACCACCAAATTCAGCACATGCGCCAAGCAAGGGATGTGCGTCAAATTGGCTAGTCCCAGAGCTGCAACGAGATTTCGCCCATTATCACACACCACCAGGCCGGGCTTGAGGCTCACCGGCAGCAACCACTCGTCGGTCTGTTGTTCTATACCCCGCCACAACTCCTGTGCGGTGTGGGGCCTGTCCCCCAAACATATGAGTTTCAGAATGGCCTGCTGACGTTTACCCCGGGCTGTGCTGAAGTTGGTGGTGAAGGTGTGTGGCTGACTGGATGAGCAGGTGGAAGAAGAGGAGGAGGAAGCCGAGAAGGAGGAGGTGGCAACAGGAGGCAAAGAATGTTGCCCTGCGATCCTTGGCGGCGGAAGGACGTGCGCCAAACAGCTCTCCGCCTGGGGCCCAGCTGCCACTACATTTACCCAGTGTGCAGTTAGGGAGATATAGCGTCCCTGGCCGTGCTTACTGGTCCACGTATCTGTGGTTAGGTGGACCTTGCTACAGATGGCGTTGCGCAGTGCACACTTGATTTTATCGGATACTTGGTTGTGCAGGGAAGGCACGGCTCTCTTGGAGAAGTAGTGCCGGCTGGGAACAACATACTGTGGGACAGCAAGCGACATGAGCTGTTTGAAGCTGTCTGTGTCCACCAGCCTAAATGACAGCATTTCATAGGCCAGTAGTTTAGAAATGCTGGCATTCAGGGCCAGGGATCGAGGGTGGCTAGGTGGGAATTTACGCTTTCTATCAAATGTTTGTGAGATGGAGAGCTGAACGCTGGCGTGTGACATGGTTGAGACGCTTGGTGACGGAGGTGGTGGTGGTGGTGTTGGTGGTACATCCCCTGTTTGCTGGGCGGCAGGTGCCAACGTTCCTCCAGAGGCGGAGGAAGAGGCCGAGGCGGCAGCAGCAGAATAGGCCGAGGCGGCAGCAGCAGAAGAGGTAGCAGGGGGAGCCTGAGTGACTTCCTTGGTTTTAAGGTGTTTACTCCACTGCAGTTCATGCTTTGCATGCAGGTGCCTGGTCATGCAGGTTGTGCTCAGGTTCAGAACGTTAATGCCTCGCTTCAGGCTCTGATGGCACAGCGTGCAAACCACTCGGGTCTTGTCGTCAGCACATTGTTTGAAGAAGTGCCATGCCAGGGAACTCCTTGAAGCTGCCTTTGGGGTGCTCGGTCCCAGATGGCGGCGGTCAGTAGCAGGCGGAGTCTCTTGGCGGCGGGTGTTCTGCTTTTGCCCACTGCTCCCTCTTTTGCTACGCTGTTGGCTCGGTCTCACCACTGCCTCTTCCTCCGAACTGTGAAAGTCAGTGGCACGACCTTCATTCCATGTGGGGTCTAGGACCTCATCGTCCCCTGCATCGTCTTCCACCCAGTCTTGATCCCTGACCTCCTGTTCAGTCTGCACACTGCAGAAAGACGCAGCAGTTGGCACCTGTGTTTCGTCATCATCAGAGACATGCTGAGGTGGTATTCCCATGTCCTCATCATCAGGAAACATAAGTGGTTGTGCGTCAGTGCATTCTATGTCTTTCACCGCTGGGGAAGGGCTAGGTGGATGCCCTTGGGAAACCCTGCCAGCGGAGTCTTCAAACAGCATAAGAGACTGCTGCATAACTTGAGGCTGAGACAGTTTCCCTGGTATGCATGGGGGTGATGTGACAGACTGATGGGGTTGGTTTTCAGGCGCCATCTGTGCGCTTTCTGCAGAAGACTGGGTGGGAGATAATGTGAACGTGCTGGATCCACTGTCGGCCACCCAATTGACTAATGCCTGTACCTGCTCAGGCCTTACCATCCTTAGAACGGCATTGGGCCCCACCATATATCGCTGTAAATTCTGGCGGCTACTGGGACCTGAGGTAGTTGGTACACTAGGACGTGTGGATGTGGCAGAACGGCCACGTCCTCTCCCAGCACCAGAGGGTCCACTAACACCACCACGACCATGTCCACGTCCGCGTCCCTTACTAGATGTTTTTCTCATTGTTATGGTTCACCACAACAACAAATATATTATTTGGCCCAATGTATTGTATTCAAATTCAGCGGGATATAAATTTGAGGCCTAGTATTTAGGCGCTGGGTGACCGGTATGGATTTAGTGACAGAATTAGACTTGGAAATGCACAGAAGCGTGTGTGTGTGAAGTTATTCTGAATGACCCAATGTGCACCTTGAATATTATATACCCTTTTAGGGATAGATTTCAAATAGCTCTGATATAGCAGAAACCACTAAATTATGAAATTGCTAAATTGGGAATTGTACTTCAACCCAGAACAAAAAATGTGCTTTGACGGACACTAAATATCTTGCCCAGCAACAACAGTACAACGGTGGGTAACGAGAGATTTAGAGGGAATTAAATTTGAGGCCTAGTATTTAGGCGCTGGGTCACCGGTATGGATTTAGTGACAGAATTAGACTTGGAAATACACAGTAGCGGGTGTGTGTGAAGTTATTCTGAATGACCCTATGTGCACCTTCAATATTATATACCCTTTTAGGGATAGATTTCAAATAGCTCTGATATAGCAGAAACCACTAAATTATGAAATTGCTAAATTGGGAATTGTACTTCAACCCAGAACAAAAAATGTGCTTTGACGGACACTAAATATCTTGCCCAGCAACAACAGTACAGCGGTGGGTAACGAGAGATTTAGAGGGAATTAAATTTGAGGCCTAGTATTTAGGCGCTGGGTCACCGGTATGGATTTAGTGACAGAATTAGACTTGGAAATGCACAGAAGCGTGTGTGTGAAGTTATTCTGAATGACCCAATGTGCACCTTCAATATTATATACCCTTTTTGGGATAGATTTCAAATAGCTCTGATATAGCAGGAACCACTAAATTATGAAATTGCTAAATTGGGAATTGTACTTCAACCCAGAACAAAAAATGTGCTTTGACGGGCACTAAATAACTTTCCCAGCTACAACAGGACAACGGTAACGAGAGATTTAGAGGGATTTAAATTTGAGGCCTAGTATTTAGGCGCTGGGTGACAGGTATGGGTTTAGTGACAGAATTAGACTTGGAAATACACAGTAGCGGGTGTGTGTGAAGTTATTCTGAATGACCCTATGTGCACCTTCAATATTATATACCCTTTTAGGGATAGATTTCAAATAGCTCTGATATAGCAGAAACCACTAAATTATGAAATTGCTAAATTGGGAATTGTACTTCAACCCAGAACAAAAAATGTGCTTTGACGGACACTAAATATCTTGCCCAGCAACAACAGTACAGCGGTGGGTAACGAGAGATTTAGAGGGAATTAAATTTGAGGCCTAGTATTTAGGCGCTGGGTCACCGGTATGGATTTAGTGACAGAATTAGACTTGGAAATACACAGTAGCGGGTGTGTGTGAAGTTATTCTGAATGACCCTATGTGCACCTTCAATATTATATACCCTTTTTGGGATAGATTTCAAATAGCTCTGATATAGCAGGAACCACTAAATTATGAAATTGCTAAATTGGGAATTGTACTTCAACCCAGAACAAAAAATGTGCTTTGACGGGCACTAAATAACTTTCCCAGCTACAACAGGACAACGGTAACGAGAGATTTAGAGGGATTTAAATTTGAGGCCTAGTATTTAGGCGCTGGGTGACAGGTATGGGTTTAGTGACAGAATTAGACTTGGAAATACACAGTAGCGGGTGTGTGTGAAGTTATTCTGAATGACCCTATGTGCACCTTCAATATTATATACCCTTTTTGGGATAGATTTCAAATAGCTCTGATATAGCAGAAACCACTAAATTATGAAATTGCTAAATTGGGAATTGTACTTCAACCCAGAACAAAAAATGTGCTTTGACGGACACTAAATATCTTGCCCAGCAACAACAGTACAGCGGTGGGTAACGAGAGATTTAGAGGGAATTAAATTTGAGGCCTAGTATTTAGGCGCTGGGTCACCGGTATGGATTTAGTGACAGAATTAGACTTGGAAATACACAGTAGCGGGTGTGTGTGAAGTTACTCTGAATGACCCTATGTGCACCTTCAATATTATATACCCTTTTTGGGATAGATTTCAAAGAGCTCTGATATAGCAGGAACCACTAAATTATGAAATTGCTAAATTGGGAATTGTATTTCAACCCAGAACAAGAAATGTGCTTGAACGGACACTAAATAACTCGCCCAGCTACAGCACTAGGGACAGATTTAGCTGGATATAAATTTGAGGCCTAGTATTTAGGCGCTGGGTGACAGGTATGGGTTTAGTGACAGAATTAGACTTGGAAATACACAGTAGCGGGTGTGTGTGAAGTTATTCTGAATGACCCTATGTGCACCTTCAATATTATATACCCTTTTAGGGATAGATTTCAAATAGCTCTGATATAGCAGAAACCACTAAATTATGAAATTGCTAAATTGGGAATTGTACTTCAACCCAGAACAAAAAATGTGCTTTGACGGACACTAAATATCTTGCCCAGCAACAACAGTACAGCGGTGGGTAACGAGAGATTTAGAGGGAATTAAATTTGAGGCCTAGTATTTAGGCGCTGGGTCACCGGTATGGATTTAGTGACAGAATTAGACTTGGAAATACACAGTAGCGGGTGTGTGTGAAGTTATTCTGAATGACCCTATGTGCACCTTCAATATTATATACCCTTTTTGGGATAGATTTCAAATAGCTCTGATATAGCAGGAACCACTAAATTATGAAATTGCTAAATTGGGAATTGTACTTCAACCCAGAACAAAAAATGTGCTTTGACGGGCACTAAATAACTTTCCCAGCTACAACAGGACAACGGTAACGAGAGATTTAGAGGGATTTAAATTTGAGGCCTAGTATTTAGGCGCTGGGTGACAGGTATGGGTTTAGTGACAGAATTAGACTTGGAAATACACAGTAGCGGGTGTGTGTGAAGTTATTCTGAATGACCCTATGTGCACCTTCAATATTATATACCCTTTTTGGGATAGATTTCAAATAGCTCTGATATAGCAGAAACCACTAAATTATGAAATTGCTAAATTGGGAATTGTACTTCAACCCAGAACAAAAAATGTGCTTTGACGGACACTAAATATCTTGCCCAGCAACAACAGTACACCGGTGGGTAACGAGAGATTTAGAGGGAATTAAATTTGAGGCCTAGTATTTAGGCGCTGGGTCACCGGTATGGATTTAGTGACAGAATTAGACTTGGAAATACACAGTAGCGGGTGTGTGTGAAGTTATTCTGAATGACCCTATGTGCACCTTCAATATTATATACCCTTTTTGGGATAGATTTCAAATAGCTCTGATATAGCAGGAACCACTAAATTATGAAATTGCTAAATTGGGAATTGTACTTCAACCCAGAACAAAAAATGTGCTTTGACGGGCACTAAATAACTTTCCCAGCTACAACAGGACAACGGTAACGAGAGATTTAGAGGGATTTAAATTTGAGGCCTAGTATTTAGGCGCTGGGTGACAGGTATGGGTTTAGTGACAGAATTAGACTTGGAAATACACAGTAGCGGGTGTGTGTGAAGTTATTCTGAATGACCCTATGTGCACCTTCAATATTATATACCCTTTTTGGGATAGATTTCAAATAGCTCTGATATAGCAGAAACCACTAAATTATGAAATTGCTAAATTGGGAATTGTACTTCAACCCAGAACAAAAAATGTGCTTTGACGGACACTAAATATCTTGCCCAGCAACAACAGTACAGCGGTGGGTAACGAGAGATTTAGAGGGAATTAAATTTGAGGCCTAGTATTTAGGCGCTGGGTCACCGGTATGGATTTAGTGACAGAATTAGACTTGGAAATACACAGTAGCGGGTGTGTGTGAAGTTACTCTGAATGACCCTATGTGCACCTTCAATATTATATACCCTTTTTGGGATAGATTTCAAAGAGCTCTGATATAGCAGGAACCACTAAATTATGAAATTGCTAAATTGGGAATTGTATTTCAACCCAGAACAAGAAATGTGCTTGAACGGACACTAAATAACTCGCCCAGCTACAGCACTAGGGACAGATTTAGCTGGATATAAATTTGAGGCCTAGTATTTAGGCGCTGGGTGACCGGTATGGATTTAGTGACAGAATTAGACTGGGATATGGCCAAAAAATGAACAGACTATTGCTGGTTAAATGCACTTGGTGTGACAGCTTCACCCTGATGTAGGCTTTAGCCAAAAAACAACCACACCATTGAGGGTTAAATGCACTTGGTGACAGGCGCAGCTTGCCCCTGATTTTGTATATGGCCAAAAAATGAACAGACTATTGCTGGTTAAATGCACTTGGTGTGACAGCTTCACCCTGATGTAGGCTTTAGCCAAAAAACAACCACACCATTGAGGGTTAAATGCACTTGGTGACAGGCGCAGCTTGCCCCTGATTTTGTATATGGCCAAAAAATGAACAGACTATTGCTGGTTAAATGCACTTGGTGTGACAGCTTCACCCTGATGTAGGCTTTAGCCAAAAAACAACCACACCATTGAGGGTTAAATGCACTTGGTGACAGGCGCAGCTTGCCCCTGATTTTGTATATGGCCAAAAAATGAACAGACTATTGCTGGTTAAATGCACTTGGTGTCACAGCTTCACCCTGATGTAGGCTTTAGCCAAAAAACAACCACACCATTGAGGGTTAAATGCACTTGGTCGCAGCTTGTGCTGGCGCACCACAAGACACAAAATGGCCGCCGATCACCCCAGAAAAATGAGACTGACAAACGGTCTGTGCAGCCTAAAAACAGTGAGCAATTGAGGATCAGCAGCTCAATGATCCACAGCTGCAGATCGATCAGTTAATCAAGTCCTTTGGAGGAGTTAATCTGCCTAATCTCGCCCTACTGTCGCAGCCGCAACCTCTCCCTACGCTAATCAGAGCAGAGTGACGGGCGGCGCTATGTGACTCCAGCTTAAATAGAGGCTGGGTCACATGGTGCTCTGGCCAATCACAGCCATGCCAATAGTAGGCATGGCTGTGATGGCCTCTTGGGGCAAGTAGTATGACGCTTGTTGATTGGCTGCTTTGCAGCCTTTCAAAAAGCGCCAAGAAAGCGTCACAAAAGCGCGAAGAAAGCGACGAACACCGAACCCGAACCCGGACTTTTACGAAAATGTCCGGGTTCGGGTCCGTGTCACGGACACCCCAAAATTCGGTACGAACCCGAACTATACAGTTCGAGTTCGCTCATCCCTAATTGTAATGCATTGCAAAGGGGATCAGACCCGAGAAGTTGAAGTCCTAGAGTGGGACAAAAAATAAAAAGTTAAAAAAGTTAATAAAATAATTCCATAATACAAAAACACAGTTTCAAATAAAAAAAATATATATCAAATTTCCCAAAATAAAACACCTAAAATTGTAAAAATAATAGAAAAAAAAGAGGGCAAACCAGACGTATTGGGTATTTCCGCATCCATAACGACCGGCTTTACAAAAATATCACATGATCCACCCCCTCACCTGAATGCCATAGAAAAAAATTAATAAAAACTGTGCTAAAGCAATATATTTTTTTGTCAAATTACATCACAAAAAGTGCAACACCAAGCTATCAAAAAGGAGTATGCCCCCCAAAATTAGAGCATACCTACAAGAATCTCCCAAAAAAAAAAAAAAATGGCTCTCAGAATATGGAGACATTAAAACATGATTTTCTTTTTTTAAATGCTGTTATTGTGTAAAATATAAATAAATAATAAAAGTATACATATTAGGTATCGCCGCGTCCATAAGAACCTGCTGTATAAAAATATCACATGAACTAATCCCTCAGTTGAACATCATAAAAAAAAAAAATGGTGTAAAGTAAAAAGCAATTTTTGGTCACCTTACAGTGAAAAAAATGACCCCTACATAAGACAGTCGCCCAAAAAATAAAAAATAAATATGGCTTTCAGAATATGGAGACACTAAAAAATCTTTTTTTTTTTTCAAAAATGCTTTATTAACCCCTATTTCACCTTAAGGACTTGGCCATTTTTTGCAAATCTGACCAGTGTCACTTTAAGTGCTCATAACTTTAAAACGCTTTGACTTACCCAGGCCGTTCTGAGATTGTTTTTGGTCACATATTGTACTTCATGACACTGCTAAAATTGGGTCAAAAAAGTTAATTTTTTTGCATAAAAAAATAAAAAAATTCCCAAAAATGTTGAAAAATTAGCAAATTTCAAAGTTTCAGTTTCTATACTTCTGTAATACATAGTAATACCCCCAAAAATTGTGATGACTTTACATTCCCAATATGTCTTCTTAATGTTTGTAGCATTTTGGGAATGATATTTTATTTTTTGGGGATGTTACAAAGCTTAGAAGTTTAGAAGCAAATTTTGAAATTTTTCAGAAATCTTCAAATCCCACTTTTTATGGACCAGTTCAGGTTTGAAGTCATATTGTGAGGCTTAGATAATAGAAACCTCCCAAAAATGACCCCATTCTAGAAACTACACCCTCAAGGTATTCAAAACAGTTTTTTCAAACTTTATTAACCCTTTAGGTCTTCCACAAGAGTTAAAGGCAGATTGAGAAACAATTTTCCAGGAAGAGGAGGGGAGAGAGGAGCGCAGGAAGTTTGACTCTCGCGCCTCTCTCCCCTGCACCAATCAGCACCAGGGCCAGTAAAAAGGCCATTTAAAGTTAGGACGTACCGGTACACCCTGAGTCCTTAAGGACTCGGGAAATAGGGCGCACCGGTACGCCCTGCGTCCTTAAGGGGTTAAGTAAAAGTATTTGGTATTGTCAGATCCATTACAACCTGTTCTATAAAAATAGCACAAAATCTAACCAGTCAGATGAACATTGTAAAAACAATTTCTTTTAAGTATTAGGTTAGTGCAATAAAAAGGTATCCCGGCATACCGCAATACCGTATTTTGTAATCTTATTTATATATACATATTTCATTTTTTTGGTAGTATGATTAAGTGGTGAAATTTATTAGTGCCCCTCCATTTTTGACTGTGGTATCTTATGTGCGCCCCCCCCCCCCATATATTGTTCCTAGAATTGCCACTGATTAGGTGGAGAGTTTCTAAGCTACAGGCTGCCCACCGTAATTAAGGACAGAAAGGCCATCTGTCAGAATACTTATTTACAGAGGATCTAAACTACTATTGAAGGGTTGAGCGATCAGAGCAAAATCATGAGCCAAATACAAGTAAGAATATCACCTTTACTAAAGTGAACTGGAGCTAACCTCTACACTTCACCTCCAGGAGCCTGCTAATTTGGATTTGCAGCTTTACCCTTTTTGCCATCTATATGCAAGACAAAGTGATGATATTGGATGCCTTACTACAACTGACAAGTAAAGTTCCTGTTTGGTTTAACTACTGCCTCATTCTTCTGCTCCATCTCTTATTGCACCTTACGGTGCTGGCGTCATGAATACAGGGGCCTAGCCACCAAAGCACCCTAAGCATACCCACTACCATCAAGGGCACCTCAACTTCCTTCTGGCTGGTGTTCCCTGCAATACAGAGTGCCCCGGAGGATTTAATGCTGTCTTCCTCATCACTGCATGCCGACCCAGGGAGCTGCGAAACCGTGAGTACGACTACTGCCCCATCAGCCCACCCAGTGTGCACTTACATACTGCCCCTGTGGTCTGGTCCGCTGCACATATAATCTGGTTCGGATCAACGATGAATGGAAGATGGCTTTTAATACTCCTGAGGGGCACTTTGAAACCTGGTCATGCCTTTTAGGAATGAACGATGCTCCTGCTGTTTTTCAGGATTTTGTGAATGACATTTTTCATCACCTTGTGGTGAGGTATGTAGTCATGTATTTGGATGACATTCTAATTTATTCTCCAGATGTGGAGATACATCAGGATCACGTTAGACAGGTGTTACAGATCCTAAGAGATAATAATTTTTTTGCAAAATTAGAGAACTGTGTTTTTGCTGTACACGAGGTGCAGTTTTTGGACTACCTGCTGTCATCTTTGGGTTTTTGAATGGATCCAGAGAAAGTCTGTGCTGTATTGGACTGGGATCGACCCAAAAATCTGAAGGCTTTTATGCAGTTTTTGGGGTTCACCAACTATTACCGAAAATGTATTCACAACTATTTGACAATGGTAAAATCCTTAACTGACATGACTAAGAAAGGGACAACTGTTTCAGTGTAGTCTGATTCGGCGTTGCAAGCCTTTTCTGCGATTATGGAATGCTTCTCTTCTGCCCCTATATTGGTGCAGCCGGATGTATCACAACCTTTCATTACGGAAGTGGATGCATCTGAAGTGGGGGTAGAAGCAGTTTTATTGCAGGGCCCGTCACTTGGTAAATGGCATCAATGTGCCTTTTTCTAAAAAAAACCTCTCTTCCACAGAGAAATTATGACATGGGGAACAGAGAGTTACTGGCCATTAAGTTGGCTTTTGAGGAATGGCTTCATTGGTTGGAAGGGGTGATTCATCCGATCACGGTGTTTGCTGATCATAAAAACCTGGCTTACCTGGAGTCAGCTAAACGACTGAACCTGAGGCAGTCCAGATAGTCTTTGTTTTTCACCAGATTCAATTTCACTGTCACCTATCGTCCTGGGGTCAAGGCAGATTGGGTTTTGGAAACTTTCTTAAAAATTTTAAGATTTGCTTCTAAACTTGAAGTAGATATATGGGAAATGTAAAGTAATAACTATTTCAGGATGTATCACTATCTGTTTTAAAAGCAGAGAAATTGAAATTTTAAAAAATGTGCAAATTTTTTAACATTTTTTAAAAATTTGGTATTTTTTTTATAAATAAAAATGAGATATTTTGACTCAAGTTTATCACTGCCATGAAGTACAATATGTGATGAGAAAACAATCTCAGAATTGCTTGGATAAGTAAAAGCGTTTTAAAGTTATCACCACATAAAGTGACATATGTCCGATTTGCAAAAAATTGCCTGGTCCTTAAGGTGAAAAATGGCAGGGTCCTGAAGGGGTTAATTAAAAAAGTGAACATAGCAGGGACACAATATGATCTGATGGTCTGAACAATTAAGCACTGGCTCATCACACACCTTTGGCTCCTCAGGCACGAGGAAACAGATGCGACTGCTCCCTCTGAACCCCCTATAGATCTGACTATGTGGTTGTAGGTCTGCTTTGCATGTTCTTATCATATTTCTGTGGGTTTCTTTCCTGTGCTCTAATTTCCAGCCATTGAAAATTATACCAATAATTTAATTAACTTTCAACTAATTTACTCTTAGCGTTACAAGATATTATATTGTGAGCTGGGCCGACACCAGGCATGAATGGATACAGTCTACATAAATATAATATATTTTTATAAAATAATCAATTAAAATAATGCATAAACCCCCCACCAAGTTTCTAATTACTCTACAGCTAGTGCCACTACTAATAAGTGAGTGGCGCTCAGTAGAATGAATGGATGTGTTGTGGGCCTTTACATTTTCAGCAATGAGTACAAGTCCCTGTGGCTCTAAAGAGCTCATTACATTGAAACAATGACACATGTCAAACGGGATGTTTGGAAATACAGTTTCCTCCATACAATGCTAGTGATACATTAAAGAGAAAAATAATTTGTGAATTGTTTCCCAACATCCCCCAGTAGAGAGGGAGGTAGGCTCTTTTATGAAGGCGAGAGCTGTGGATTTAATTTGAAGCTGATAATTTGCAACTGGAAGCTTTCCATGATTAGTTGTCTCCTTAAAGCGACAGTTTTTGAGGTGGTGTGAATTACCTGCTGTGTATGTTTTTACCACCTGTTCAAGACAGAAAATGAGATGAATCCAGGCCCTCAATTAAAGCCTTCGATTAGCACGTCCCAAAGTTTCTTTTAAGTAGGCACAGCCAAAGAAAAAAATTAGTTGCTTGATAACGTTGTAATTGCAAAGTCACCAGCGTGCAAATAGCTATCCTTGCCCTCTCTGGCAGCACAATATTTTCATGTTTCTTCAAATATTACTTCTATAAATTGGACAGGATTCTACCCGACGGTTGAAATGGAGTCCGGCAAGATGAGGGGAACATATCTCACTTATTATCTACACAGAGCAAATTAGAGCGGTACTGCTCATTTATTACCTATTCTGTCTATGGAATTACAAGCGTACCTGCAAGGTACTTATATTTCTAGGACAATTTTCACACTGGGCTTTCTTGTAGCCTTTGTGCTTTATTAAGTGATCATTTCAGACACTCATTTCCTTTTACAGATCATTATTAGTGATGATTGAGCATGTTGGCAGAACACCTGTTTGGCTCGAGCATCTCGATGCTCGGCACATGGCGGTATTTGGCCGAATACCGCATGTGCTCGAGCGCAATGCTCGAGTCTCCACCCCGCAGGTTTCTTGGTAAATACTGCCCTCACTGTAATGCCGTAGCCTTGTTGGCTGGTAGCATAACAGTGATTGGCTGGCCGGAACGCATTATCGGGTGCTACATAGCACCCGATGACGCATGGTCGGCTCATTCTTAGTCAGGGAGAGCTGTGCTGAGGAAGGGACAGACAGTGTAGGGAGTGATTTAAGAATATTTTTACCACCAAATCTTTTCAGAGACCCAAAAGTCCTTTTAAAGACTATTGTGTGTGGCAGCAGCAATCTATATTTTTAGCGCAACCTGTGCTAAATAGCTAAAACTTTACAGACCCAAAAGTCCTTCTAAGGACTATTGTGTGTGTGGCAACAATATCTATTTTTAGCAGTAAATAGCGTACAATAGTTAGACCGCTGCAGACAGCAACATTAGCTGTGCCACATCTCCTGTGTAAAGTGTGCGTATCCAAAAAATATCTGTGATACAGTGTACTTTTTCAATAGACGGTGTCCGCTTCTGACAGTGACATTACCAGCGCTCTCCTGTATAATGTTTCCTCATCCCAAATGCCTGTGACATTCCCTGTAATTTTTCATTAGCCGCTGGTGACAGCATTGACATTATCTGAGGGATATCTCCTGTGTGACGTTTCCACATCCCAAATACCTTTTAAAATTTGTTTGCGCATACACTTCCAAATCCTACCCTACTGTACATGTGACTGACTTTCAATCATATATAACATTTAATATGAATAAGTCAAGCAGTAAGGGGCTGGGCAGTGGCCGTGATGCTGATGGTGCACGCAGAGGTGGATGATGATGAGACACAGTTGCCAATAACTCAACGGCAATTACTGTCTCAAGAGGTTGAGGAAGAGGATGAGACACAGTTGTCAATCACTGAGGTAGTGGTTAGGTCAATAAGTCAGGAGGATGAGCAGAGTGAGGAAGTGGAAGAGGAGGTGGTGGACGATGAAGTCACTGACCCAACCTGGGAAGGTTGAAAGCCGAGCAAAGACAGCAGTACAGAGGGGGAGGGATCTGCTGCACCACAACAGGCTGGAAGATGCAGTGGAGTGGCAAAAGGGAGAAGGCGGGCCACACCAAACAGGCCCACAACTGTTCCCCGGAGCACCCCCTTGCGGAAATCTCCCTTCCCACGGGGTAGGTGTTCCACAGTCTGGCGGTTTTTTGAGGAAAGTGCGGTCCAAGAATTTCACCCTAGCGGCGCAATACAGATGCCCCCGGCCGTCCTTGTTAATCATGGCCCCAGTTCCGAAAAACCAACAAAATAGAACCAGAGTCCTATCCGATTATCCCTAGCTGAAGTATTCAGGCAACCCTGCTTTGAACACTGAAATTTTTTTAAATGGTCAGCTCAGCAGCAGGCCCTCAACCATAATGTTTTAGAGGGTCAGCTCAGCAGCAGGCCCTCGCATATAATTTTTTAGAGGGTCAGATCACCTGCAGGCCCTCACCTAATTATACCTAATAGGTAATTTGCGCGCATACTGCTTTGCTTGGAAGCGGTAGCCATAGCTGTTTCTTAGGCTCCTTCTCCGGAATCAAACCCTGATTCCCCGTTATCCATGGTCACCGTGGTTCGCTCTGAAAATAACATCTAAATTTACAAGGGCAGACATCCAAATGGATCGTCGCCATCACGGGGACGTGCGATCGGGCCCAGGTTATCTAGAGTCACCAAAGCGGCAGCAGGCCCTTGCCCATAAAGTTTTAGATTGTCAGATTAGCAGGCCCGTGCTCCAAATGTTTTTGAGGGTCACCAGCAGGCCATCATTCATAAATTTTCAAAGCTGTGTATGATGCCATCCTTCATGTGTAATGAAGGATGTATTAGAGTGCCGGTTCGTTGTAATTTTTGGCAGCCATTTCACTTAGTGCATAGGCTTAATGAGTGTAGGAGTCCCACTACCTGAACAATTGTACCACAATGTGAACGAGGCCCTCCTTTATGTGATATACAGGTTGTATCGGAGTGCCTCTTCCTTGTAATTTTTGGCAGCACTTGCACTTTATATACAAGTAAATATACAGGAAAGAATCTTTCCTAACAATTTTTTCTCTCAAATCAATTTTATCTTCGGTTTCGTGCGTATTATTATCAGTCTGTAAATGTGGCGTACTACTTAGACAACATCGTTCCTAGCAGCGACCTGGGAGTCCAAGATGCATCCAGACATCCTCCCCATTCTGTTCTGAACCATTTAGGTATTGTTTCCATTAATTTCTAACCTTTTCTTATGAACCAGGCACCCTCCCCTCTTCAGAGCAGGGTGTGCCTGGTTTAATGCTCGGGTTCTCCCATTGACTTCCATTGTGCTCGGGTGCTCGGTAGAGCACCCGAGCATTCTGATGTGTTTGGCCCGAGCCCCCAAGCACCCAAGCACTATGGTGCTCGATCAACACTCATCATTATATACACACACCCCTGTTTCTGTGCTGTGAAAAAATTAGACAAAGATTAATCATTTCAGAACTTTTTCCAACTTTAATGTGACCTATAATCTGTACCACTCAATTGAAAAAAAACTGAAATACTTTAGGTGGAGGCAAGAAAAAAATATAAAATAATGTGTTTGCATAGATGCACAGCCCTATAACTGGGGATGTAGCTGTGTTCAGAATTAAGCAATCACATTCAAAATCCTGTTAAATAGGAATCAGCATACACCTGCCATCATTTAAAGTGCCTCTGATTAACCCTAAATAAAGTTCAGCTTCTCTAGTTGGTCTTTCCTGAAATTTTCTTAGTCGCATCCCACAGCAAAAGCCAGGGTCCACAAAGAGCTTCCAAAGCATCAGAGGGATCTCATTGTTAAAAGGTATCAGTCAGGAGAAGGCTACAAAAGAATTTCCAAGTCATTAGATATACCATGGAACATAGTGAAGACAGTCATCATCAAGTGGAGAAAATATGGCACAAAAGTGACCATACCAAGAACTGGACGTCCCTCCAATATTGATGAAAAGACGAGAAAAAAACTGGTCTGGGAGGCTACCAAGAGGCCTACAGCAACATTAAAGGAGCTACAGGAATATCTGGCAAGTACTGGCTGTGTGGTACATGTGACAACAATCTCCCGTATGCTTCATATGTCTGGGCTATGGGGTAGAGTGGCAAGACGAAAGCCTTACGAAGAAAAACATCCAAGCCAGGCTACATTTTGCAAAAACACTTCTGAAGTCTCCCAAAAGCATGTGGGGAAAGGTGTTATGGTCTGATGAAACCAAGTTTGAACTTTTTGGCCATACATTCAAAAGATATGTTTGGCACAAAAACAACACTGCACATCACCAAAAGAACACCATACCCACAGTGAAGCATGGTGGTGGCAGCATCATGCTAAGGGGCTGTTTTCCTTCAGCTGGAACTGGGGCCTTAGTTAAGCTAGAGGGAATTATGAACAGTTCCAAATACCAGTCAATATTGGCACAAAACCTTCAGGCTTCTGATAGAAAGATGAACATGAAGAGGAACTTCATCTTTCCGCATGACAATGACCCAAAGCATACATCCAAATCAACAAAGGAATGGCTTCACCAGAAGAAGATTAAAGTTTTGGAATGGCACAGCAAAAGCCCAGACCTGAATCCAATTGAAAATCTGTGGGGTGATCTGAAGAGGGCTGTGCACAGGAGATGCCCTCGCAATCTGACAGATTTGGAGTGTTTTTGCAAAAATGAGTAGGCAAATCTTGCCAAGTCAAAATGTGCCATGCTGATAGACTCATACCAAAAAAGACTGAGTGCTGTAATAAAATCAAAAGGTGCTTCGACAAAGTATTAGTTTAAGGGTGTGCACACTTATGCAACTATATTTTTTTAATTTTATTCCTTCTACCTAAAAAAATTCTGTTTGTTTTTCAATTGAGTTTTACAGTTTATAGGTCACATTAAAGGTGGAAAAAGTTCTGAAATTATTTATCTTTGTCTCTTTTTTTTACATCACAGAACCCTGACATTTTAACAGGGTTGTGTAGACTTTTTACATCCACTGTATCATATGGGTTCTTCTAAAGTATGTATGGTTCTTCTAACCAAATCCAAAGTCTAACCAAATAAATCCATTGTTCAGAATTTTAGTTGACAGCAATCTTTACTGTAGTAAAATATGTACAGTCGTGGCCAAAAGTTTTGAGAATTATATAAATATTGGAAATTGGAAAAGTTGCTGCTTAAGTTTTTATAATAGCAATTTGCATATACTCCAGAATGTTATGAAGAGTCTAGCAATTAACTTAATTCCCAAAAAACCTTTTCACTGCATTTCATTGCTGTCATTAAAGGACCTGCTGAGATCATTTCAGCAATCGTCTTGTTAACTAAGGTGAGAATGTTGACGAGCACAAGGCTGGAGATCATTATGTCAGGCTGATTGGGTTAAAATGGCAGACTTGACCTGTTAAAAGGAGGGTGATGCTTGAAATCATTGTTCTTCCATTGTTAATCATGGTGACCTGCAAAGAAACGCGTGCAGCCATCATTGCGTTGCATAATAATGGCTTCACAGGCAAGGATATTTTGGCTACTAAGATTGCACCTCAATCAACAATTTATAAGATCATCAAGAATTTCAAGGAAAGAGGTTCAATTCTTGTTAAGAAGGCTTCAGGGCATCCAAGAAAGTCCAACAAGCGCCAGGATCGTCTCCTAAAGAGGATTCAGCTGCAAGGTCGGAGTGCCACCAGTGCAGAGCTTGCTCAGGAATGGCAGCAGGCAGGTGTCAGTGCATCCAAGACTTTTGGAAGATGGCCTGGTGTCAAGAAGGGCAGCAAAGAAGCCACTTCTCTCCAAAAAAACATCAGGGACAGATTGATCTTCTGCAGAAAATATGGTGAATGGACTGCTGAGGACTGGGACAAAGTCATATTCTCCGATGAAGCCTCTTTCCGATTGTTTGGGGCATCAGGAAAAAGGCTTGTCTGGAGAAGAAAAGGTGACATCAGTCCTGTGTCATGCCAACAGTAAAGCATCCTGAGACCATTCATGTGTGGGGTTGCTTCTCATCCAAGGGAGTGGGCTCACTCACAATTTTGCCCAAAAACACAGCCATGAATAAAGAATGGTACCAAAACACCCTCCAACAGCAACTTCTTCCAACAATCCAACAACAGTTTAGTGAAGAACAATGCATTTTCCAGCACGATGGAGCGCTGTGCCATAAGGCAAAAGTGATAACTAAGTGGCTCGCGGACCAAAACGTTGACATTTTGGGCCCATGGCCTGGAAACTCCCCAGATCTTAATCCCATTGAGAACTTGTGGTCAATCCTCAAGAGGCGGGTAGACAAACAAAAACCCACTAATTCTGACAAATTCCAAGAAGTGATTATGAAAGAATGGGTTGCTATCAGTCAGGAATTGGCCGAAAAGTTGATTGAGAGCATGCCCAGTCGAATTGCAGAGGTCCTGAAAAAGAAGGGCCAACACTGCAAATACTGACTCTTTGCATAAATGTCATGTAATTGTCGATAAAAGCCTTTAAAACGTATGAAGTGTGTGTATTAATATATATTTCCCTACATCACAGAAACAACTGAAACAAAGATCTAAAAGCAGTTTAGCAGCAAACTTTGTGAAAACTAATATTTGTGTCATTCTCAAAACTTTTGGCCACGACCTGTACATGATGAGAATATAGTCCTGCCACTTGTCAGACCACACATGGAATACTGGGTACAGTTCTGGGCTCCCGTGAACAAGGCAGACATAGCAGAGCTGGAGAGGGTCCAGAGGAGGGCAACTAAAGTAATAACTGGAATGGGTGGCCAATAATACCCAGAAAGATTATCAAAATTAGGGTTATTCACTTTATAAAAAAAGACGACTCAGGGGAGATCTAATAACTATGTATAAATATATCGGGGACAGTACAGAGATCACTCCCATCATCTATTTATCACCAGGACTGTGACTGTGACGAGGGGACATCCTCTGCATCTGGAAGAAAGAAGGTTTCTACACAAACATAGAAGAGGATTCTTTACGGTAAGAGCAGTGAGACTATGGAACTCTCTGCCTGAGGAGGTGGTGATGGTGAGTACAATAAAAGAATTCAAGAGGGGCCTGGATGTATTTCTGGAGCGTAATATATTACAGGCTATAGCTACTAGAGAGCGGTCTTTGATTCAAGGAGTTATTCTGATTCCCTGATTGGAATTTTTATTTTTATGAGGAGAATTGTCATCATACCTACCTCATGGTTTTTTTTTTGTCTTGCTGCAGCACGATCAAGTGGATGAGGTGAATTAATTTCATTTTTTTTAACCCCTAAATGGCCATATTGGTTAGCATTCTGTCTTAAGAATGCTATTATTTTCTGATATAACCATGTTATAATGAAAAATAATAAAGTAAAGTTTGGGTCCCCATTTAAATGGTGTTTGGGTTTGGCCCCACTTCCACGGGTTCGCTCATCCCTACGTAGGAGTAAACTAACAGTTTAAATTAAAAGAAAAAGTTTATTAATGATATGTATAAGAAAAGTTATACAATTTTGCAGTGTACTGTATGTATGAATTAATCAATTTTTTTTAAGGATCTCTGCTTGCTGATTGCAACACACAGCTTTGATAACTACACCATAACAAGCCATGCATTGCCGTAGGATCTTATAAAGCCTAAACTAATAATTTTGTTATTTTTGCTTCTATCCAGTATATTCTACACATAAATCAAAGTTTTATTTTGCAGTAAAACATGTGCATAATTGGAGGTTTGTATATATAGAGCGATAAATTTGATGATTTCTAATTTGCTTTGTGCTTGTAAAACTATCCATCTACCACCATGTTTATTTTCCTTTATGTCTGAAATAGGAAGACCAGATTGTTTGCCGACCAAATGACTTAAGAGTATGATCGGCCGGCACTTGACCAAATAATTAGTATTAATGATCTAATCACCAACCTTCCAGATTAAACTGAAAGATCAAGGACATCATTACAAAAAAAAACACCCCAGAGCAGGCTTGATCACATTTGGCCAATCGCACCATACACTTCTAGTCTCAGCTGACAACGGCCAAACATTTTCAACGTGACAGATTTCATTTTTGGCAGAAGTCTACATCAGTCATCATGAACAATTGTTCATGTAAAATTTTGAAATGATGGTTGGCTGAAATTGGTCAAATAAGCCCTTTTGGCTGACTTTTACCATATGTGTATGACTAGTTTTAAAGGAATTATCCCATGACTAATGTAAAAAATGAAAATCAGACATCATATAGTACAAGACAATCACTTTCTAACAAAGCTAGAACCAGCCCTGTACCTCACATGGATCCAGAGAGTTCTCCATTCATTGCTCTGCTAGATTTATATCAAGCGGACAGTTCTAGGGGAGTGACTTTTCTGCTGAAGCTATGGGGGTGTGTCCATGCTCCACCTATCACAGCTCAGGAGGCGTGCCCATGCTCTCCCTATCACAGCCAAGAAGGCAGTTGAAGGATGGAGCTGAGCATGTGCGGCCTTCTCAGTGAACAGGACAAAGTAATAAGAAAAAAACAGCAGGTGGTGCTATACATTTAATTGAGTACATGAGCGGCTATGCTAAATTTTTTAATATATGCCATAATAAATGTATTTAGATCCAGTGGCTGGTTTGAAAACTGTAGAATATTTTTCGTGGGACAAACCCTTTAAGTGAGTGATTGCAAACTCTGCTCAGTGCCGTGGAAATATTGGTGCTACATATAAATGCTAAGAAATGGAAGAATATAACAGAAAATAATATCAATATTTTTATGACATATGGTCCGGCATAACTTTAGAGGGCTGCTGTTCCATCCAGACCTGGTGCCTGAGAGAGCCAAAGACATAAGGTATAAAACATCTATATCATCTCCAGTATATGTCTTAAAATACATTTTGTCCGATTTTGCAAGAAGTCATATGATGATATTACAAAGGGGAATTTCGAACATGCGATGATAAAATTAATCTTCATTAATTATGTCTGTCTGATTGATGATTCTAACTTTCAATTTAACTCTAGAACTGGACTTTTCAATTTCTTTTTTGCTTATTTTTCACCGTTGTCCATCTAGTTTTACAATATGAAGATTATAATATGACCACCCGTAATATTGTGTGTCACATTTGTTTTCTTTTTACACTCACTGTCAAAGAAAAAATATGACAGAGGATTGTGAATTTGCCACCCCAACCCCCCTTCAAACACATCTACTCCCGTGTTTTACACAATTAATTACATCAATGCCATGTAAATATAGCACTCTCCTTTCCAACTCCTCCTCCTATCCACAACTGCCGAAATTGCTGGCATATCCTGAGGATATTATGGAAATTTTATTAATGGTCTGGCTTTTCATAGCTATTTAATTTCACTTTAGAACAATAACCTCTTGTAATTTGCATACTTAAGAAGAAGGGGGGGGGGGGGGCAAAACAAGATTTAAGGAAATGGAAATTTAACCCACTGAATGCTAGAGTGATCACAAGGATAATCAGAAGATCTTAACATGCAATCTAACTGCGACTGTCTTCAAGGCGGTGTCACACCTTCATTTGGAGGCTGAAGAAATAAATCACAAGCAGGTTTTAAATGTCTAAAATACGTACTAAGAAATGATTGAAATTACATTATGATATTCTTCTTATCTAAGAGAATCAGAAGGCTTTTGGTCATCAAGATAGAACGATATATGGAAACATGCAATTGTGTAGAAAGAAACAATTATTCTTCGTAATAAACAAAACAGACCAAATACAGTGGAGCAGATTTACTAATCCTAAGAGTCAGACAAGAGTAGATTGAGACTAGACACCACCTATTAGTTGACTCAGTTTGTGCCAAAGTTATGGCACAAATTTGGCACAAGTTCCACGCACCTCTTTTTAAATCCCACTGCTTTCCAGATGAGCCATGCTCACTTGCCAAGCAAGGCACAAAAAGTGACTGAGAAGTGACTATGTCATTTAGTAAATGTGGCACATAGAATTAACCTCTTAAGTACTGGGCCCATTTTTTGTTTTGCATTTTCATTTTTTTCCTCCCCACGTTTCAATAGCCATAACGTTTTTAATTTTCCATTCATATAGCCATAGGAAGGCTTTTTTTTTTTTTGCAGAATAAGTTGTATTTTTTAGGGGCCCCATTTAATTTCCCATGTGGGGTTTTTGACATCATGGCATTCACTGTACACTAAAAATGACGACATCCTTATTCTTTTTTATATTTCCATCCACAGAGCTGTATGAGGGATTGTTTTTGTGGGCCGAACTGTAGCTTTTTTGTACCACTTTTGTGGTATGTATGACTTTTTGATCACTGTTATTCAATTTTTAGGGTGGAAATGGTGACTAAAAATGGCAAATTGTGTGATTTGGAGTTCACAGCACAGGATTTTTTTTATTAATATTGAATAACTATTAAAATGAAATAGTTTAATAGTTCAGACATTTCGGACATGGCAATACCTGATATGCTTATTTTTTATTGTTTATATATTTCTATATGTAAAATTGGGGAGTGAATAATATATTTTAACCCTCTTACGGGGCTAGATCCTGGGATCTTTTGATCCCTTGTCCTATTCCCCCTAATAGAGATTATTTTAAGGTTTAATAGTAGGCAGCTTACCATGGCAGGTCTGGGAAGCTTCAGAAGCATCCAGGCTGCCATGGTAACCGATCAGAGCCCCACGATTTCACTGCAGGGGCTCCGATCAGAAGGCAGAGGGAGCGGCATTCCTCTTCCTTACCTCAAAGAGGCCAAGAACGGTGTTGATCGCGGCATCTGAGGAGTTAAATGATTGGGTTCGGTGCGATCACTGTTCCCCGTCATTGCGGCCCGATGTCTGCTGTATTATACAGCCAGCAACCGCTGCATATAGACTGAGCTCACTACAGCAGCCTGCACTGCTCATTACCTCAGCCACCGTGACAGACAAGTAAGTCATGGTGGCTGAAGAGGTTAAGGCAAAATACTATTAATTTATTTACTTACAACCAGTTTAAAATTCGGTCCTATTCCTTCACCTCCAGGAGGCTTAACCCATTCCCAAGATCTGCTAAACATGTACAGCTGATGTAAAGATGTTGTACACAGCTGACATCCAATGGCAGAGTGCTTTATTGGAGACAAATCCGATCACAAACTTTTAATCCCATAGATGCCATGGTCAATTGCGACCACAGCAACTGAGAAGTCATTTGAAATCACAAGAGCCATATAACTGCTGAAGGCAATGAAGGCTCCCAGGCCTGTCATAGTAAAGTTCCTACTAAGCCCTGACAAAGGCAAGGGTTTTCAAGGCTCCTAACATTAATAACTTATCTTCAGGATAGATCATTAATATCTGAATCGTGAGGGTCTCCTCACCTCCACTAATCAACAGTTCCCACGCAGCCTCTGGTGTTGGAACAAGTTCTTGAATGGGCGATTATTATAGTTGAACAGGTACTCACCAGATGGATCAAGTGGAGGCAAATACTTATTTATTAATATGCTAAAAAGAAAACGCTAAACAAATACATTAAAAAGTGCACCGAATTGCACCCAAATTGCATTAAAAGAAAACCATAATAAATACAGCATAAAATGCATACAAGCAAAAAATATCATAAACAGTCTACAATATTGTGCATTCCACTAACGGTGTGGGTTCCATAAAATATGGTTAAAATGGAATGGAGGCTGCAAATCAATAAATAAATATGCTGTGAGTGATGTATACTCGGTAGGTGTCACCAGATATAAAATAGTTGACAGATCCTTAATTAGTTTAGTTTAAATGTTTGCTGATGTATCAATATCCAAATGACTCTGGTTGCCAGCAAATATCTCCAGGTTATGCAGTTAGTAGGTTTAGTAATAGTATATGCGTGCCCACCAGAGCAATAGTAATCCACTGATATTACACGGTTACGTGTCCTTGGTATCGCGGAGCAAGGGAGTGTGCCTGTACATGGCGTCCCACGTGGTCACCGACATTATCAATGCTTACCTCCGCTTCTCTCTTCCTGCAAGGGTTTTCAGACTGGCGTTCGGTGCGCTAGCCTCTGAGTAGATCGGCAGCGTCGGAGCTCACGTGGCTTAGGCATGCATGTCGGGGCTCACGTGGTTTGAGCATAGACGTAGTTAGTCCAGATCTAGAAGAGCAGACAGTGTCTCACGTGACTTTTCAGACCTGACGACCCCCGGATGAAGGCACGCCGAAACGTGCGTCGGGGTAGCGCCATCCTGGTTTGTGCACAGTTTCTTGGGTGAGTTCCATGCAACAGTTCCCAGTTTTTCCATTTAAAGGGGTTGTCCAAGTTATATTTATTTATGACCTATCTTCAGGATAGGTCATCAATATCAGATCGGAGGGGGTCCGACACCCAGCACCCCCTCCGATCAGTTGTTTGAAGAGAAGGCATGCGCGGTGTCAGCGCTGCCTCCTCTTCACTGTTTACCTTCTAGCCGTTGCATCTGCAGTGGTGAGCAGGTGTAATTACACCCAAGCCTTCCTATTGAAGTGAATGGGACGGCTTGGGTGTAATTACACCTGCTCACCACTGCAGATGCAACATCTAGAAGGTAAACAGTGAAGAGGAGGCAGTGCTGACACCGCACACGCCTTCTCTTCAAACAGCTGATCGGAGGGGGTGCTGGGTGTCGGACCCCCGCCGATCTGATATTAAATGACCTATCCTGAGGATAGGTCATCAATAAATATAACTTGGACAACCCCTTTAAGGGAATGTATGTGATTTCGTTCCCTGGTTCTACATTAATCTTTTTTCCTATTTAACCGGTGCTGACTGTCACCATGGGTAGTACTTGACACTTGTTATTGTTGCACTATATATGGGACATATCTGTGCAAATATTCTATATAAGACTTTGTAATATACTCCTATACTTAGTCTGTGTACTGCCAGGATGGTGTGTTTCTCTCTGCCACCTTTCCTTTTAATGTGACATTTGTCTTTTATATTTTGTGATTAATAAAATACTATACCTTTTACATGTACTTTTTGAGCTCTATTATTTATTTAAGTCTTGTTCTCTGCTTAGGAGCTTGTACTAAGATATTTTGTAGCCGGCCCCCCAATTTAGCACAATACTTATTGGTGTACTACTGGTGAAGTTTTGGTACGTGGGCCGCTTTTGGTCTTTTTTCTGTATTTCCTTATGTTTGTTCCTAGTCTACTGGTAATAATAAAGATATATTACAAAATGCTATAGTAGAACTCCACTAAATGGGCAAAAGTAGAGCCTTACTTTATGTGCACTGCTCCCTGATTCCCATGGCCCTTTGTTTTATCTGCTGCAATAATTCCTCTATTTTTATCATTACCATCATATCCATTTCCCTTAGATACAGGAACATTTGGAGGATTGTGCATGTAGGAGGTGAAAGTACTGGCATTTCACAAGGCCTCAGTAAAATTCATGGAGAACTGCTGATGTCTGAGGTGAGACAATATAATGAAAAGCACAAGTCAACAGAGGGCTATAAAGCTGTTTTCTGTTGTGGGCTTTTTTATTACCCTGTTAGTCAGTGCTGAACTCGCTGTCGAACCCTGAAGGCACTAGGCTTTGTGTAAAATGTAAGACATCAATACATTATCACCTAACGTTTTGCCTATAAAACTTCTGGCAGGTTATATGGTCTGGGGCTGGCACCTCCTAAAATATAGATAGTGTTTGGAAAGCAATTGGGTAGCCAGACCATTTAACCCTTTTTACTGGCAAGAAGCTGGTTTTCTTGGAGAGCAATATAATGTTTTTTCAACATGTTGAGTTTTATGTAGAGCAAAGGACAATTTTAGTTTAGTAATGGTTTATTGCCAAAGATTCTTAAAATAACCACAACTGTAGTATTATATCTGGCCATTCAGATGAATGGATGATCTTAGAATTCATCGAGAGGCTAGGTGGCCCAGAGTCAGAGCCTCTCCTTGTTTGTAGGTACATCCTTCAATGATCTCCTTACGCTGTAATAGAACATTTAACGATGTGTAGTCTTCATGAGATATACCCTTTAATAATGTTATGAGGTAGCAACGTAATAATACATTTTCTAATAGTACTCAATACTCACTTATTGAAGGTAGAATGTCCATAGGTAATGCATTTTGTATTCTTTGAGATGCTTTCACGTCAAAGTCTATATGCAAATGAACAAACATATACCATGCAGTTGTACCTACCTATATACAGTTGCTAGAAAAAGTATGTAAACCCTTTAGAATGATATGGATTTCTGGACAAATTGGTCATAAAATGTGATCTGATCTTCATCTAAGTCACAACAATAGACAATCACAGTCTTCTTAAACTAATAACACACAAATAATTAAATGTTACTATTTTTTGTAAACATTCACAGTGCAGGTGGAAAAAGTATGTGAACCCTTGGATTTAATAACTGGTTGAACCTCCATTGGCAGCAATAACTTCAACAAAACGTTTCCTGTAGTTGCAGATCAGACGTGCACAACGGTCAGGAGTAATTCTTGACCATTCCTCTTTACAGAACTGTTTCAGTTCAGCAATATTTTTGGGATGTCTCAATCGGGTTGAGATTAGGACTCTGACTGGGCCACTTCAGAAGGCGTATTTTCTTCTGTTTAAGCCATTCTGTTGATTTACTTCTATGCTTTGAGTCGTTGTCCTGTTGCAACACCCATCTTCTGTTAAGCTTCAGCTGGTGGACAGATGGCCTTAAGTTCTCCTGCAAAATGTATTGATAAACTTGGGAATTCATTTTTCCTTCGATGATAGCAATCCGTCCAGGCCCTGACGCAGCAAAGCAGCCCCAAACCATGATGCCCCCACCACCATACTTCACAGTTGCGATGAGGTTTTGATGTTGGTGTTTCTTCCAAACAACTCAACTTTAGTTTCATCTGTCCACAGAATATTTTGCCAGTACTGCTATGGAACATCCAGGTGCTCTTGTGCAGACTGTAAACATGCAGCAATGTTTTTTTTGGACAGCAGTGGCTTCCTCTGGGGTATCCTCCCATGAAATCCATTTTTTTTTACGTATCGTAGATTCGCTAACAGGGATGTTATATGCCAGAGACTTTGTAAGTCTTTAGCTGACACTCTAGGATTCTTCTTCACCTCATTGAGCAGTCTGCGCTGTGCTCTTGCAGTCATCTTTACAGGACGGCCACTCCTAGGGAGAGTAGCAACAGTGCTGAACTTTCTCCATTTATAGATAATTTAGATAATTTGTCTTACCATGGACTGATGAACAGCAAGGCTTTTGGAGATACTTTTATAACCCTTTCCATCTTTATGCAAGTCAACAATTCTTGATCATAGGTCTTCTGAGAGCTCTTTTGTGCGAGACATCATTCACATCAGGCAATGCTTCTTGCGAAAAGCAAACCCAGAACGGGTGTGTGTTTTTTATAGGGCAGGGCAGCTGTAACCAACACCTCCAACCTCACTCCAATTAGCTCTTGGAGATGTCATTAGTCTAGGGGTTCCCATATTTTTTCCACCTGCACTGTGAATGTTTACATGGTGTGTTCCCTAAAAACATGGTAACATTTAATTCTTGGTGTGTTATTAGTTTAAGCAGACTGTGATTGTCTATTGTTGTGACCTAGATGAAGATCAGATAAAATGTTATGAAAAATTTGTGCAGAAATCCATATCATTCCAAAGGGTTCACATACTTTTTCTTGCAACTGTAATAGTTGCATACATCTAGGGCAAGTTTGATGGACCAGTTCAATATTTGCTAAGAACTTTTATAAAGATATTACCTATATATTTTTACTAAAGTACTAATTAAAACTTTTCAGATAGTATATTTTTCATTCTATTTTCTGTACATGATTATGGGGTCGGCCATCTTACTTGATCTGCTATTAACAACATTCAAATATATGCTTTACAGCAGTCACATGGACCATAGTAACCTGCCAACTTGAAATGTTCCTTGACATCTTTGAAAAAGCATTCTAGACATGCTCAGTAACCTGTTCAGAGGTATGCGGAGGTGTGTTTGTTACAAAATCTGCAACTTTTCCCCGCTCACGCCACTTTTTGGTAGTGGAAAGAAAAGGTGGCATGGCATTGGTGGGGAAGCAGACAGACTCATTTATGATTTTCCACGACAAAAACTGGCTTAAATTGCTTAAATATACTCCAGCAAGGGGGCCTGCTGGTGGAAGTGCCAAATGTCGGGGTGCCAGGTGCCAAAGGCGTGCACCTCTACATAACTTTAGCACTTCCTCCAGCTGTGTAGAGGGACAAGACCAGCGTGGAACACGCTGGTCTTAATAAATGCCCCTATTTTATTTAAATAATGCAACAGGAGAAATCCATTTAAAATGAATGCCATAGATACAGATGACAAGATCCCATTTTTATAGCCTGATCTTGAAGTGCCACGGATTTCAATAATAATAGGAGCTCAAAACCATTGGGCAGTATTCAGATAGTCAACAGTCAACAGTGGAATTTTCAGTAGCAGAAATGTCTGAGCAGTGCCATAAAGGTTTGATGATCACTCTATAAAACCTTTTAATTCTGGAAATTGGTGGTGTTTCTAAATTACAGACCAATGTAAAGTTCTTTATATATGTATCAAAAGACCATTACCCCATTTGAAGTTCGGGCAAGAAAACTGATACTGTGTTTCTGTTACACTGTATTATTATCACCATTGTTACTAGAGTTTAATGAAAGCAAATGCTTGCAATTTACTGCATAGGTTTTCAAGAAACCAAAACTTTATAGTTAGTGGCCCATTCTATGTAAATAACATGTAAATGTGTGATAAAGTTTTTCTATTAGAAAATGAATAGAAATTAAAAGAAGTGAATAATTAATATCAAACAGAATTAGATTTTCAGTGTCAGCTTCAAACGTACTGACTGGATTGTCCAAATGATCTTTAGAAAACTTCAGATTCTTCTTTTCCTTCTGCATTTAACATTGCAGCAACTTTGCATACATTGTTTAAACTGGCAATTCTGCCATCTCTTCCGCAGAATCACAGAAGGAGCCTTTTATTCTAGTTTTCCTCTTGACAAGGAAATTATTTCGAAAATTAGCCTCTTACACTATTATCAATCTTTTGTTTTGATGCGAGAAAATGTTATTCTTTTAATAGGCCAATTTCTCATTGTCATTTACCTTTCACCGTTCTAAAACTGCTTTCTGTCTAAGAGGTTATTTTTACAACAGGTGTTCATTTCTCCCTCTTCCTGGCTGAGAAACCTTTTCTCTTCAAATCGTTGTTTTTTTTTTAAATAAATGATATGAAAGATTGCAGGAGTTTCAGTGCACTGCGGGTAATTTATATCTGCTTTGATGATGAGGGAAGAAGTGGAAGAAGTACTTACAATGGTTGTTATTGCTACAGCTTCAATGCAACTCTTATACTTCTTTGTGATAGATATATATATATATATATACATATATATATATATATATATATATATATATATGACCAGCGAATTTGTTGAAATTCATTTAATGTCCAATTTACTAAATAAAAAAAAAAATTGGATTCCACCATGCTTCAATTGGCCTGAAAATTAGTATACAAAACTCTGCCATCTCCTAAGACTAGATTTTTTAATGAATATATTTTTTTGGGGGGAATTTTTGCTCTTTCTCTTCTCCCTCCTCCTTTAAGCTCTTGAATGCAATGACAGCAATAGCAAGTAATGTCAGAGTGACACTGACATAAACAGCTATTCATAAATGCATGGTTGACAGTGTTAAAAGCATACTGTGTGTTATGTATTATGCTTTTTCATATTAGAAAGCTTCCAGAAATTCCACCTTATCAGAAGCAGAGGGTGTTTAAACACAGTGTTATGGTAAAAAAAAACAGTAGCTTGTTGTGACCAAGTATCCAAAATACATACACATGTTATTGCCATAACAGTGGCCAGTTATGCACAAACATCCAAAAATTATGCGTTAACGGACAGAATGGCTTCCATATTTGTACATCTACAAAGTATGATTTGTCAGAAGAAAGAGTTGCTTGTTCTGATCGAGCCTAAAAATTGCAAGCAGCAGCAGTACAGTGTGGATGTGGAATGAGTAGGTTAACAGTGGCATGTGGCCACAATAGTAGTGGCAGCAGGAGCAGCACAGCATGAAACAGACAAGGCAGTAGATTTGTGCATGACGGTTTAAGGGTAGTAGTAGCAGTAGTGGTGGCTGTGTAATGGTAATGGTAGTGGCAGTAGGTGTAATATGGGGATTAGAAACTGAAAATATACAGTACAGTACAGAACATAATTACAGGCAGGCAATTCAACTCAGGTAGAGTCTCTTGACTATCTTCTGTAGTGTGTGGTGGAGTTTTGTTCCCTTTTCTTAGGAAAAAAGAAGGCGCCTTTCTAGGAGGATGCAACTAAAATGCTTCTCTGGGGTTGCAAGGAGGGGGAGCAGGAGGAATTCTTTGACCACTGACTACAAGGCACGGTGTCATACTTAGAGGTGACCTTAATGTAATTCTGCTGTAAATGTGAGGAAGAGAGACACCCAGTCCACAATCTCATTCTTTTTGTCCTCAATAATAATGTTGCACCTTCCTGAAGTCAGGGAAAACTGTCATCTGCTGCTAACTTCTACTGACATAATGGCTGTTTCTGCTACTACCTAACTGGGAGGATGAGGCATGGGTCTTTCATTTTGCACTTTTCCATTTCAAGACATTTTATTATGAAACCTATAGATGAAAAGTAATGGGTTTGGTACACATAGATTATAAACCAGTACTACGTATTTTATCTGTAATTTAATTTTCTGTAATTTAAAGATAGAAGTAGAATTAAATGTCCCCAATCCCCCCTTCCACAAACACACTGCACACTGATATTCACAACATACAAAGGTAATAATACAATTTTTACAGTGTGTAGAGAGAAGGATTATTATGATAATATATGTATATATGCCTTTTAATATAGTTAAAGGAATTCAGGGCAGCACACCTTGTAACGTGCAGATGGGTGCCAGCAGTATTGCACTTTACCAAAGTGAAGATCCTAGATGAATAAATACACCGCAGCACATCCAGTTGGTGAAAAAACTGTGGGATCCTTTATTCACCCATGCGACGTTTCGGTCCACTTGCTGGGACCATTCTCAAGCAATACATCTTAGTGAACAGCGAGTTTTTATGTGGTCATATTGTGTTAACATACATAAGTGACAATTCGCAAGAACATACAAAAATATGCTGTAAATAACTCATGTGAATATACAGAAACATCTTGCCTGGAAGACAATATAATTTGATACATAAAATTCATATAACAGAATCATCCAAGTATATTGATATACAAGAATACTTCTATTTTACATAAGTGGTAATCAACAGTGGATAATTATCACCTGTATGTGTACAAGCGTAGGAGGGCCAGGCATGGAATCAGACGTGCTCAGTGGTAGGAGGATACAATGTTGCAAACTGCACAACATAGATATGGCGTTCCGGAACTAGAACTGCGCATGTCCGTGATGTAACTCGGGAAAAAATCACATGATCCCGAGTAGTACGTCACGTGACACGTCACTTAACAGATCACATGAATAGGGCATCAAATAAAGATAAACGCGTCATAGAAATATGCAATATGATTTTATATAATAATTATTTCCTATTTGGAGATGATTATTATATGCAAATCAGGGGGACGGCCATGGGGACGAATGTGGCCCCAACTTACGCCAACATGGTCGTCTCTCATTTGGAGGAGCAATATATCTATGTGTCCCACCACTTCAGCCATGTGCTGAGGTGGTGGAGATACATAGACGATATTTTTGTTATCTAGACGGGTACGGTACCCAAATTGAAATAGTTTCACAATTACTTAAATAGCCTAGTTCTGGACATACAATTCACCTTAGAATTCTCTGCCAACACTTTGCACTTTTTGGACGTCAGTGTTCAGCGTACAGGCATCAAAACTATGAATTAACACACAATTAATACATAACAAAAAAGTGTGAAATAACTGAAAATATTTCATATTCTAGGTTCTTCAAAGTAGCCACCTTTTGCTTTGATTACTGCTTTGCACACTCTTGGCATTCTCTTGATGAGCTTCAAGAGGTAGTCACCTAAAATGGTCTTCCAACAGTCTTGAAGGAGTTCCCAGAGATGCTTAGCACTTGTTGGCCCTTTTGCCTTCACTCTGCGGTCCAGCTCACCCCACACCATCTCGATTGGGTTCAGGTCCGGTGACAGTGGTGGCCAGGTCATCTGGTGCAGCACCCCATCACTCTCCTTCATAGTCAAATAGCCCTTACACAGCCTGGAGTTGTGTTTGGGGTCATTGTCCTGTTGAAAAATAAATGATGGTCCAACTAAACGCAAACAGGATGGAATAGCATGCCGCTGCAAGATGTTGTGGAATAGCATGCCGCTGCAAGAAGCCATGCTGGTTCAGTATGCCTTCAATTTTGAATAAATCCCCAACAGTGTCACCAGCAAAGCACCCCCACACCATCACACCTCCATGCTTCACGGTGGTAACCAGGCATGTAGAGTCCATCCGTTCACCTTTTCTGCGTCGCACAAAGACACGATGGTTGGAACCAAAGATCTCAAATTTGGACTCATCAGACCAAAGCACAGATTTCCACTGGTCTAATGTCCATTCCTTGTGTTCTTTAGCCCAAACAAGTCTCTTCTGCTTGTTGCCTGTCCTTAGCAGTGGTTACCTAGCAGATATTCTACCATGAAGGCTTGATTCACACAGTCTCCTCTTAACAGTTGTTCTAGAGGTGTGTCTGCTGCTAGAACTCTGTGTGGCATTGACTTGGTCTCTAATCTGAGCTGCTGTTAACCTGCAATTTCTGAGGCTGGTGACTTGGATGAACTTATCCTCCGCAGCAGAGGTGACTCTTGGTCTTCCTTTCCTGGGGCGGTTTCTTTGTAATGCTTGATGGTTTTTGTGACTGCACTTGGGGACACTTTTAAAGTTTTCCCAATTTTTCAGACTGACTGACCTTCATTTCTTAAAGTAATGATGGCCACTCGTTTTTCTTTACTTAGCTGCTTTTTTCTTGCCATAATACAAATTCTAACAGTCTATTTAGTAGGACTATCAGCTGTGTATCCACCTGACTTCTCCACAATGCAACTGATGGTCCCAACCCCATTTATAAGGCAAGAAATCCCACTTATTAAACCTGACAGGGCACACCTGTGAAGTGAAAACCATTTCAGATGACTACCTCTTGAAGCTCATCAAGAGAATGCCAAGAGTGTGCAAAGCAGTAATCAAAGCAAAAGGTGGCTACTTTGAAGAACCTAGAATATGACATATTTTCAGTTGTTTCACACTTTTTTGTTATGTATATAATTCCACATGTGTTAATTCATAGTTTTGAAGCCTTCAGTGTGAATCTACAATTTTCATAGTCATGAAAATAAAGAAAGTGTGTCCAAACTTTTGGTCTGTACTGTATATATATATATATATATATATATATATATACTTTCCAAATAATGAGGCAGTACTTCCAGATTTCGGTGACAGGATGAAGACTCCAAAACTTTATTCCCAGCCTGTTATTCTGTCACCGAAATCTGGAAGTGCTGCCTCGTTATTTGGAAAGTACGTATCGTGGAGGAGAAGCTGACCTCTGTGAGTAATTGCACCCAGTGCACGCGGTCTGACTGTGCTGCTGCGGTATTTGTGATTTTATATATATATATATATATATATATATATATATATTTTATTTATTTTTTTATAGATCTGCCCGAAGCATCTATAAATATATATATATATATATACAGTTGCAAGAAAGAGTATGTGAACCCTTTGGAACGATATGGATTTCTGCACAAATTGGTAATAAAATGTGATCTGATCTTCATCTAAGTCACAACAATAGACAATCACAGTCTTCTTAAACTAATAACACACAAAGAATGAAATGTTACCATGTTTGTATTGAACACACCATGTAAATATTCACAGTGTAGGTGGAAAAAGTATGTGAACCCTTGGATTTAATAACTGGTTGAACCTCCTTTGGCAGCAATAACTTCAACCAAACATTTCCTGTAGTTGCAGATCAGACATGCACAACAGTGAGGAGTCATTCTTGACCATTCCTCTTTACAGAACTGTTTCAGTTCAGCAATATTTTTGGGATGTCTGGTGTGAATCGCTTTCTTGAGGTCATGCCACAGCATTTCAATCGGGTTGAGGTCAGGACTTTGACTGGGCCACTCTAGAAGGCGTATTTTCTTCTGTTTAAGCCATTCTGTTGTTGATTTACTTCTATGCTTTGGGTCGTTGTCCTGTTGCAACACCCATCTCCTGATGAGCTTCAGCTGGTGGACAGATGGCCTTGAGTTCTCCTGCAAAATGTCTTGATAAGGCCTCTTTCACACTTGCGTTGTCCGGATCTGGCGTGTACTCCACTTGCCGGAATTACACGCCGGATCCGGAAAAACGCAAGTGTATTGAAAGCATTTGAAGACGGATCCGTCTTCAAAATGCTTTCAGTGTTACTATAGCACCCAGGACGCTATTAAATTCCTGGTTGCCATAGTAGGAGCGGGGAGCGGGGGAGCGGTATACTTACAGTCCGTGCGGCTCCCGGGGCGCTCCAGAGTGACGTCAGAGCGCCCCATGCGCATGGATGACGTGCCATGCAATCACGTGATCCATGCGCTTGGGGCGCCCTGACGTCACTCTGGAGCGCCCCGGGAGCCGCACGGATGGTAAGTATGCTGCTACCCCGCTCCCCGCTACACTTTACCATGGCTGCCAGGACTTTAGCGTCCCGGCAGCCATGGTAATCATTGAGAAAAAGCTAATCCCGCAATGCGCCGAAACGACGTTTAGCTTAAGGCCGGATCCGGATCAATGCCTTTCAATGGGCATTAATTCTGGATCCAGCCTTGCTGCAAGTCTTCAGGATTTTTGGCCTGAGCAAAAAGCGCAGCATGCTGCGGTATTTTCTCCGGCCAAAAAACGTTCCGTTCCGGAACTGAAGACATCCTGATGCATCCTGAACGGATTTCACTCCATTCAGAATGCATTAGGATAAAACTGATCAGGATTCTTCCGGCATAGAGCCCCGACGACGGAACTCTATGCCGGAAGAAAAGAACGCAGATGTGAAAGAGCCCTAAACTTGGGAATTCATTTTTCCTTCAATGATAGCAATTTGTCCAGGCCCTGACGCAGCAAAGAAGCCCCAAACCATGATGCCCCCACCACGATACTTCACAGTTGGGATGAGGTTTTGATGTTGGTGTGCTATGCCTCTTTTTCTCCACACATAGTGTTGTGTGCTTCTTCCAAACAACTCAACTTTGGTTTCATCTGTCCACAGAATATTTTGCCAGTACTGCTGTGGAACATCCAGGTGCTCTTGTGCAAACTGTAAACGTGCAGCAATTTTGTTTTGGACAGCAGTGGCTTCCTCTGTGGTATCCTCCCATGAAATCCATTCTTGTTTAGTGTTTTACATATTGTAGATTCGCTAACATGGATGGTAGCATATTCCAGAGACTTTTGTAAGTCTTTAGCTGACACTCTAGGATTCTTATTCATCTCATTGAACAGCCTGCAGTCATCTTTACAGGGTGGCCACTCCTAGGGAGAGTAGCAGCAGTGCTGAACTTTCTCCATTTATAGACAATTTGTCTTACCGTGGACTGATGAACAGCAAGGCTTTTCGAGATCATTTTATAACCCTTTCCAGCTTTATGCAAGTCAACAATTCTTAATTGTAGGTCTTCTGATAGCTCTTTTGTGCGAGACATCATTCACATCAGGCAATGCTTCTTGTGAAAAGCAAACCCAGAACTGGTGTGTATTTTTTTTATAGGGCAGGGCAGCTGTAAACAACACCCCCAATCTCATCTCAATGATTGGACTCCAGTTGGCTGACACCTCACTCCAATTAGCTCTTGAAGATGTTATTAGTCTAGGGGTTCACATACTTTTTCTACCTTCACTGTGAATGTTTACATGGTGTGTTTAATAAAAACATGGTAACATTACATTCTTTGTGTGTTATTAGTTGAAGCAGACTGTGATTGTCTATTGTTGTGACTTAGATGAAGATCAGATCACATTTTATGACCAATTTGTGCAGAAATCCATGTCATTCCAAAGGGTTCACATACTTTTTCTTGCAACTGTAATAGTTGGATACATCTAGGGCAAGTTTGATGGACCGGTTCAATATTTGCTAAGAACTTTTATAAAGATATTACCTATACTTTTTCTTGCAGCTGTATATAGAGTTAAAATGTGGCCAGAAGATCAACCATGGATGCCCTACCCCCCAGAATGTGCCTGCAATTATGTCCAGTTTCGGCCTCCTCAAAGGACAGAGGATCAATAATGATCTTCTGCCCTTTGTTAACATCTCCGGCAGCAGCGGAGAGATGGTGTGCCTAACAGGTACATGGGAACAAAGAGTTCCTATGCCCCTGTGTGCCGCTGCCCTCCGGTGCTGTAATTACAGTGCCAGAGGTATGCATTATCTTCACAGGTGGGAGGATCAAAGGATCCCCCTGCCTGGAAGTGGGCTCCAGGATGCGCAGGCTGGCACAGTGATGTCATATCACCGCGCCAGCCCACCTGGGCTGAGGGTGGGAAAATGGGAGCAAGCGCCGTAGGGTTTAAATACCCCAGCGGCACTGCAATAGGATTCATGAATGCACACAAACAAACAAAAATTACAGTTTTGGTGGTTTAAAATGTCACGCTTCAGTGTGGGAGGGAAACACCACACCGAGCATAGGAGGGAAGAGGGGAACATGGAATCATGTCTGAGAACTAGGGAAGGAAAAGGGACACCTCCTAGTGAAAACCCTAACCAAAATCCTGACTGACTACCAGTATAACAGACCCCAAAGGTAGGTGAGTTCATTTGCAGGAATACCTAGAGTCCTATCAAGCCCTATAGAACCCTGGTACTAACGGTAGGGACGAGACTACCTGTTCCTCCGAAAGGAAGCATGAACAAAGTCTCCTTCAGGCCTAATACAAACAATAGGGAAATGCAACACAGAATTAAACAAAATACAAAATGGAAAGGGAAGACTTTACTTCAAAAGAGCAATGGAAGCACCAGGAACTCAAGATCCAACCACAATCTATCCAAAGGTCCAAACAGAAGCTATAAACATCACAGCATTGTGGGAGAAGCAACTATAAATAAATAAAAAAACATAAGGACCCTGCCATTTTTCACCTTAAGGACCAGGCAATTTTTAGCAAATCTGATGTGTCACTTTATGTGGTAATAACTTTAAAACACTTTTACTTACTCAGGCCATTCTGAAATTGTTTTCTCATCACATATTGTACTTCATGACAGTGGTAAAATTGAGTAAAAAAATTTCATTTTTATTAATAAAAAAATACAAAATTTACCAAAAATTTCTCTACTTTTATAACTACTTTATGTTTGGATAATTTTGAAAATGACATTTTGGGGGGGGGGGGGGGGGACATTAGAAGGCTTATATGTTTAGAAGCAAATCTTAAAATTTTTAAGAACATTTCCAAACCCCAATTTTTTCCGGACCAGTTCAGTTATGAAGTCACTTTCTGGGGCTTACATATTAGAAACTACCCATAAATCACCCCATTTTATAAACTACACCCATCAAGGTATTCAAAACAGATTTTACAAACTTTCTTAACCCTTTAGGTGCCCCATGAGAATTAAATAAAAAAGGGATTAAAATTTTAAAATTTCCTTTTTTTATAGCAGATTTTAAATTTTAATCGATTTTTTCTGCAACACATCAAGGGTTAACAGCCAATCAACACTCAAAATCTATTACCCTGAATCAGGAGTTTACAGAAACACCCTATGTGTGCCAGAAACTGATGTATGGGCGCACAGCATGTTTCAGATGGGAAGGAGCACCATGTAGCTTTTGGAGAGCGGATTTAGCTGGAATGGTAAATGGGAGCTATGTCGCATATGAAGACACCCTGAGGTGGCCCTACAGTGAAAACCCCCAAAAAGTGACCCCATTCTGGAAATTACACCCCTCAAGGAATATTTAAAAGTGTGTAGTGAGCACTTTGACCCATCAGGAGTTTCGCAGAATTAAGAAATGCTTGGCTGTGAAAATGAAAAATTACTATTTTTTCCTGAAAAAGTTGCTTTACACGACATTTGTACCTTTCACAAGGGGTAACAGGTCCCCATTTCCCCCAGAATACGCCAACACCCCATATGTGCTAAAAAACTGATATATGGGCGCACAGCAGGCTTCAGAGTGGAAGGAGCACCATATAGCGTTAGGAGAGCGGATTTAGCTGGAATGGTAATTGGGAGTTCTGTCGCATATGAAGACACACTCATGTGGCCCTACAGTGGAAACCCCAAAAAGTGACCCTATTCTGGAAACTACACCCCCTCAAGGAATATTTTAAGGTGTGTAGTGAGCGCTTTGACCAATCGGGCGTTTCACAGAATTAGGAAACGCTTGGCAATGAAAATGAAAAATTACAATTACACCCACATTTTTCACTTTCACAAGGGGTAACAGGACAAAATGCACCCCACATTTCCATTAGAGATCAGCATCTAAAACCTAAGTCTGCCCCCCTAAGTATGCCCAAACCCCTGATGAAGCCAGATCACTGGTGAAACATGTTGGGGGGCAGACAGGTTTTAGATGCTGATCTCTAATGAAAATGTGCTCTAGATAGTTAGGAAATATTCACTTACATGCGCATGTTTTAACCCACATAAATATTGCTCACTTATAGTATTCCTGAGTATTCCTAAATAAATTCCTGAGGTCCCCAGAAATGAAAAACCCCAAGAAGTGACCCCATTTCGGAAATAGCACAACTGTACGAACATTTTAAGTGGTAGAAAGGGTACTTTTCAGAAAACTGGTTCTCACAGCAGACAGAAATACTTGGAAAGCATTTCAAACTACATACTTGTAAAAATGAAAAATTACTAGCAGAATTTTTCACTTTCACATGGGGTTAAAGGAGAAAAGGCACCCCATTATATGTTCCCCATTTTCTCCCCTTTTTGTAAACATCCCAGATATACTTGTAGCCTGCTCTATTGGCGCACAGCAGGTCTCTAGAGGCAAAGTGCAAAAATTGTTTTTTGCAGGCCTGAATAAACAGACATGTATTTTAGGTGCCATGTCACATTAAAAAAATCTCCTGAGGTCCCCAGAAATGAAAAACCCCAGGATATGACCCTATTTTGGAAAGAGCACCCCCGTACGAACATTTTAAGTTATGGAAAGGGTACTTTTCAGCAAACATGTGTCTCACAGAAGGCCAAAATACTAGAGAAAGGATTTAAAAGCACAGATTTGTAAAAATGAAAAATTACTAGTAGACCCCAATTTTTCACTTTCACAAGGTGTTAAAGGAGAAAATGCACCCCAGTATATGTTCCCCATTTTCTCCCATTTTTTCAAACACCCCATATGTGCTTGTAGCCTGCTGTATTGGCACATAGCAGGTCTCTAGAGGCAAAGTGCAAAAACTGGCTTTTGCAGGCCTGAATAAACAGACAAAGGCCCTTTTCACATGGCTTTTTCAGTGTTTTGTGGGCCGTTTTTTCCAGATCCGTTGTTCTGTTTTTTTGTTTCCGTTGTGTTTCCGTTTTGGTTCCGTTTTTCCGTATGGCCTATACAGGATACAGTAATTACATAGAAAAAATTGGGCTGGGCATAACATTTTCAGTAAATGGTTCAGCAAAAAACGGAACGGATACGGAAGATATACAGATGCATTTCCGTATGTGTTCAGTTTTTTTTTGCAGACCCATTGACTTGAATAAAGCCACGGAACGTGATTTGCGGGCAGTAATAGGACATGTTCTATCTTTCAACGGGCCGGAAAAACTGAAATACGGAAACTAAATGCATACGGAGTACATTCCGTTTTTTTTTGCGGAACCATTGAAATTAATGTTTCCATATACGGACTGCAAAAAACAGCCTGTAAACGGAAAAAAAAAAAAACGGTCGTGTGAAAGAGGCCATATATTGTAGGTGTCATGTCACATTAAATAAAACTTCTGAGGTCCCCAGAAATGAAAAACCCAAAGAAGTGACCCCATTTCGGAAAGAGCACCCCCGTACGAACGTTTTAAGTGGTGGATATGGTACTTTTCAGCAAACAGGTGTCTCACAGAAAGCAGAAATACTAGAGAAAGGATTCATAAGCACACATTTGTAAAAATGAAAAATTACTAGCAGACCCCAATTTTTCACTTTCTTAAGTGGTTAAAGGAGAAAATGCACCACAATATATGTTACTCATTTTCACCGCTTTTTGCAAACACCCCATATATGTTTGTAGCCTGCTGTATTGGCACACAGCAGGTCTCAAGATGCAAAGTGCAAAAACTGGTTTTTGTAGACCTGAATAAACAGACATGTATTTTAGGTGCCATGTCACATTAAATAAATTTCCAGAAATAAAAAAATAAAAAAAGAATTAACCCCATTTTGGAAAGAGCACCCCCATACGAAACATTTTAAGGGGTGGAAAGGGCACTTTTGACCTAACAGGTTTTTCATAGAAATGAATATGTAGTGGTTGGTGAAAAGTGGATATGTGAGCTATGCGGACAAAATCAGAGATATAAGGTTGTAAAACTACAGGGTACATCATGGATGAAATTTAATTAATACTCCATGGATGAGTGGTAGATTCTGAAGCACTCCTGCATGCACAGGCCAGGTTTTTCAGGGCAGGTTTCGCAATGGTAAATTGTGTTTTTCTTTATCCCCCTTTTGGCACACACCCTGCATCTTTTTTGGGTCCTTCCCTTCCTTGCTGTCTGGGGGACTTGACCTGGAAAATGTTGCCCTGGTACAACACAGGCACCATAACTTCTGGTAGTACTATGACCCAACACGGCCTGGTTTTGAAAAATTAGGGCCTTGAAAACCACCTCTTGGAACTGAAGGAAAGTTCCTCTGTAGCCTGCAGAATGAAATAGCACGTGCGCATTGCACATTGCCATGTGTACGGCACTGTAGGGCTTCATAAGTTGATCTGCAAGATCCACGCCTCCCATGTGCCTGTTGTAGTCAAGGATACAAACTGGTTTAGAGGTAGTTGTTGTGGTACCTCGTACGGGAGCAGGGGAGCTGGCATTAGTGTGAATGGTGGTCAGTACAAGGACGTCCCTCCAACAACCAGCATGTTCTCATGGCGGAGAGCCCTACTTTTACCCATTCTCAGTGGTTGCACTACCAGAGATCTAGGGAGGCCTCTCATTTTTGCGCACTGTGCTGCAAGCCACAGTACCTCTGGCAGTTAGGGATATGCTGGTATAATAGTTATCCACATATAGGTGGTAATCCTTATCCAGCAGAGGGTGCAGTAAGTCCCACACAATCTTCCTAACTTCTAGGATGGGGGGCATTCTGGGGGTTCTATACTGGAATCTTTCCCTTCAAAAATGCGGTATTTGTGGGTGTACCTGGAGCATCTCTCACAGAGTTTGTATATATTTATGCCATACCTTGCCTGTTTTTTAGGCAGGTACTGGCGGAATCTAATACTCCCTTTGAACAGTAATAGGAACTCATCTACACATACATTTTTCCCTGGGTTGTACACCTCAGCAAACTTGATGCTGAAGTGGTCTATGACAGGCCTAACTTTGAACAGATGGTCAAATGTTGGGTCGTTTTGGGGTGGGCACTGTGCATTGTCATAGTAGTGTAGGAATTACCTAATTGACTCAAATCGGTGTACAAATTGATTTGGGCCACCATTAAATTTACAAAATCTTCAGGGAAAAAGATTTTGAAAAAATCTAGCTCAGTGAAGTCCGCATAATCTATCTGAATTCCTGAGTTGCCCACAAACTCAGGAATTTGGGTCTGATATTCATCAGGGGGTGGGGTCCATATGGGGTCACTCTGGGGGGCTACCTACTCTGGTACCATGGGGCGCCTTCTAGAGGGTCCCTCATCAGCAGATGATGGTGATAATGAGGGGGTAGAGGAGTAGAGGAATGTGCCATCCTCTTCTCCCTCACTGGCAGACTCAATATCAGAGGCAAGCATGGCATATGACTCTTCAGCTGAGTATACATGTTGGGATGGAAGGGCCATTTTTATTTTATTGGGGTGTGATGTGTGAAATGTGTAAACCTTTATTTAGTGTGGGGTGTGTATGTAGCGTTTTCACACGTAAAGGGGCTTGTAATAAATTTGAAATATAGAGAAAAGGAGTAGAGAAAAAAAGTAGTTCAAACTGCAAGACGCGATCAGTAATGGACACTACTGATCGGTACTCAGTGGTTGCAAAATGCACACACGCCGATGGTGCGTTCATGCAAAAACCTATTCCTATATTCCTGGAAGTATTGCTAGATAGAAATCAAAGCATTGTATGATGCCCAATTGAGTCAATAAGCTCACATTATTTTCAGTGGACAGTAGAGATAAGCAAAATTTCCAAAATTCAATTTGGGTCTGATTTGGTCGAATCAGCCATTAGATTCATTTTGCTCTGAATAAATTTGGTTAAATTGAGTTAAAAGTTACCTATGATACTTTGTGGTTTAAAAATCAGTTTGAAATCACATTGTATCGATTTAAAAAATGATTCCTTTTTGGTGCCTAGTTAGAAATTAGTGAATCGATTTTACTGATTTGGAATTCGTCCCAAAGTTCCCCCAAAATTTGGATGCTAACAAACTCGAATTTCTTGTGAATCATTTCAGGTGAATTATACAGAGATACTCATGCATAATACTCCACTGGGAATAAGATGAGCAATCCAGTTCTCCTTCAAAAAGGACAAGTAACTGGATATCTGGTTAGCTGATTGGCCATGGAGGTACTCTAGGGGAGTGTTCTTTCTCTTTAGGGAGACTAACAAGTATGCATGAGGTGTATTGCAGTCCAGCCAACCCTGCACTGCCTTTCTGGGAAACATAGATGCAAATTTTAGTATCTTATGTATACTGGCATCTGATAGGCATAGAGTTCTTTTCTTTTTTGGAAGAAAATCAAATTTGCATATCTTCCCCAGAAAGTCAAATATATGCAAATTAGCAAATTAGTGGAGTATCACGTATGGGTCTATCTATCTCGCTGTCTTTATCTCTCTGGTCTTCTAGGACTCATATTTTTTCTCTAAGGGTACTTTCACACTAGCGTTTTTCTTTTCCGATGTTGTGTTCTGTCACAGGTGCTCAATACCCCCCAAAAAAAGATCAGTTTTATCCGAATGCATTCTGAATGGAGAGCATTCCGTTCAGTATGCATCAGGATGCATCAGTTCAGTCCCTTTTATGTTTTTTGTCCGGAGAAAATACCAGTTCTTGCAGTTTTCTCTCCGGCCAAAATGCCTGAACACTTGCCGGCATTAATTTCCATTGAAATGTATTAGTGCTGGATCCGGCATTAAGTGTTCCAGCAAAACAAATCTGGTTTCCCGGTCTGCGCATGCGCAGACCTTTAAAAATGCAAAAAAAAAATATACCGAATCCGTTTTTCCGGATGACACCGGAGAGACGGATCCGGTATTCCAATGCATTTGTCAGACGGAGCCGCATCTGGATCCGTCTGATAAATGCCATCTGTTTGCGTCAGGATTATGACGGAACTGCCTGCCGTAATCCTCTGCCGCAAGTGTAAAAGTACCCTAAATGTTTTCAGAAAAAAATGAGTCCTAGGAGACCGAAGACTGTTATATACAAATTTTAAGAGCAATTGTAGCATATCTTATTTGGGTAGAATCGATTCATATCAGGATCAAATTTTTGGAAACATTTGCGAGTCGGACACAACCAATTTCAAGAAATTTGCTCATCTTTATGCCAGATACTCTCTCCTCTGTCTTATGATCTGTAAAATGGTGGCTGTCATTTTGAGAAATTTGCCTGGGACGAAAGACAAATTTCTGATTCGCCAGAATTCAAATCATTTGGAAAATTTTGAACTCATTTGATTTGTTTAGAATTGATTTGCTCATCTCTAGTGGACAACTGTGGTCCTCTGAATCTTGGAGATGCAAAAGATGTCACCTTTCGTTAATAATCAATGCAGGGTCACTAAGATCTGATATGAAAAGGGATACGGACAAATTGTCTAAATATTAATATCATTATTATTATTATTATTATTAGGCTACATGCACAAGACCGTATGTGTTTTGCGGTCCACAAAAAAACGGATGACGTTCCGTAGGGCATCCGTTTTTTTTTGCGGATCCATTTTTTTTGTGGATCCATTGTACTAATGCCTATCCTTGTCCACAAACGAGAAAAAAATAGGACATGCACAATTTGTTTTTGTGGAGCAACGGAACGTAAATACTGGACACACGGTGTGCTGTCCGCGTTTTTTGCAGACCCGTTGAAATGAATGGGTCCGCATCCTATCCGCAAAAAAAAAAAAACGATCGGACACGGAAACAAAATACGGTCGTGTGCATGAGGCCTTATTGTTATAATTAAAACATGTAGGTAAAGCAAAATTAGGAACACAGGTGCACAATTATGAAACTTTCATACAAGCTTGGAGGTTTTCTGCCATTTCGCATCCATCAAGGCATTAATAGTCATTTAAAGCTTGCCTCCAGCCCATGCTGACACGTTTTTAGCCAACATTAGAACTGAAGGTTCATGTTATTCACCCAATTTGCCACCTTGTTCAGGATACAAACCATCCAAGTACCAGATTACGTGTGATTACTAAAGATTTTACTTTTACTCACTTCATAATGGGACATTAAGATTTCTTCATGATCATTGCTAAGTATAAGGGAAGATAACGAGCAGCATTGCAGTTTACCTGGTGGAGTCCTTGTGATATTTTATTTACGACGTGCACAGAACGGCACATGCAACAGCTGTTATAAATCTCACAGTCCTCCTCTTCTATACATGTGTGGTCACACTCCATAACATCCAACAGATGAATATTTGCCTTTGTGCCCATTCTATCAGTAAGTATTTATATAAAGCCACACACCCAGGATGCAAAGCCATATTATGATTGCTGCTTACCTTATCTGTTAAGACAACTGAAAAATATTTCTTCTAGCCATTTCTACAGGTCAGCTGTGGTTAGACCCCATGAAATATCACTAACCAAAAGAGACTTGAATATCCCTCATAAAGCAGCATAGCTAATCCACTTGTCACATTTTCATAGGTTTGTCAGCATGTCATGCATGGCTTAAGAGTCTCATATGGTCAAATGATGGCAATGTAAAGTCAATGCCTAGTATTTTTTAATGCGGCAAAAAATGTGCCCCATATCCAAATAAACCCCATTACTGCATATTTGTGAATTCATTCTGATCTTTATAAAAAAAAATGTTATATTGAAGAAAATCTGAGTACAGGGGGTTCATTTTTCATGAGGTTAAGATGAGATAAATATATTCGCAAATAAGACCAAAAAGTCCAAATGCCCTATTTTGTGACTTTTTAAAGCCAGAATTCTGGAGTGCAGGGCATGATTAATTTCCGCATAGCATCTTTGCTGTAGTATTGCAAATGATGTTGCCCTATAACAATATCACACCCATGAAACAAATACCCACAGGAGTATTTCAACCAATCACAATCATGATGGATACACCATAAAGGGTTTGGCTTCTTTGTACCTAAGTTTTAGTAATGTGGGGTCTCTCTTTTCTTCTAGGCTCATGTTTATTTGCTGAGGCTTCTTAAGAGATTAGAAGGTGTTATATACCAATGATTAGGTTATTTGCAGCATTTTTAATTAGTCCTGATATGATTTGGGTCTGAGCTGAACTTTTCAAAAAGTTTTGACAAATCAGACCCAAAACAATCAACAACAATGATGAAATTTTCTCATCTCTAGTTAAAATCCAAATTTTTGGATGAATTCCAAACTGATAGAATTGCTCATCTCTAGTATATATATTTATAGACATCTCCTTGTGCTTCATGGATCAATTTTCTCCTAATATTTATTTTCACTAAGTTTTTGGTGGTAGTCTCAAACTGTTCAATCAGTGATTTTTAATAATAAACTTTTCCCCTGGTGGTAGCTTCAAACTGTTCAATCAGTGCTTATTAATAATAAGATTTTTTTTTAATTTATTGCTGTGCTTGCATCCCCACACAATGTTTCTCTGCAAAAGAGACATGCAAGCTAGTCTCCTTTCTAAAAAGAAAGAGTATCTCATACCAGGAACACAGTTCTTTCTTCGTTAGTACCCTTTAGCAGAGCTGAACAAAGAAAACTTACTTGGCTGCCTGAGAGACCTTGGTTGGGGAACTATTTCTCATTATGGAGGGTGTTGAGTATGTATGAGGAGTATCATCATAAGCCAGTCAAGGCTCCTCTGGGTTTCTAGGGAAAATATTTGAAATTAGCACAATTTCTTCTGCTGGCATGAGATAGGCTTAAGAAAGATAATGCCCCAAAACCCAGAGGGGCATTGCCTGGCCTACATAATACATAATATTCCACAAGCATACTAGGCACTCTCCGTAATAAGAAAGAGTACCCCCCCCTCCCCCCCAGAGAACACATGTATATTTCCCAGAAACCCAGAGTAGCATACTAGTCTCTCCCTCCCTCTGGTCCTAGATAAAAATATGAGGTTAAAGAGTGTTATACCTACTTTCAAGGCAATTGAAGAACATTTCACTCAATAGAAACTTTTTAAAAAAATTGACGAATCGGACAGAAGATTTAATTTCAACAAATTCGATCATGTCTATTAAAATGTTATACACATGTTTCTAAAGCAACTTAATTTTATTAAAGATCAGTTTATCACCTATATGTAACAATTTCTAAAGTATCTTTACCATCTGTACAACCGCTCTCCATTAGCATGCAAATCCTCTTAGGACCAAAAAGAGTAAACACTTTATTTGCATATTGCCAAACTGGTGGTGTCATATGGACAGTGGGATCACTCAAGTTTTCTTTATTTCTGTCTACCCAGAACTGTAGGGCAAAAGGGTTCAGCACAAGGACAACGGATACTGCTGAATAATATGAAGCCTATGTTCTCGTTTGTCACTGCATTGAGAGGTACTTGTCCCCATCCCTTTGGTTGCAGCGTAAGTCTTTTGTCTGTCCGTGGAGCAGTTTTGTTTTAACGACACTCATGTAAAAGAAGAAGCCTTCCAGGGCTTATTTTTACAACCGAAAAAATATGTCACATATATTAATGTCAACAACTTGAATTTTACTTCATTAAGCAAATCCTGATCTGAGGCCCTTATTATTATTCTAAGCAGAAGAAATATGCTAATTATTCATTCTCTATGTAGAAGAGGGGGTATAAAGGTGTAAAATCTTTCTTTAGCCGTGTGACCATGTTTTAATTGCATGTCAGGTGTCAAAATAATCTGACTTGCTGTGCCTTCAGCAATTAGACATTCAGGAGAACACTCTATTAATGAGTCACTGTCTGACGCCATCCCTCCTCATCATAAGGTTTGCTTTGCTATAATGGAAGAATCTCTTCTATACTTACTACAAAGTCAACATTTTTTTTTCCAGGTAATTAATGCTTTAACAAACTGAAGACTGGTTGTATTTCTTTTTTTAGTTTTCTGGTGTTTCGTATGTGTGTTAATGATGCCATGAACACTTTCGGCATCAGATTTTCTGTTATTTTAGTCTGGGACTTTCCAAACCCAAAAGTTCCTTGATAAGAAGCAGATCACAAAGTTTCCCCTGTTGTCTGTAGGATAACCTAGCAGCAAGTGTTCAATTTCCCTGCAGCGCCACCATGGGAATAATGACTCAGTGCCCATTCCAATCAATAGATTGTGTAATGAAGGACAGGTCCTCCAGAGAAAAAAAATGCTCTTTTTAACTCCGCTATAGCCAAGAGATGATAGGCCTGAGAAGAGTATGCCCCTCTATGAACACATAATTCTGTAATACAGTTTACAAAATGGGTTTCCTAAACACTATTTCAGACCCCCACCAATCTGATATTGATGACCTATCCTGAAGATAAGTCATCAATATTAAAATCCCAGAAAACTCCTTTAAAGGTTTCTCACTAGCAAAATTTAACAATGAATACTAAGTTAATGTTAGAATGTGTAGGCAAGTTTTTTATGGGCCAATACATGTAGTATAAAAAATACAATTTTGCCTTTTGGTCTTAAATAAAAAAATGCTACTATTTTGTGTCTACAGCATTTATGCATCTTGTATCTCCATGGCTACAGACTACAAACAAACCAAATCTGTAGTCATAAGCCCTGATTTATCGTGCCTTCACTCTGGAATTCTGGCTTCAAAAAGTCTCACTCTAGTTTTGTAATGTAGCTGTGGTTAGCTATGTTTCACCCCAGATTTATATTTGAAACATTTTTAAGTCACAAAAAAGGAGAAGCTTTTTTAGGCAAAAGTGTGAGGTTTAAGGATAAGACAAATTTATCAAACAACATGTGAAATTTGATAAATGTGGCATAAGGTAAGGCAATGCAAACTCCCCTTCCCCCTTAAGCTTTAAAAAATAAATATTTGGCTAGTAAGCCAGAACTAGGGAACCGATGGAAAGAAATACAAATCTAGAATCAGACTACAGAAGATTTACTGTCTGTCACCATGGAAACACATCAGTCTGCAGAGGAGCAGTGGATAAAAAACAATAGGAGATTTAAAAAAAAAAAAGTCAAGACTATCTGCTGAGCTGCTTTTGTGGCTCAGAAACATTAGAACAAAGTTGGGATATAAATGTAATAGAATCGATTTCAATCAACACCCATGTTGGACTTCCGTAATTTATCTTCAACCAATATTAAAAGGTTTTCCGAGACTTTAATACTGATGACTACTGTTGAGCGAAGCGAACTATTCAAAGCAGAATTTGATCCGAAGTTTAGGAAAACTTTGATTCTCAACTAATCCGAATTTTCTCACACTTCGTGGTAACTAATCATGTTTTCCTAAAATGTTGGCTGCACGTGTTACAAAGCGAAAGCAAGAAGCTCGGGAACATGAGATCAACCATAATGCTGTGCAGCCAGCCAATCCGCAGATAGCCATCCCCTGTGATGTCACAGCCCTATAAAAACCTCATCCTGTGCGGTCGCTGCCATTTTACTGCGAGCAGAGCACAGGGAGGGATGTGGCAAGCGGTCATACACTAGGGACAGTGTTGCTGAAAACTGTTTTAACCGCTACAGGACCGCCGTACGCAGGATTGCGTCCTGGCGGCGGCCCTGCTCTTCTGGGTGGACGCATATACGCGTCCTCCCGCGAGAGCCGAGATTTCCTGTGAACGCGCGCACACAGGCGCGCGCGCTCACAGGAACGGAAAATAAGCGAGTGGATCTCCAGCCTGCCAGCGGCGATCGCTCGCTGGCAGGCTGGAGATGTGATTTTTTTAACCCCTAACAGGTATATTACACGCTGTTTTGATAACAGCGTCTAATATACCTGCTACCTAGTCCTCTGGTGGTCCCTTTTGTTTGGATCGACCACTAGAGGACACAGGTAGCTGTGCAAAGTACCACAAAACACCACTACACTACACTACACCCCCCCTGTCACTTATTAACCCCTTATGAACCCCTGATCACTTCATATACACTCCCTGATCACCCCCCCGTCATTGATCACCCCCCTGTCATTGATCACCCCCCTATAAGGCTCCATTCAGACGTCCGTATGATTTTTACGGATCCATGGATACATGGATCGGATCCGCAAAACACATACGGACGTCTGAATGGAGCCTTACAGGGGGGTGATCAATGACAAGGGGGTGATCACGCATATAGACTTCCTGATCACTTCCCTGTCATTGATCACCCCCCTGTCATTGATCACCCCCCTGTAAGGCTCCATTCAGACGTCCGTATGATTTTTACAGATCCACGGATACATGGATCGGATCCGCAAAACACATACAGACGTCTGAATGGAGCCTTACAGGGGGGTGATCAATGACAAGGGGGTGATTACGCATATAGACTTCCTGATTACTTCCCTGTCATTGATCACCCCCCTGTCATTGATCACCCCCCTGTAAGGCTCCATTCAGACGTCCGAATGATTTTTACGGATCCACGGATACATGGATCGGATCTGCAAAACACATACGGACGTCTGAATAGAGCCTTACAGGGGGGTGATCAATGACAAGGGAGTGATCACGCATATAGACTTCCTGATCACTTCCCTGTCATTGATCACCCCCCTGTAAGGCTCCATTCAGACGTCCGTATGATTTTTACGGATCCACGGATACATGGATCGGATCCGCAAAACACATACGGACGTCTGAATGGAGCCTTACAGGGGGGTGATCAATGACAAGGGGGTGATCACGCATATAGACTTCCTGATCACTTCCCTGTCATTGATCACCCCCCTGTCATTGATCACCCCCCTGTAAGGCTCCATTCAGACATCCGTATGATTTTTACGGATCCACGGATACATGGATCGGATCCGCAAAACACATACGGACATCTGAATGGAGCCTTACAGGGGGGTGATCAATGACAAGGGGGTGATCACGCATATAGACTTCCTGATCACTTCCCTGTCATTGATCACCCCCCTGTCATTGATCAACCCCCTGTAAGGCTCCATTCAGACGTCCGTATGATTTTTACGGATCCACGGATACATGGATCGGATCCGCAAAACACATACGGACGTCTGAATGGAGCCTTACAGGGGGGTGATCAATGACAAGGGGGGTGATCAGGAAGTCTATATGGGTGATCACCCCCTTGTCATTGATCACCCCCCTGTAAGGCTCCATTCAGACGTCCGTATGTGTTTTGCGGATCCGATCCATGTATCCGTGGATCCGTAAAAATCATACGGACGTCTGAATGGAGCCTTACAGGGGGGTGATCAATGACAGGGGGGTGATCAGGGAGTCTATATGGGTGATCACCCCCCTGTCATTGATCACCCCCTGTAAGGCTCCATTCAGACATTTTTTTGGCCCAAGTTAGCAGAAATATATATTTTTTTTGTTTGTTTTTTCTTACAAAGTCTCATATTCCACTAACTTGTGTAAAAAAAGAAAAATCTCACATGAACTCACCATACCGCTCACGGAATCCAAATGCGTAAATTTTTTTAGACATTTATATTCCAGACTTCTTCTCACGCTTTAGGGCCCCTAAAATGCCAGGGCAGTATAAATACCCCACATGTGACCCCATTTCGGAAAGAAGACACCCCAAGGTATTCCGTGAGGGGCATATTGAGTCCATGAAAGATTTAAATTTTTGTTCCAAGTTAGCGGAAAGTGAGACTTTGTGAGAAAAAACAAAAAAAAATCAATTTCCGCTAACTTATGCAAAAAAAAAAAATTCTATGTACTCGCCATGCCCCTCATTGAATACCTTGGGGTGTCTTCTTTCCAAAGTGGGGTCACATGTGGGGTATTTATACTGCCCTGGCTTTTTAGGGGCCCTAAAGCGTGAGAAGAAGTCTGGGATCCAAATGTCTAAAAATGCCCCCCTAAAAGGAATTTGGGCCGCTTTGCGCATCTAGTCTGCAAAAAAAGTGTCACACATGTGGTATCGCCGTACTCAGGAGAAGTTGGGGAATGTGTTTTGGGGTGTCATTTTACATATACCCATGCTGGGTGAGATAAATATTGTGGTCAAATGCCAACTTTGTATAAAAAAATTGGAAAAGTTGTCTTTTGCTGAGATATTTCTCTCACCCAGCATGGGTATATGTAAAATTACACACCAAAATACATTGGTAGCAGATGTGTCACACTTTTTTGCAGCCTAGGTGGGCAAAGGGGCACACATTCCAAAGTGCACCTTTCGGATTTCACCGGTCATTTTTTACAGATTTTGATTGCAAACTTCTTCTCACACATCTGGGCCCCTAGAATGCCAGGGCAGTATAACTACCCCACAAGTGACCCCATTTTGGAAAGAAGACACCCCAAGGTATTTCATGATGGGCATAGTGAGTTCATGGAAGTTTTTATTTTTTGTCACAAGTTAGTGGAATATGAGACTTTGTAAGAAAAAAAAAAAAAAAAAAAAATCATCATTTTCCACTAACTTGTGACAAAAAACAAAAAGTTCTATGAACTCACTATGCCCATCAGTGAATACCTTAGGATGTCTACTTTCCGAAATGGGGTCATTTGTGGGGTGTTTGTACTGTCTGGGCATTTTAGAACCTCAGGAAACATGACAGGTGCTCAGAAAGTCAGAGCTGCTTTAAAAAGCGGAAATTCACATTTTTGTACCATAGTTTGTAAATGCTATAACTTTTACCCAAACCATTTTTTTTTTTTACCCAAACATTTTTTTTTTATCAAAGACATGTAGAACAATAAATTTAGTGAAAAATGTATATATGGATGTCGTTTTTTTTTGCAAAATTTTACAACTGAAAGTGAAAAAATTTCATTTTTTTGCAAAAAAAACGTAAAATTTTGATTAATAACAAAAAAAGTAAAAATGTCAGCAGCAATGAAATACCACCAAATGAAAGCTCTATTAGTGAGAAGAAAAGGAGGTAAAATTCATTTGGGTGGTAAGTTGCATGACCGAGCAATAAACGGTGAAAGTAGTGTAGTGCAGAAGTGTAAAACGTGGCCTGGTCATTAAGGGGGTTGAAGTGGTTAAAAAGGAATATTGGAGAGGGACAGTGCAGGGAGATCATAGGGACAGTGTTTTGAGACTGTAGGTAGAGAAAAGGGAGACTGAAGGTTGAGTGTAATCTCCATGTGCATCATGTTCTAGTGTACCCACATTCTGAGTTACTCCCATATTTTAGGGAAACAGTTAGTGTGCCTGAGTATATAAGGCAGGTGTAATATATCGCTGTGTGCATCACATTCTAGTGCACCGCCATTGAGAGTTAATCTGTTATTTTAGTGATACAGTTAGTGTGCCTCAGTATAGGCAGGTCTCGTATATCGCTGTGTGCAACACTGTGCAGTACACCAAAATGCATAGCTAATCACTTCTGTTAGTTGTAACAGTATGTTAAATCTGTACGTTAAACCTGTATTACGGACAGGTGTAATTTATCGCCTTGTACATTACTTTCACTTCATTGCACAGTTATCACAGCTATTCCCTTTTGTTAGTGATACAGTTGTTATACACTATGGCCAACAGACAGTTGCCAGTGCCCACGGGCAGTGGCAAAAATGTTGCTGTAGACGGCACAAGTAGAAGCAGAAGAAGAGGAGGTGGTAGTATCCGCAGCAACATGCCAGAGCTGCCACTGTCATCCAGCGGTCATGTTTAGAGCAACAATTCAACTGTACTGGAATGGTTGACTCATTCTTCAACATCATATCAAGTGACAATAGATAAACATAGCTAGGAATCGGTGGGACACCACGCTTAGTTAGCATGGTCCCTCACCTGTCCTGAACCTGCCTCTTGCTTTTGCTGCTCCTTATGCTGGATGAGTAATGATAGCCGCCGACTCTGCTTCACTTTTCAGAGACAATGATCTTTGTCAGAACAGTGAAAAGTTACAGGCCAGCCCAGACTGCTGCTGCCACCTTCCCTACTTTGTCATAAGGCCACTATTGTCCCTGTTACTGCCACTGCCGCTGCTGACACCCTCCCCACTCTGTCATGGGGCCACTAGTTGAATCTTGGTGCACTGCACAGTTAAGTCCACGGCAATAAATTAGAGCTGACGGTAATATTGACCTTAATACTGAAGCACAGTAAATCTCCAGTTAACAGAAATGATTAGCTTTGAATCTTGGTGCACTGCACAATGATGTGCATGGTGATACACTCTCCCTGCACTCTCCCTGTCGTTTAAGTTCTAAGCCTTAACACTGAGATTGGGCCACCAAGAGGGAAGGATATAATTAGGCAGATTGGGCTGAGTATACCATATTTATAATGATTCATGACAAATTAATTTAATTTCTTGGCAACTTCTTCTACTGATGACCTATCTTATGGATCATTCATCAATACCTGATCGGTAGGGTCCGACACCAGGGACCTCCTTGATCAGCTGTTAAAGAAGGCACCTGCACTCTTGTGAGCGCTGCAGCCTTTTCTCTGCTCACCAAACACAGCGCCATACAATGTATACAGGCTGTTCTTGGTATCGCAGCTCAGCGTTATTCACTTCTATAGGGCTGAGCTATGTCAAGGCCACATGACCAATGAATGTGTCGTCACACGGCTTAGAAAAATCTGGAGAAGACAGCGGTGCTACTCAAGTGCCGCTGCCAGCTGGTTGGCAGGGGTCCTGGGTGTGGAACCTCCACCAATCAGATACTGATGACCTATCCAGAGGATAGGTCATCAGTATTAAAGTCTCAGAATTTTTTTTAAATATTAATCTCTATATATATATATATAAAAATGAATTTCTGTCTGTCTGTCTGTCTGGACTTTCTTTATGCGCGACCAAACGACTGGACCAATCTTCACCAAATTTACCACACAGGTACATCAGTTGTTCGGAAAGGTTTTAGACCGGGTCTCAGCTCTCTAGGACGTACCGTTCCTGAGATATTCCCAAAAAATGCTCCACATTCAAGCCTGCAAGTCTTTCTCTTCAAATCCCAACTGCCATAATTACAGTTTTACTCCAGGTTTCCATAACAACCCAGCCATTTTTCTTTACTGCTTAAAGGGGCAGGCACAGTGGAGGTCACTGTTATTAACCACTTCAGCCCCGCTAGGTGAAACCCCCTTCATGACCAGAGCACTTTTTACACTTCTGCACTACACTACTTTCACCGTTTATCGCTCGGTCATGCAACTTACCACCCAAATGAATTTTACCTCCTTTTCTTCTCACTAATGGAGCTTTCATTTGGTGGTATTTCATTGCTGCTGGCATTTTTACTTTTTTTGTTATTAATCAAAATGTAACGATTTTTTTGCAAAAAAATGACATTTTTCACTTTCAGCTGTAAAATTTTGCAAAAAAAACGACATCCATATATAAATTTTTCGCCAAATTTATTGTTCTACATGTCTTTGATAAAAAAAAAATGTTTGGGCAAAAAAAAAAAAATGGTTTGGGTAAAAGTTATAGCATTTACAAACTATGGTACAAAAATGTGAATTTCCGCTTTTTGAAACAGCTCTGACTTTCTGAGCACCTGTCATGTTTCCTGAGGTTCTACAATGCCCAAACAGTAGAAAAACCCCACAAATGACCCCATTTCGGAAAGTAGACACCCTAAGGTATTCGCTGATGGGCATAGTGAGTTCATAGAACTTTTTATTTTTTGTCACAAGTTAGCGGAAAATGATGATGATTTTATTTTTTTTATTTTTTCTTACAAAGTCTCATATTCCACTAACTTGCGACAAAAAATAAAAAATTCTAGGAACTCACCATGCCCCTCACAGAATACCTTGGGGTGTCTTCTTTCCAAAATGGGGTCACTTGTGGGGTAGTTATACTGCCCTGGCAATTTAGGGGCCCAAATGTGTGAGAAGAACTTTGCAATCAAAATGTGTAAAAAATGACCGGTGAAATCCAAAAGGTGCACTTTGGAATATGCGCCCCTTTGCCCACCTTGGCAGCAAAAAAGTGTGACACATCTGGTATCGCCGTACTCAGGAGAAGTTGGGGAATGTGTTTTGGGGTGTCATTTTACATATACCCATGCTGGGTGAGAAAAATATCTTGGTCAAATGCCAACTTTGTATAAAAAAATGGGAAAAGTTGTCTTTTGCCAAGATATTTCTCTCATCCATCATGGGTATATGTAAAATGACACCCCAAAACACATTCCCCAACTTCTCCTGAGTACGGCGATACCAGATGTGTCACACTTTTTTGCAGCCAAGGTGGGCAAAGGGGCACACATTCCAAAGTGCACCTTTCGGATTTTGCAGGCCATTTTTTACACATTTTGATTGCAAGGTACTTCTCACACATTTGGGCCCCTAAATTGCCAGGGCAGTATAACTACGCCACAAGTGACCCCATTTTGGAAAGAAGACACCCCAAGGTATTCCGTGAGGGGCATAGCGAGTTCCTAGAATTTTTTATTTTTTGTAAAAAATTCGGATCTCCAGCCTGCCAGCGAGCGATCGCCGCTGGCAGGCTGGAGATCCACTCGCTTACCTTCCGTTCCTGTGAGCGCACGCGCCTGTGCGCGCGCGTTCACAGGAAATCTCGCGTCTCGCGAGAAGACGCGTATATGCGTCCAGGAGGAGTAAAGCAACCACCTCCCGGACGCATATACGCGTACAGCGGTCGGGAGGTGGTTAAAAGGGCGGTCACTGTTAAAGGAGCAGCCACCGTGAAAGTCCCTGTTAGAGGGACGGTCACTTTGAAAGTCACTGTTAAATGGGGGTTACTGTTAAAGGGGCGGTCACTGTAAAAATCACTATTAAAGGGGCGTTCAATGTGAAAGTCACAGTTAAAGGGGCAGCCACTGTTAAAGTCACAGTTAAAGAGGCAGCCACTGTGAAAATTAAGTCACTTTTAAGGAGGCGGTCACTGTGAAAGTCACTGTTAAAGGGGCGGTCACTGTGAAAGTCACTGTTAAAGGGGCAGTCACTGTTCAAGGGGGGTCACTGTGAAAGTCAGTGTTAAAGGGGAGGTCACTGTGAAAGTCACTTTTAAAGGGGTGGGCACTGTTGAGGTCTCTGTTTAAGGGGCGAGCACTGTGGAAGTCACTGTTAAAGGGGCGGGCACTGTGGAAGTCACTGTTAAAAGGGCGGGCACTGTGGAAGTCACTGTTAAACGGGCAGTCACTGTGAAAGTCCCTGTTAAAGAGGCAGCCACTGTAAAAGTCACTGTTAAAGGGGCAGCCACTGTGAAAGTCACTGTTAAAGTGGCGGCCACTGTTAAAGGGGCGGTCACTGTGAAAGTCACTGTTAAAGGGGCGGTCACTATTAAAGGGTCGGTCACTGTGAAAGTCACTGTTAAAGGGGCGGCCACTGTTAAAGGGGCGGTCACTGTGAAAGTCACTGTTAAAGGGGCGGTCACTATTAAAGGGGCGGTCACTGTGAAAGTCACTGTTAAAGTGGCGGCCACTGTTAAAGGGGCGGTCACTGTGAAAGTCACTGTTAAAGGGACGGTCACTATTAAAGGGGCGGTCACTGTGAAAGTCACTGTTAAAGGGGCAGTCACTGTTCAAGGGGCGTCACTGTGAAAGTCACTGTTAAAGGGGTGGCCACTATGAAGGTCACTGTTAAAGGGGCAGGCACTGTGAAGGTCACTGTTAAAGGGGCAGGCACTGTGAAGGTCATTGCTAAAGGGGCAGGCACTGTGAAGGTCATTGCTAAAGGGGCGTGTACTGTGTACTGTAGAGGTCACTGTTATGGGGGAAACTGTCGATATCATTTTAAGACACACGGAAACATTAAATGAAATAGATGAAATATACCCGTGCGAAGCCGGGTCCTTCTGCTAGTATCCTATAGTTTCAGATATGTGTTTAATACCTGTGATGTGGCTAGGAGTAAGCAAATTTATAATATAGGTAAAACTATGCTAATAAAGAACTTACAAATTGTGCAACATTTGTAAATTTCTTGTTATTTTCCTGTCCAAGTTGACATATTAAAATATTAGGTATAACACACTGTGGATTACCAAATGTATCAGAAACTACTGTACTTACAGCTGTGCATTGTAATGACTCAGGCTCAGCTCAGGCTTCTTCATGGTTCTGTTGCTTTATATCCCATCCACTGCCCCATCATATGGAAAGCAAAGACAGTATGATTAATGGGTGAGTGTAATAAAATACTAGTAGTAACATAAAGGTAGTATAGAATTATTTAATATAAAGCAATAAGGTGAAAACATCAGAGATATTCTAATTGATATTAAACTTGTCTCTGAAGTTTGCAGGAGTACAGGTTCCATACATATCAAACCCTGACCTGTCTATATCTGGTATCTATACGCTATCCATATTTTCTGCGGGAATTTGCAGTGTAGAAGCCACTTGTAAGAACGCTGAATCTTCTCACATTGACAGAGTTTGCAAAGCCTTCATCCATACAGTGAAATCCTTATGGCTTATTGTAGCTTGAACTGAGAATGGACCTAAAAATTGGTATTGTAAAAGCTCTTCTTTTATACATTTCCCCCTTTTACCATTACATTTTAGCGAGAAAAAATTGAATTAACACTGCACCAAACGTTGTCATGTCATTCATTACGTCTGGTTCCATTTGACTCTATGGTTTAGGCTAGATCTACACAACCACATTTGTCGCGCGACATTTTGCCGCACCAATGTCGCGCGAACATTTTTATAATGATAGTCTATGGTGTCGCACTGCGACATGCGACATGCTGTGACTGCGACGGAACAGTTGCAAAAAATCTATTCAAAACTTATTTTTCTGAGACTGTCGCAGTCGCAGCATGTCGTAGTGCGACAACATAGACTATCATTATAAAAATTGTCACGCGACATTGGTGCGACAAAATGTCGCGCATCACATGTTGCAGTGTAGTTGTGCCCTATGTCGTCGTGTAGACCTAGCCTTATAATTAGAAATGAGCAAAGTTTTGAAAAATTTGAATAGGCCAATTCGCAAAACTTCGATAAGAAATTTGATTTGTGACAATTTAATTTGTCACAAATCGCAATAAATGAGGTATACCCATGCCACCCTACCTAATTATATTCATCCCACTTGGTGACCCAATCTCAGTGTAAAGGTTTAGGAACTTAAACTGCAGGGAGATTGCAGGGAGAGTGTATCGACCTTGTAGTGCACCCACATTCATAGTTAATCCGTTCTGTAGGTACTTTGCCGTCAGTATTACAGGTGTAATTTATTGCCATCTACAGCACTGTGCAGTGCACCAAGATTCATAGCTATTCCCTTATGTAAAAAAAAAAAGAAGAAAAGCCAAAAAGTTCAGTAAAGCCAAAAACCTGTGTGCGCCCCTGCAGGAGCTGTGTCCCAAAAAAAAAAGCATGTTGTGGCTGTCCAAACACATGCTTTTTAATCCCTTCAGTTAGCTGTAGATTTACTGTGCGTCAGTATTACAGGTCACTGTTACCGTGGTGGATTTAACTGATTTATCGCCGTGGACTTAACTGTGCAGTGCACCAAGATTCAATTAGTGGCCCCGTAACGGAGTTGGTGGCAGCAGCAATGGTAGTAACAGTGATAATTAGAGATAAGCGCACTTTTCAAAGATTTGATTCGGGCGGTTTGCCGAATTTCCCAATATGATTTGATTAGATCCAAATTTATTTATGATGAATAGCATTAAAAACAGCTATTTCCTGGCTGCAGAGAGCCTGTATTTGTATTGGTAGAGAACACTGTGCCTTGCAGAAACATGCATAGGTAGTCCGCTGTGGTAGTGAAATAGTTACTTAGCGTCTGTATGACCGGCAGTTGACAGGCATCACTCTTAGAATCGCTTCATACTTCACTTATCTATTCAGTTTTGGGGCCAAAACTGACCTTACAGGTCTATGTTAGCGTCAGGTATAAAGAGCCGTGCAGTGGCCCAAGATTCAACTATAGAGTGAAAGAACGCACTCCTTTTACACTGTTGTCAGATGATTCCACATTGATTTATACAGAACCTGTTCATAACACATTGAAACAATTTGTGCCCCATGATCAAGTGGACAGGGTGTAAGCAGTAAGCACTCTAAAATCTGTAGTATCAGGCCGCAATTTCACTCCAGAATCATGAATAAATGGATATACTTGTGTCAAAACTAAATACACCCCAAAACAGGTTGTATCAGAACAGAATTTATCTCCTGAATCAAGGAGAAATGGATGTACTTATATCTAAAATAAAAACACCCCAAAACTGGTTGTATAAGACAACAGTTTCCCTCCAGAATCAAGAAGGAATGGATGTACTTATATAAAATAAAAAAAACACCCAAAAACTGGTTGTATCAGACTGCAATTTCACTCCAGAATCAACGAGGAATTGATTTATTTCCACACTATACATTGTGCATACAAGGACGCTTTGAAGGCACATTAGCCAAAACAAGTTTTTTTATACACAATGTATTATGTGTAGGGTTGAGCGAACCCAGACTGCTAAGTTCGGGTTTGTACCGAACTTTGCGAGTTCGGGTACCCGGACCCGAACCCAGACTTTTTAACTGAAGTTCGGGTTCGGTGTTCGGGTGATTTTATTATTTTCCGTTATAACATGGTTAAACTTATAACGGAAAATAATAGCATTCTTACGATAAAATGCTACACAAAATGTCCATTGAGGGGTCAAAATAATAAAAAAAAAACTCACCTCATCCACTTGATCATGCAGGACCTGCAAAGGGACCTGCGGTGACGTCACCGTGCTCACCACGTGGTCCCCATTGACTTTAATGGGGTCCAGGTTCAGGCTGAAGTTCGGGTCCCGAACCCTTCACCAGATTCGCTCATCCCTAATTATGTAGAAATTAATTAAAAGCACAAACTTTGAAAGCAAACCACGATTGCCGGGATTTTTTTCTTCTTTGCCTGATTTTGCAGTCCGCTCCTTTCCGCTGCAACGTCTACCACAGACCTGGTGCTGGCTGGAATATTACTACAGAGCAAGAAGGCAAGTTGCCTCATGAATAAACTATGCATTTGTCTAACCTGTTGCTTCTGACTAAGCCCCTGCCAACTGTGATAGATGGTTGAAACCGTTAAGCTTGTTGTCCCACATGAGACTGTAACCACTAAGCCTTTTGCCTCTTTTACCAGCTTTGTAACTGCCAAACTTATCGTTCCATGTAATTTCAGTAAAAGCCATTGTTCTAGGTTATTATGGTGCCCTGCTGTTTCCTATTGCCATCCTTCAGTGGGGTGCCATGTATACCTGTCACAGATGATGTTGCAGATAGCTGGAAGTTTTGAATAAAACGTCCGACTGGCTTGATCCCAAACTAAGGATCAGATAGGTGACCCCTATAAAACCCTAAGAGCTCATCCTGACTGCTAAGCACATACAAGGGTCTCAAAGGTAGATTGTATGCCCACGTACCTAAGACTGTGTGACACCTGAAAACCCTATAATAGTGAGGGGACACAACCACCGGCTCCCTGCACTTCATACGGAGGGAGTTACGGTCACCTAGAATCAAGCCAGCAAGGAAACACAATACATGAAAGGACTTATCTGAACAAGCAGCAGCAGAAGCCTCCAGCAGTGAACACTTCAATCCAGGAAGTAGCATAAACCGCAAAGTGAGGCAGTATGGGAGGGAATATAAAGGAAAGAGGATTAGTCTAAATAGGTGACACCTGGGAGAAGGAAATGAGATGAGAAAGTGAAACCAAAACAAAGAACATCATGCAATAGGTAGAGAAGGACGTCTGCCAGACCTTCTCACAGAACTGGCGGTGACAATACCACTCATGGGGGAAAAAAACATCCCAGGTTAGGCCTGACAACATGAAAACAGTGCCTTCTTTGCCTATTGTTCCTGCAGTCAAAGAAACTATGAAGAATAGAATAGGCCGGCAGTTCGGTTTCAGACAATTCTCAAAACGGATTTTTTTAAACCAAATATGTAAATCAGATAAAATTAAATTTCAGATGATAGACCATCCCTTTCACATGCATTGGAATGCAGAAAATTTATTTAAAAATCACAAGTTCATTTTTAAGGATTTGCAGACACACAGGAATCAGATGTTTTTACTTTGTGAAGAATAAGATCACTGTAGATCCACAAAGACATTTAGCTTTGCTGTTCTTCTCACCATCTCTGACAACAAGGCAAATTCATTAGACCATTTGTTACTGTCATCTGCTGTGATTCATAATGAAATGCTAAATGTTTCATGGACTTGGGGAAAGGCAGGCGTATTTGTCTTGGGTTGGCTGTGTAGACACACCGGATTTAAACTTCCACGCACGGGGGACTGATGGATGAAAGGGGGAACGGGTGGATACCGTTTGAATGATGATAGCCTAATATCATCATCCTCTTGTCATACGTAATAGGCTTTTGCTCATAGAAATAATTCATAAAACTGCTGCATTATATTCCATGCCTGACAGGTGCCATCCATCCTTCCGCCCAGCAGGATCACACAACTAATAAGGAAATATGTGGTGTGATGGCCCTGAAAAATTAAACAGGTAGTTTATGAACAATTTGTTTTGTCTCCGAGGTTTATGGTATTTATTAAATATTGTTACCAGTGTTTCCCTTGTGGGTTGGCGCAAGAGATTATAACCCAGAATATTGAAATAATAGTTGCTTTCCCTGTCTGTGAGTTTGTTATAATTTGCAGGTCCCAGATCATAGGATAAAAACAGAACAGTCACTTATGTCTGACTGTACTGACTGGCTGATATCTACAAACACAGTTCCTCCTAAATATCATTGGTTTCATTAGGGGTATTATTACAGTATTGTGTCCACAAGCTGAAACTTAAGCTACTTTGACACTACCGTTTTGGCTTTCCATTTCTAAGATCTGTCATGGTTAGAGATGGCCTTTTGCGGCGAACTTTGCTTGTTCGCAATTCGCCGAACATGCGAACATATGGTGATGTTCGCATGCACCATATTCTTTAGTATTGCGCTGAACTTTGACCCATGACACATCCATCAGGTGGTATAAATGCAAGAAACAGAACTGGATCGCACATCCTCAAAACTATGCTTTTATTTAACTGCTTCTCAGCATAATAAACATCGCTTCTCAGCGTAATTTATAGTATACCTACCCCTATGCAGCACGCTAGACATGAGGCATTAGTATACAGTTTGATCAAAAAGCATAGGCCCACTCACCACGACAAGGTTGCCTCTTTGAATGGGACCCTATTCTAGATTTGGCGCAGCACTGCGCGGCGACCGCCGACTCCGCAGCAGGCAGCGGGACCCAGCAGTCAAACAGCGCACCCGCTGTATGACAAAGCCACCATGGCACTGGGCCCTACCAACCCACCAGGACGGTACCAAAGCAACAATGCCCACCGTGCAGTACTGCACCTTGTGAACAGGTGTGGAACCGACCCCATCACATACTCTCACCATGTGAACAGGTATGGAACTCACCCTATCACATCCTCTCAGGAACTCCAACTGAGAGGTAGGAATATATACCCTTATGCAGTCTCCTGCTAATTAAAAGCACCTGGGCCAAATGGGGAGGAGTGCTGATACCAGAAAGGGAAAAGAGCATAGACTCTACAATACATGTATAAATACAAGAAACAGAACTGGATCGCACATCCTCAATACTATGCTTTTATCTAACTGATTCTCAGCATAATAAACATCGCTTCTCAGAGTTATTTTATTGTATACCTACTCCTATGCAGCATGCTAGACATGAGGCATTAGTATACAATTTACAATTTGATCAAAAAGCATAGGCCCACTCACCATGACAAGGTTGCCTCTTTGAATGGGACCCTATTCTAGATTTGGCGCAGCACTGCACGGCGACCGCCGACTCCGCAGCACCACCCCAGCAGGCAGCGGGACCCAGCAGTCAAACAGCGCCCAGGCTGTATGACAAAGCCACCATGGCACTGGGCCCCACCAACCCACCAGGATGGCACCAAAGCAACAATAGCCGCCGTGCAGTACTGCACCATGTGAACAGGTGTGGAACCGACCCCATCACATACTCTCACTATGTGAACAGTTATGGAACTCACCCTATCCACATCCATCAGGTGGGACAGAACAGCCAATTGAGACGTTTCAGCACATGGACACACCCCCACCCTATAACAGAACCCGATCTGGCAGCCATTTTACATTCTGTGTTTTGCCAGTGTAGGGAGAGGTTGCTTTGTGGAACAGGGACAGACTGTTAGGGACACCAAACACTAGCTAATAAGGCCACAAAAGTCCTTTTAAGGACTGGTATAGGTGTGCTATCAAAATACTAATTAAGTGGTTTAATATACCTGCTTCCACAAAATACTGATTGAGGGGTGCGATATACCTACTTCCACCAAATATTGATTTAGACCTGCAATACACCTGCTTCCACTAAATACTGATTAAGGGGTTCTATATCCCTGCTTCCACAAAATACTGATTAAAGGGTTTAATATAACTGCTTTTACAAAATACTGATTGAGGTGTGCGATATACCTGCTTCCAACAAATATTGATTAAGGGGTTCTATATACCTGCTTCCACAAAATACTGATTGAGGGGTGCGATATACCTACTTCGACCAAATATTGATTGAGGCCTGCGATACACCTGCTTCCACAAAATACTGATTGAGGGGTTTGAAATACCAGCTTCCACAAAATACTTATTGAGGGGTGCGATATACCTGCTTCCACCAAATATTGATTAAGGGGTTCTAGATACCTGTTTTTCACAAAATACTGATTGAGGGTTGTGATATACCTGCTTCTACAAAATACTGATTAAGGAGTTCTATATCCCTGCTTCCACAAAATACAGATTGAGGGGTGCGATATACCTGCTTTTACCAAATATTGATTAAGGGGTTCTACAGGTCCTTCTCAAAAAATTAGCATATTGTGATAAAGTTCATTATTTTCTGTAATGTACTGATAAACATTAGACTTTCATATATTTTAGATTCATTACACAACAACTGAAGTAGTTCAAGCCTTTTATTGTTTTAATATTGATGATTTTGGCATACAGCTCATGAAAACACCAAATTCCTATCTCAATAAATTAGCATATCATGAAAAGGTTCTCTAAACGAGCTATTAACCTAATCATCTGAATCAACTAATTAACTCTAAACACCTGCAAAAGATTTCTGAGGCTTTTAAAAACTCCCAGCCTGGTTCATTACTCAAAACCGCAATCATGGGTAAGACTGCCGACCTGACTGCTGTCCAGAAGGCCATCATTGACACCCTCAGGCAAGAGGGTAAGACACAAAGAAATTTCTGAACGAATAGGCTGTTCCCAGAGTGCTGTATCAAGTCACCTCAGTGGGAAGTCTGTGGGAAGGAAAAAGTGTGGCAGAAAACGCTGCAAAACGAGAAGAGGTGACCGGACCCTGAGGAAGATTGTGGAGAAGGACCGATTCCAGACCTTGGGGGACCTGCGGAAGCAGTGGACTGAGCCACCGTGTACAGGCGTGTGCAGGAAATGGGCTACAGGTGCCGCATTCCCCAGGTCAAGCCACTTTTGAACCAGAAACAGCAGGCAGAAGCGCCTGACCTGGGCTACAGAGAAGCAGCACTGGACTGTTGCTCAGTGGTCCATAATACTTTTTTCGGATGAAAGCAAATTTTGCATGTCATTCGGAAATCAAGGTGCCAGAGTCTGGAGGAAGACTGGGGAGAGGGAAATGCCAAAATGCCTGAAGTCCAGTGTCAAGTACCCACAGTCAGTGATGGTCTGGGGTGCCATGTCAGCTGCTGGTGTTGGTCCACTGTGTTTTATCAAGGGCAGGGTCAATGCAGCTAGCTATCAGGAGATTTTGGAGCACTTCATGCTTCCATCTGCTGAAAAGCTTTATGGAGATGAAGATTTCATTTTTCAGCACGACCTGGCACCTGCTCACAGTGCCAAAACCAATGTTAAATGGTTTACTGACCATGGTATTATTGTGCTCAATTGGCCTGCCAACTCTCCTGACCTGAACCCCATAGAGAATCTGTGGGATATTGGGAATAGAAAGTTGAGAGACGCAAGACCCAACACTCTGGATGAGCTTAAGGCCGCTATCGAAGCATCCTGGGCCTCCATAACACCTCAGCAGTGCCACAGGCTGATTGCCTCCATGCCACGCCGCATTGAAGCAGTCATTTCTGCAAAAGGATTCCCGACCAAGTATTGAGGGCATAACTGAACATAATTATTTGAAGGTTGACTTTTTTTGTATTAAAAACACTTTTCTGGATGAAATATGCTAATTTTTTGAGATAGGAAATTTGGGTTTTCATGAGCTGTATGCCAAAATCATCAATATTAAAACAATAAAAGGCTTGAACTACTTCAGTTGGTGTGTAATGAATCTAAAATATATGAAAGTCTAATGTTTATCAGTACATTACAGAAAATAATGAACTTTATCACAATATGCAAATTTTTTGAGAAGGACCTGTATATACCTGCTTCCACAAAATACTGATTAAGGCCTGCGATACACCTGCTTCCACCAAATACTGATTAAGGGGATTCATATACCTGCTTTAACCAAATATTGATTGAGGTCCACGATACACCTGCTTTCACAAAATACTGGTTAAGGGGTTTGAATTACCAGCTTCCACCAAATACCGATTGAGGCCTTCGATATACCTACTTCCACAAATACTGCTCTTCTCTAGCGACTTTGGCACAGGGTCACCACCACCATAGCCCACTGGGCGAACCTTCTGACGGCTGTCAAGCATGTAACCCGTGGCACCTGTGTGGATTTGGTGTCACCGCCACGGATTGCATGCAGGCCTGCCTTTTCTTCTCCTCCTCCTACTCCATCCTCCGTCTCCTCCTCGGCTGACTCCTCCTTTTCCACTCCTACTGCCTCTTCTGCTGCACCCCCCAAGCTCCCCAGAACCTATTTGACGTGCCAGGTGAGATGTTGCCATGCTGTGCTGTGGCTGTTATGCCTGGAAGCCAAGAGCCACACTGGTCCTGCACTGCGTTAAGCTCTGCGGTCACAGGCCGATCAGTGGCTAACCCCGCTCACTTTGATAGTTAGTAAAGTGGTGTTCGACAACTGTGCCAATCTGCTGAGCGTGCTGAAACAGGGCAAAATGACACATGTGCCATGCATGGCACACATCCTAAACTTAGTCGTGCAGCATTGCCAAATAACCCGGGGTCCAGGACGTCTTGCGGCAGGCCAGGAAAATCTCTGACCATTTTAGAAGATCTTACACGGTCATGGCTCGCCTTGCTGACGTTCAGCGGCGACACCACCTGCCCATCAGACGTCTGATTTGTGACAGCCTGACGCGCTGAAACTCCACCTTGTATATGCTTGATAGGCTGCTCCAGCAGCAAAGTGTCTTTAAAGACTACCTGTATGAACTGTGCAGCAGGACAGGTTCTGGGGAGCTTGGTTTCTTTTCACCGCGCCAGTGGCTGCTGATGCGTGACGCATGCAGACTTCTGCGGCCATTTGATGAGATCATCAAACTGGTCAGTAGCAGCCAGGGTGCCATCAGTGACATCATACCTTATGCCTTGTTTCTGGAGCGTGCATTGCGTAGTGTCATTGATCAAGCCGTTGAGGAGCAGGAGCTGGAAGATGAGGAAGTCACAATGCTGAATAAATTACCAGGGGGGCTACTCCATCTGAAACAAGTCAGCAGGAGTGTGAAGATGAGTCAGAGGAGGATGGTGGCTGGAGGGAGGAGGAGGAGCAAGAAAAGCAGGCTTTGAGGGGGACTTTAAACTTTTCAGGGATCCCTGGTGTTGTCCGTGGCTGGGGGGAGGAGACCGAGGACGACATTCTCCTGGGCGATCAGCAGGAGCCAGGGCGCTCCACCGCTTCCAATTTAGTGCAAATAGAGGCTTTCATGCTCCAGTGTTTGAAGAGGGACCCCCGTATAAAAATCATAAAGGGCAAGGACCAGTACTAGGTGGCAACATACTTAGACCTTTAGTACAAACACAAAATGGTAGATATGTTACCAGCATCACAGAGGGCTGTCAGAATGCAGCATTTCCAGGCCTCAGCGAAACAGTTGCGGGTACCAATCCTACCGCGCATGCAAGAAAGGGTGGTTTGAAGATGTGTTGGTCACTTTGGATAATTTTGAGATTAAAAAAATGAGATAATTTTTTAAGCCAACCCGACAGCCGCCCTCCGGATCCAGCCTCAGGGAATGCCTAGACTGACAGGTGTCCGACTACATTGAGTTACCGGCCGATGTGGACGCTTTGAGAAGCGAGGAACCCCTGGACTACTGGATGTGCCGGCTTGACCTGTAGCCAGAGCTGGCACAATTTGCCATGGAACTTTTGGCTTGCCCCTCGTCGAGTGTCCTGTCCGAAAGGACATTCAGCTCAGCAGGGGATATCATGACCGATAAGCGCACTCGCCTAGCTCACAACAGTCTGGACTACTCACAATTTTAAAAATGAATGAAGCATGGATCTAGGAGGAATTAAACACCTGTGACGACCACGTGTAATTGAATCCCTCATGCCAGCCCACACATATCAGCCTCCACACAAAACAAAGAATGGTCCTTGTCTTATGTATATACAGCAGCATAAAAGGCCTTTTCTGTGAGGGGAATGCCTAATTTTTCTAGCCTCTACTGCAATGGCCTACAGTAAAATTTTATCCAGTGACCGCCTAATGTACCTCTAGACACATAATCACTAGTTCTTTTCTGTCAGGTGAATGCCTAATTTTTGGGGCCTGTACTGGCCTACAGTAAAATTGTTATCCTTCGACCCTCTAATATACCTCCAGCCACCTAATCACTTGTTCTTTTCTGTCAGGTGAATGTCTAATTTTTGGGGCCTATACTCCACTGGCCTACAGTAAAATTATTATTCAGTGACCACCTAATGTACCTCTAGCCACATAATCGCTTGTTTTTTTTCTGTCAGGTGAATGCCACATTTTTGGGGACTGTACTTCACTGGCCTACAGTAAAATTGTTATTCAGTGACCGCCTAATGTACCTCTAGCCACATAATCATTTGTTCTTTTCTGTCAGGTGAATGCCTAATTTTTGGGGCCTGTACTTCATTGGCCTACAGTAAAATTGTTATTCAGTGACCACCTAATGTACCTCTAGCCACATAATCACTTGTTCTTTTCTGTCAGGTGAATGCATAATTTTTGGTGCCTGTAATCTACTGACCTACAGTAAAATTGTTATTCGGTGACCGGCTAATGTACCTCCAGCCACATAATCACTTGTTATTTTCTGTCAGGTGAATGCCTATTTTTGGGGCCTGTACTGGCCTACAGTAAAATTGTTATCCACTGACCGTCTAATATACCTCCAGCCACATAATCAGTTGTTCTTTCCTGTCAGGAGAATGCCTAATTTTTGGTGCCTGTACTCCACTGGCCTACAGTAAAATTGTTATCCACTGACTGTGTAATATACCTCCAGCCACATATTCACTTGTTCTTTCCTGTCAGGTGAATGCCTAATTTTTGGGGCCTAAACTCCACTGGCCTACAGTAAAATTGTTATTCAGTGACCGCCTAATGTACCTCCAGCCACATAACCACTTGTTCTTTTCTGTTAGGTGAATGCCTAATTTTTGGGGCCTGTACTCCCATGGCCTAAAATAAAAATTTTCTAGCTCCAGCAGGGCACATATTTGAGTTTCCCTTTAAGACGCATAAAAATGGCCCCTTGTTAAAATACATATTTTTTGTGGGAATTTTTGCCATTGATTCCCCTCTGGTATGTCACTGTCCATGTTGTGGGACTATTTGTGCACTTCTAGTAAGTATTTGATGGCTGAAAATATGACCTGAAGATTTTTGAGGTTCGTCTGCCATTAAAGTGAATGCAAACATTTGATTGCGAACGCGCGTTCGCTAAACTTTCCAGACAATGTTCATCCATCACTAGTCATGGGCTCTCAGAAGCGGTACAAAACAGATCAGTTTTGCCCTAATGCATAATGAATGGAAAAGGATCTGCCCAAAATGCATCAGTTTACCTCAGTTCAGTCACCATTCTGCTCTGGAGGCAGACACCAAAACACTGCCTGCAGCATTTTTCTGTCCGCCATGTGGTGCGGACCAAGACGGATCCGTCCTGACACACAATGTAAGTCAATGGAGATGGATCTGTTTTCTCTGACACAATAGAAAATGGATCCGTCCCCTATTGACTTTCAATGGTGGTCATGACGGATCTGTCATGGCTGTAGAAGATATAATACAACCGGATCCGTTCATGACGGATGCATGCGGTTGTATTATTGTAACGGAAGCGTTTTTGCAGATCCATGACGGATCCGCAAGAAACGCTAATGTGAAAGTAGCCTTAGACTGTATTTAGCTTATTATGTACATCTTGAAAACTGCTAATGGCTTTATGATCTTTTGAAGGTTAGTAGTGAGATGTAAAAAGAAAACAAACATTTTTCTTCACATCTTAAGGATGCAGCCCCCCCCCCCCCCCAACCCAGCCAACCACCACTTCTTGGATTTACTAAATCATCTCAAGCTGTTGGTATCAACCACACATTTATACTTGTGCAAATACAGTGTTCTAGAGGACCACTGCAAAGTGTTAATTTTTGCTATTAATGGCTAACATACTTTCTCTGCTTTGAATGTGATCCCAAGAGCTGTATATAGGTAGCACAGCTTAGATTACTGTGCCCTACTCAGCGCGTGAGGAAGGCTGGACCCTACACCTCTGAGGGAGGAGATATGTAGTCTGATTGCATAAGCCAGTGAGTCTGGCTTAGGCAGCCAAAGTGTGAGAAGATGCATGGGCCAGTACAATGCTGGCTGGTTTTTATGCCTGTCAAAACCTGGCCTGGAACATGGGGAGTAGTCACTCACCCAGCACTTTGACTACTCCCAGGGTCTACTACAACAGGTTCTACATCCCAACATGCAGAGGATGGGTGTCATACCATTGAGAGCTTGAAGCAAAAAATCAAGTTACAAGTGTTATTCGTCAAGAATACCCCAGTAAAACCTGTTGGACTTGTTACCTTACACTGGTATTCACCCAATACCTGCACTGCTGCCTCCATTGCATTACCTGCACCATCAGGGAGTCGTGCCTTGCACCTAACTACCTAACATCAAGGAAACCCCACCCATGTTTATACTGCCCCCTGGTGGCCATCTTTACAAGTAATGGTAAACAATTAGTTCAAAATATACTTTGTCAACCTGGAGGTAAATATATAGCTCCTGTACAGTTATGTAGTATGATTGCGTCTATCTATGTCCATACATTTATTATAATGGTGTGGGGATTCGCTCTGGTAGTTAGGACTAGCAGATGCAGTATAGAGGCTAAGTACACAGTTCTTAAATCAAACAGTGGTGTTTATTCACACATAGGTGTATAACAAAATTCAGATAAGATGTATTACAAAACTCAGGTGGCTTGGTGTTTGTTCACACACAAGAAAAGTCCATAAAAAATAAAAGTCACCTTTTCTCCTGGGTGTTAATTCACACCCTGTTAGCCGTTCAGCATGATCAAGTCCATAGGCGGCCTGTTCGCCTTTAGAGGGTCCTCCAGCCCGGCTCAACCCTCAAATCCCAGCACAGCACTCAGTTTACAGCACACAGACTCCTGAGCTCCACTGGCAGAGGTAGGTAAATCCACCACACCTGGCAGTGCTGGCTGTTTTTTATGCCTGGCAAAACCCGGCCTGGAACATGGGGAGTAGTCACCCACCCAGCACTTTGACTAATCCCAGTAAGAGCCGTCCCGGATCATCTATGACAGCCATGCTAAATCTCAAGGTGTCAGTTAGCAATAACTGCTGCTGACACATAGAAAAACGGCTCTTACTTTACCGAGGCCAGGAACCTTGATGACACATACCTTCCATCCACCATGATTCCAGGTATCTTCTTACAATGGTTAACAGTATAGTCACTTTGTTATGTCACCTGTCATCCTTCTGAACAAAAGCTTTGAGCTCAGCTAGCTACACTTTTCAAGACGTGTGCAACAAACACACCATGATATAAATGTGGAGTATTTTTTTGGATGAGATTATTGGCAATAATGTGGTCACACTGAGCTTGTTTTGAAGCTGATTGAAATGCCAGCAGTAACCTTTATTGTTCTGCAATATTTAACTCATCATGTGCTGTACCAGAAGGTTACAGAAGGATGTCATTAGAGTAATAATCCACTGCAGGCCGTGTATTCAGTCTGTACAATTGCTTAAGGTGCAGAATGTGTTCTTGTACACCAACAATTTGCACCCTGCTGAGTGCCATTGAAATACAAGAAAGAATCCATATCATGAAATTGGTTTCTTTAGTTACTTGGAATCCACATTGTGCCAGTTTAGCTTTTAGACTCCAGTAATAGTGAGGTGATGTTAACATTGCCAACTTTAGAAAGTTTATTCTAGGAAAAACTTTTGATACTGAACACACTGAGATTTTCTATAAAGTATTTGGAGGAATTCTTATTATGACTATACATGCCCAATGTATCACAGCCTCAGACCTGGTGTTTTAAGACTAGGCTTAGGGCTTTCAAACTCTTTTGGGCAGACAGCCTACTTTTCCTACCGGAAAGCATACTTACCTGCTCCCCATTGCTCAGTTCCTTTTACTTAGGGTCACCGTGCTCCAGTTCTGTGCTTGTAAACTTCTGGAATGGAAGAGGTCACGTGTGCCACTGCAATTAGTGAGCCACCACACTGACGATGGCCACAATCTGCCACTTTAGTCCAATGGGTTGAGATGTAAATCCTGTAACCAAAATCTAACATGTGTTAATTTAATATTTGTTTTTTATATGACAGATGGGACTTTGGCCCTTCTCACACACCATGACCTAGGAGCAACTGCTACGTCTGAACCTCGTCCAGTGCTCCCAAAACTTAGCCACCAACCAACCTGATTCAGGCCTTATGCACACAACTAGAGATGAGCGAATTTCTTAAACGTTCGATCCGGCTGATTCGCCGAATTCCACACAAAAATAGCTTTGTGATGAATTACTTGTCACAAAGCTAATTTTTTTGTAAGTAGCGGGTGCAACCACAGGTAGCTGTGATAGCGCCACCCCCATCATTGTACCCCTCAGATGCCGCGTTCATACATGATCTCGGCATCTGAGTGTTATCGCGCACTGCACAGGTTATTGGCAGAGATCTTCAAGCAAGATGGAGGCTGTGGGCCCATCGGGAGCAAATAGAGGAGGTAAGTTAGAATTTTTTTGCCTTTTTTACTTTTACAGGTTAAATAGATTCGCTGACACGAAGCACGAGGAAATTCTGCTTCTAGGCGAATCGAATTTATCCTGAAATTTGGATCGAATTTCACTTCGTGGGATTTGATTCCCTCATCTCTACACACAAAATTTTTTGTATAAAAAAACAGCACATAGATGTCATCTGTGTGCTCTCTGCATCCGTGTGGCCGCTCCACAGATTTTAGAACATGTTCTATTATGGTACGTATTGCAGATAAGAATTGTCATTTCTAGTAATGGGAGTGAGAAAATTGCGTATTGCATACGGAAAGTGTCTGTATTTTGAGGCTCTGTGGTTTGACGACAGCAAGGACATGGTCGTGTCCATGAGACCTCAGAATTTGAATTTCTCAGCTTCATTGGTGAAAGTTAACCAAAATTTAATGACCAAAAGGGGAAGCAGCAGCACAATCTGGCATTGACCAGGTCTGATTAAGAAGATTAGTGTTAGAATATCCCCAATTGAGCTTTGACAGGAAAAATATGTATTAGGGCCCATGCACACGAATCTATTTTCCTTACGCTTTTCTGCTTCCGTTTCGGGTTTTTTGCGGACCGTATGCGGAACCATTAACTTCAATAGGGCTGTAGAAAAAATACAGAAGTTACTCCATGTGCATTCCGTTTCCATTTGTTCGCATTGCCGTCCTGCAAAAAAGTAGTGCATGTCCTATTATTGTCCACAAATCACGGTCCAAGGCCCCATTCAAGTCAATGGGTCCACAAAAAATACGGAATGCACAAGGAACACATCCGTATGTCTTCCGTATTGCATCCGTATTTTGCGGACCCAAAAAGACTTAAATCAGAGAAAAAAAAACCTCAGATACAGAACAAAGGATCAGTGAAAAACGGACTGCAAAACAACAATGGTCGTGTGCATGAGCCCTTAGTTAAAGGATTAGGAAATAGTGGGATTGCTGCAGACCTCGTATAATCTCCCTGTAATGCATAAGCAACTGGAGTTGCACCACCAGGTTGCAAACAGTTTATATATTTTGTTGACTCATGTCACATAAATCTTTAATAAAGACATTAGTGTTGTCCTCAGGGTTTGAGATTTACTTGTGCGTGTATATGGGCAAACTTGCATGACAACATTTCCCCGCCTCTTCCTGGTGCACCTTGTTACATTTCCTATGGGTGCAGTACCCCAGAATAGGGAACTTACAAGCTCTTTTTTTATTATGTGATGTGTTATGTAATATTATTTAATATGTTAATGCCATGTAATATACCAGCCTATCTCTGTATGGGTTAGTCAGGGTTAATAAACCTCAGCCTTTGCAGAAAGTTAGGTGGGGAACTTTGGTCCGTCCCTAGCTCAGTTAGTCAGTAGAGAGTTGTATGCTAGTGGAGGAAGCTGCATGTGCTCACTCCCTGTACTAGGCCAGATTTCCAGAGAATCACCATCTCTGAGAAATCTACAGACATAAAACCATCTCTACTTCACAGTACTCCTGAGAGAGAGAAGGAAAAGAAAAAAACGGAGAAGATCTAGAATCTTCATGGCTGAGCACTGGAGTCAGTAAGCTATTATTTATGGCTGACTTTACCGCAGTGACAGGGACATTACTAATTGTCACGGCTGGCGGTGGGGAAAACCCCCAGCCTTGCGGTGCCAGGAGAAGGTAGGGTTACCACTTGGCCGGGACCACAGAGTTAGGGAGCAGGTCACCTCCTATAGCGTCCCTTACGCTGACCCTGTCTCCTGTCTGTATGAGCCGACCTTGGTGGTAGGAGGGCTCATACGCCGGAACCTAAGAGTCCCTACAAGCCCTCAAGTCGGCCCTGAACTAGGGGACAGAGTAAGACGACCTGCTCCTCCTAGACACGGAGGAGCAGGAGTCTCAACGGCCAAGCAACACAGGGGGAACATCAACAGACATATGGAAATGACAGGTAAGTGAGACTAGTCCTGCACTTACCTGCCACAGACACACAAACCTGGAACCCATGAACCAGTGCTGATGTCCACAGCAACATAAAGGACACAGCACACACCAGACATACAAGGGAAACCAGGAAACCATAAGCTGCACTAACAAGATAACCCCGCACACACCTAGATAACACCATGAAACACAAAATAAACTGACAAAGGTTTATGACCAGAAGGATGGTCCCCACCAGGCAGATGGAGGAGACAGGAGGCTGCTCCAGCCAGCATGGCTGAGAGCAACCTACTGAGCCCAGCCAGGGACTGAGGCTTTATAGGCCAAGAGGCCCCACCCAACGATCAGCACACACCCAGTGAAGTCACACACACTGGGAAGGGAGTTAACCCTTCCAGCAACACAGAAGGGAAACTCACATAAAGGGGAAAGCACACAACCTCACTCACCTGTCTCCGACGGCAACGGCATGCGTGGCAACCGTGTCCTCCAGAACAGCCAACAGGCCGAGACACTTCCACAGCATGCAAACATCGCCAGACGTTGCCGCGGACAACCGCAGGTGAAGGGAGGAGTCCAGGTGCATATAAAACATCACCTCGTGCACAACAAACAACACAAAGTGCACACAGACATACAAACGGGCATTCACACAAAACCCGTTGCCAAGGGCAACCGCACGCACACTTGTTGTCCGCGGCAACCGCACCTGAGGCAAACAACTAAGTGCCCCAGCTGCGGTTGACGAACTCCCAAACCGCGGGCAACAGCATGCGGCACCCAAGGAGTCACGACCATGACCAAGGGTCGTGACACTCCCTCCCCTCAAAGCCCCCCCCAACCGAAAAGGGAGGCTGGTGGGACCAAACAGGGAGGGGGGGAGGGGCAATGCCTGATAACCACCAGTGTCTCCCTCCAGAGCTGCCGCCAACGGACCTGGACCGTACACAACAGTCCCAGGTCGCCAGCCAACAGAGCAGACTGGAAGAGAGAACACTGGAGGCACTGCCAGATAGATGCCCGTATCTCCCCCCGGAACTGCCGCCAACAGACCTGGACCGTACACAACAGTCCCCAGGTCGCCAGCCAACAAAGCAGTCCGGAGGAGGAACACAGGACACCAGACCGATGCCCGTATCTCCCCCCAGAACTGCCGCCAACAGACCAGACCGTACACAACAGTCCCCAGGTCGCCAGCCAACAAAGCAGTCTGGAGGAGGAAAACAGGACACCGCGTCCAACTCAGGAGGACGTTCCTACTCCAGGTCGCTGCCAGCAGACACTCCCCAACCAGCACACCTGCCGGAACACCGAAGGAATGCTGCCAGCAGATGACCAGAGATAGGAACCCTGAGAGGGACGAGGGGTCACCAACACGGACACGGTTAGCAAGGTGGCGGGGAAAAGCCACCAACCGCGCCGTTAACGGTGAACCCCGTAACGCTCTCCCTCCGGAGAACGCGCATGCACCCCAACGGTCAATGGATGCATGCTTCACCCTCTTTCGAGGGAAGACCAGGTGAGGTGCCAGTTCTGGTCATACTGTCACGGCTGGCGGTGGGGAAAACCCCCAGCCTTGCGGTGCCAGGAGAAGGTAGGGTTACCACTTGGCCGGGACCACAGAGTTAGGGAGCAGGTCACCTCCTATAGCGTCCCTTACGCTGACCCTGTCTCCTGTCTGTATGAGCCGACCTTGGTGGTAGGAGGGCTCATACGCCGGAACCTAAGAGTCCCTACAAGCCCTCAAGTCGGCCCTGAACTAGGGGACAGAGTAAGACGACCTGCTCCTCCTAGACACGGAGGAGCAGGAGTCTCAACGGCCAAGCAACACAGGGGGAACATCAACAGACATATGGAAATGACAGGTAAGTGAGACTAGTCCTGCACTTACCTGCCACAGACACACAAACCTGGAACCCATGAACCAGTGCTGATGTCCACAGCAACATAAAGGACACAGCACACACCAGACATACAAGGGAAACCAGGAAACCATAAGCTGCACTAACAAGATAACCCCGCACACACCTAGATAACACCATGAAACACAAAATAAACTGACAAAGGTTTATGACCAGAAGGATGGTCCCCACCAGGCAGATGGCGGAGACAGGAGGCTGCTCCAGCCAGCATGGCTGAGAGCAACCTACTGAGCCCAGCCAGGGACTGAGGCTTTATAGGCCAAGAGGCCCCACCCAACGATCAGCACACACCCAGTGAAGTCACACACACTGGGAAGGGAGTTAACCCTTCCAGCAACACAGAAGGGAAACTCACATAAAGGGGAAAGCACACAACCTCACTCACCTGTCTCCGACGGCAACGGCATGCGTGGCAACCGTGTCCTCCAGAACAGCCAACAGGCCGAGACACTTCCACAGCATGCAAACATCGCCAGACGTTGCCGCGGACAACCGCAGGTGAAGGGAGGAGTCCAGGTGCATATAAAACATCACCTCGTGCACAACAAACAACACAAAGTGCACACAGACATACAAACGGGCATTCACACAAAACCCGTTGCCAAGGGCAACCGCACGCACACTTGTTGTCCGCGGCAACCGCACCTGAGGCAAACAACTAAGTGCCCCAGCTGCGGTTGACGAACTCCCAAACCGCGGGCAACAGCATGCGGCACCCAAGGAGTCACGACCATGACCAAGGGTCGTGACACTAATACACCTTCCACACTTCGACGTGGTCCTGGCCAACCGTATCTCAATCCTGTACCCCTCAGCTGGCAATTACATCCACTACTGCAAGAGTAATATTGCCAGCCTTAGATTTTGCAGAGGGAAACTTTAGGAAGATAGAGAGTAAGGAGTACAACGATCCCCATCCTGACTTATAGCCATATATTGCTATCTGGAAAGATTGGCACTGTGAATTACTTGGCACTGTGTTTTGATACCATTGACTGTACTGCACCTTCCATTCTGCACTTCTAGTCAATTTGTTAGAATCATGTGGCAGCACACTATTACACATGCAAACAATAGAACTAGAGATTATTCTGGATTCAAGTGATACTATACATGAAAGATGGAATCTTTTTGCACACATTTTTGATCAAATGTCTACCGGCGTCAAGGTGGCTTTTGTTAGGTACCCATCTTCAGAAGCCACCTTGACACCGGTAGATGGGCCTGACACAAGTTTGATGAAAAATACGTGCAAAGAGCTTCCATTTTTCATGTATAGTGGGTATAGTACGACTTTAATCCAGAATAAACCCTAATCCCTAGTTCTATTGTTTGTATGTGAAATGGTGTGCTGCCATACATTTTTGTTTGCTGTCTGCATGCTAGCTTTATGTATGTGCACCTGTGACTTTGGATGTGCTCAAAATTTTCTTGCAATTTGTTAGAATCGGACCAGAAACAATTTCAAGAAATTCCCTCAACTTTAGTTACTATGCATTGTGGCACTGAACCAGTGCCTCCATCATCACCATGTATTCCTTTTAAATGGATTCTGTCAGCAGTTTAGAGTTGACAATGATAAACTGTTAGGTAGGGGTTGGGGAGAGTGGTACAAATATACCCGTTGTGGAGTTTAATCCTGCTCTTTATATGCTCTGGAGGTGGAACTTCATTGTGATCTGCTCTCTGCATTCAACTGCCTCACAGTACCACTTCTGTACTTTGACTGGTGGCTGTAGTGGTCTTAGATATATATCTGTCATTCACATTGTGTGTGTGGGGGGGGGGGTGGGGGAAGCTATGAAGCAGCTCAGTGCAAATATTCCTTTTTTGCAAAACTCCACCTCCAGTGCTGAATCTGATAAAAGTTCATATTCACACTACTCCTGTTAATAAAAACACCACAAAAGGTAAGTTTGTCCTGCCATTAAAGCCCCTACATAGTGCTGTCAGCACTTTAGCATTGTAAAAGCTGCTGACAGATTTCCTTTAATGCTACGACCACTCGGCCAGGTTTTTGCATGCAGTTTTAAAAACCAAAATCTGGAGTGGATCTTAAAAGAAGAGAAAATATAAAGGACAGATATGATCTCTCTTATTTTTTAAATTTATTCCTGCCTTTGGTTTCCAAAACTGCATGCAGAAACCTGACCATGCGGCTATACCCCTAAAGTTCTTCTTTGATCTTGAATCCTGATTTTTGGATGTGGTTTGATCTATGTTTATAATAAGTTTTATTAGGATGAACAAATAGGTCATTAAAACAAAAGACTATGACATTATTTAGGTCCCACGCAGGAGGCGATGAATAGTACAAACACTTTTATGCATAAACGTATCAGGTGAACGGCTAAAGTACAACCGAGCCAGTATATTAAAGGTGATCACCCCTTGGGAAGATCATAGGGCAGCTTAAGACACAACCTATGGAGGAGGAGGGTGGCCATGGCTGCCAAAGTTCTAGATAAGAATCAACATCACTTTGGATTGCTGCAATCTTTTCATATATTGCCATGCTATCCATGCAGTGTTTAACCTCAGATATATAAAGGGTGTTGGTTCACCATTTGGCAGCTATATAGATGCGTGTCACTAGAAGAAAAAATTGTGCCAGTTTAAATGGAGCATGTTTTAGGGCCACCCTGTGTGCCCCCAAGTAGGCAAATAGAGGGGATTTTATGGAAGGTGAGCCCCAGTACATTAGAAATAATTGAACAGATGCTTTTCCAAAATTTACCAACCACAAGACAGGCCCACTAATAATGGCACACAGACCCTATAGAATTACAACCACGAAAGCAAAATGGCGAAACCGAGGGGTAGATACAATGTAATTTTTTAGGAACCAGATAAGCTCTATGTAGAATCTTTAAGGAACGTCTCAACTAATGAGACCTGCCAACTGTTTCTATTGATGGTCTCACAGCAGGTCTGCTATTTAGAGAGAGGCAGTGAACAGTGAATGTACTCCTACCAATTAGACACATATAGCAACTTGCTCTCGGATGATGGGCTGTTCAGCCAGCTATAAAGATGGTAAATCAATCCCACCCATTCAAAAGAATATAAAAGAAACCATTCAAAAAGGGTGGAGCTGATGGTTGGGGTGGCCCGCACTATGTTCTGCCAAAAAGAAAGCACTTGTAATAGTCTATATTCCTCGGTTGGAGGGATAGAGTATTTAGATCTCACCTGAAAAGATGAGATTTCCCATCTTCAAGAAATTCATGTAATTGGGTTAAACAGTTAGCAGACCACAATATGAAAGCTTCCAAATTCATAACCGGTGGGAAAACTGGATTGGTCAACAGTGGGGTAAGGGGAGAAATTTTTGATTATCTGGGATTTGATTTAAATACTGATCATTTTTGTGACCGTGCAGTCATCGTTATGGTTCTGATACCTCTTGTGGTGTTATTGTTGTCAGATGCATACCATGACACGCATTCTGGCAGATCACACAGTCTTTACTGCCGACAGATCTGACTGTTTCAACAGAGTTGATTTTAACAGGAGTCTTATTAATTTAGTAACAATACTTTTTGAAGATTCTTGGCAATGTGAAAACATTGTTTGCACCTAGGTATAATCCATATTTAACACTAGATAACTTTGCAAATACATTACTTCATTTTAGGTATTACAGTGTCACAATAAAGGTTCTTTCTGGGTGTTTATACTGATGTCCTAACCTCCGGATAAATCATCAGTATCTGATTGGTGGGGGTCCGACACCCTGAACACCGCTGATCAACTGTTTAAGAAGGTCCCGGCACTCACAGTAGCACCGCAGCCTTCTCTCAGCAAACCAAGCACATTACTGGGGCTGAGCTGTGCCTAGGACATGTGACTGATGAACGTGTCATCACATGGTCTCTAGTCCAGTGATGACCGAGTGCCCAAACTGCAACCCAAAACCCACTTATTTATCGCAAAGTGCCAACATGGCAATTTACCCTGAATACTAAAGTCCAATATAGTATACCTTCCATGTACTTTATCGTTTAGCTATAATAGCCTGCCTACATTTAGTGCGCTGCCTGTGCTGTTCATAGTGCACCCTGCACTGATGAATGGCAGGAAAAGTCACTCTAAGGCATATTGGTACACCATAGACTTTTTCTAGGGCTTGGGTGCCCACAGAGAGGGCTCTGAGTGCCGCCTATGGCATCCGTGCCATAGGGTCACCACTAGTGTTGGGCGAGCATGCTCGGCCAAACACCATTTTTACTTGAGCATCGCGATGCTCAGCACATCGCGGTGTTGGGCCAAACACTGCATGTGCTCGAGTGCGATGCTCGAGTCTCCACCAGCACGTTTGTTGGCTGCTACACAGACAATAAACGTGCGGGGAAGTACTGGCCCTCACTGTAAGGCCTCATGCACACGACCGTTGTGTGCATCCGTGGCCGTTGTGCCGTTTCCCGTTTTTTTTCGCGGACCCATTGACTTTCAATGGGTCCGTGGAAAAATCGGAAAATGCACCGTTTTGCAGCAGAGGCCGTGATCCGTGTATCCTGTCCGTCAAAAAAATATGACCTGTCCTATTTTTTTGACGGACAACGGTTCACGGACCCATTCAAATCAATGGGTCCGTGAAAGAACACGGATGCACACAAGATTGGCATCCGTGTCCGTGATCCGTGGCCGTAGGTTGCTTTCATACAGACGGATCCGAAGATCCGTCTGCATAAAAGCTTTTTCTGATCTAAGTTTTCACTTCGTGAAAACTCATTTCCGACAGTATATTCTAACACAGAGGCGTTCCCATGGTGATGGGGACGCTTCTAGTTAGAATACACTGCAAACTTTGTACAAGACTGCCCCCTGCTGCCTGGCACCACCCGATCTCTTACAGGGGGATATGATAGCACAATTAACCCCTTCAGGTGCGGCACCTAAAGGGGTTAATTGTACTATCATATTCCCCTGTAAGAGATCAGGGCTGCCAGGCAGCAGGGGGCAGACCCCCCCTCCTCCCCAGTTTGAATATCGTTGGTAGCACAGTGTGCGCCCACCATCGCCCCCCCCTCCCTCCCTCTATTGTAATAAATCGTTGGTGGCACAGTGTGCGCCCACCATCGCCCCCCCTTCCTCCCTCTATAGTTAAAAATCGTTGGTGGCACAGTGTGCGCCCACCATCGGCCCCCCCTCTCTCTATAGTAGTAACAACCATTGGTGGCAGTGTGCGGCCTCCCATTTCCCCCCCCCCATCATTGGTGGCAGCGGAGTTCCGATCGGAGTCCCAGTTTAATCGCTGGGGCTCCAATCGGTAACCATGGCAACCAGGAAGCTACTGCAGCCCTGGTTGCCATGGTTACTTAGCAATAGTACAACAGTAGAAGATTCATACTTACCTGCTTGCTGCTGCGATGTCTGTGACCGGCCGGGAGCTCCTCCTACTGGTAAGTGACAGTTCTTTAGCAATGCGCCGCACAGACCTTTCACTTACCAGTAGGTGGAGCTCCCGGCCGGTCACAGACATCGCAGCAGCAAGCAGGTAAGTATGAATCTTTTTCAATTGTACTATTGCTAAGTAACAATGGCAACCAGGGATGCAGTAGCTTCCTGGTTGCCATGGTTACCGATCGGAGCCCCAGCGATTAAACTGGGACTCCGATCGGCACTCCGCTGCCACCAATGATGGGGGGGGGAGATGGGAGGCCGCACACTGCCACCAATGTTGTTACTGCTATAGAGGGGGGGGTGATGGTGGGCGCACACTGTGCCACCAACGATTTATTACAATAGAGGGAGGGAGGGGGGGGCGATGGTGGGCGCATACTGTGCCACCAACGATTTATTACAATAGAGGGAGGGAGGGGGGGGCGATGTGGGGTGCACACTGTGCCACCAACGATTTATAACAATAGAGGGAGGAAGGGGGGGGCCCGATGGTGGGCGCACACTGTGCCACCAATGATATTCAAACTGGGGAGGGGGGGGTCTGCCCCCTGCTGCCTGGCAGCCCTGATCTCTTACAGGGGGATATGATAGTACAATTAACCCCTTCAGGTGCGGCACCTGAGGAGTTAATTGTGCTGATCACGGCCCCCTGTAAGAGATCGGCACAATGTAGCTCATATCCGACAGTATATTCTAACGTAGAGGCGTTCCCATGGTGATGGGGACGCTTCAAGTTATGTTCGGGTGTCCGCCTGGCCGTGCGGAGGCAAGCGGATCCGTCCAGACTTATAATGTAAGTCAATGGGGACGGATCCGTTTGAAGATGACACACTGTGGCTCAATTTTCAAATGGATCCGTCCCCCATTGACTTTCAATGTAAAGTCTGGACGGATCCGTCTGAGGCTATTTTCACACTTAGAAATGTTTTAACAATATAATGCAGACGGATCCGCTCTGAACGGAGCCACCGTCTGCATTATGAACACAAGTGTGAAAGTAAAGGGACTCCTGACTTTACATTGAAAGTCAATGGGGACGGATCCGTTTGCACCATATTGTGTCAACGTCAAACGGATCCGTCCCCATTGACTTGCATTGTAATTCAGGGCGGATCCGTTTGGCTCCGCACGGCCAGGCGGACGCCAAAACGACTTTTTTTTCATGTCCGTGGATCCTCCAAAAATCAAGGAAGACCCACGGACGAAAAAACGGTCACGGATCACGGACCCACGGACCCCGTTTTTGCGGACCGTGAAAAAAACCTGTCGTGTGCATGAGGCCTAATGCCGTAGCGATGTTGGTTAATGGCATTACAGTGATTGGCTAGTCGGAACGCATCATCGGGTGCTATATAGCACCCGATGACACTTGGATCAGATCAGTCTTAGTCAGGGAGAGCTGCAGCAGAAGGGACAGATAATGTAGGGACAGGAATTGTTTAGTGTTGAAAGGTGTTAAAGACCCAAAAGTCCTTTTAAGGACTATTGTTTTATCTGGCTGCAATATATATTATTAGCTCAACCTGCACTAAATTGCGTGCAATTGTTTGGCCGCTGCTGACAGTGACACAACCTCTGCTACATCTGTTGTGTTACATTAGCGGATCCTAAATATCTGTGACATTCAGCGCAATTGTTTGACCGCTGGTGACAGCGACATTACCTGCACTACATCTCCTGTATAACGTTTGTGCATCATAAATTTCAGTGACATTCAGTGTAATTTTTTCTTAGTCACTGGTAACAGTGACATTACCTGCGCTACATCTCCTGTATAAAGTTTGTGCATCATAAATTTCTGTGACATTCAGTCTAATTCTTTTGCTGCTGGTGACAGCGACATGACCTGCTCTACATCTCCTGTATAACGTTTGCGTATCCTAAATATCTGTGAGATTTAGTCAAAATTTTTTGCCGCTGGTAACAGCAACATTACCTGTGCTACATCTCCTGTATAACGTTTGTGCATCCTAAATATCTGTGACATTCAGTCTACACTTACAAAACCTGCGCTACTGTACGTGTGACATACTTGCAAGCATATATATAATTTCATATGCTTAAGGAGAGCAGTGGCCTTGGGCGCAGTGAAACTGTGCCTGCTGCCAGAGCACAAGAAGCACACTCATCCATGATACCTAGCTTCATGTCCCAGTTTGCAGGTACGAGCAGGACACCACTCTCGAAGTCAAACCAGTGCGACCAGGTGGTCGGTTGGATTGCAGCAGATAATGCTTCCAGTCAGTTAAGCACCACCCTCTCTTCCACAAAGACCAGTCTCAGTAGCCAAGAGTCTGGTCAACAGAATCCTCACCCTGATCCTCCTTCCTCCTTCCTCCCACCATGGAGAGTATTGGCAAACAAGCGATCCCACACTTGGATATTCTGAGGAGCTCTTTTCAGCACCATTCCTTGATTTGGGCCTCTCGCCAAGCCCGCCTGAAGAGGGACATGAGGGGATCTTGTGCACTGATACCCAAACTCTTGAGCATCCACAGCAAGAAGAAGATGATGGTGGGGAATGGCAATTAGTGTTTCACGAGGTGGATGATGATGATGATACACAGTTGCCAATAAGTCAATGGCAATTAGTGTCTTAAGAGGCTGATGATGAGGATGAGACACAGTTGTCAATAAGTGAGGTTCTTGTTAGGTCAACAAGTCAGGAGGAAGACCAGAGTGAGGAAGTGGAAGAGGAGGTGGTGGACAATGAAATCACTGATCCAACCTGGGAAGGTGGCAAGCCGAGCGAAGACAGCAGTACAGAGTGGGAGGGATCTGCAGCACCGCAACAGGCAGAAAGAGGCAGTGAGGTGGCAAAAGGGAGAAGGCAGGCCACACCAAACAGGCCTGCAACTGTATCCTGGAGCACCTCCTTGCGGCAATCTCCCTTGCCAAGGGGTAGGTGTACCGCAGTCTGGTGCTTTTTTGTGGAAAGTGCGGACGATAAATGAATTGTCATTTGCATCCTGTGCCATACCAAAATGAGCAGGGGCGTGAACACTTGCAACCTCACCATGATCCACCACATGGCATCAAAGCACCCTAATAGGTGGGCCGAACAGCTGGGTCCACAATGAGTATTTGCGGGTCACACAACTGCCTCCTCTTCTCCAGTGTTACGTGCTGGCCAATCCCCTGTCCAAGACGCAGGCCCAGATGCCTCCCGCCCTGCACCTGGACCTTCGCAAGCACCATCAGCTCACACATTTCAAAATTGGTGGCCCTGGAATGTTGCCATTTAGGCTTGAGGACACTAAGGCTTTCTGTAACCTGATGGCGGGGGCCGTCCCTCGTTAGCCCCAGCCGCCACTATTTTTCCCCGCATTACACCAGCATGTGTCCCGTAACATCACCTGTGCCCTGACCAATGCAGTTATTGTGAAGGTCCACTTAACTACTGACACATGGACAAGTGCTTTTGGCCAGGGATGCTACATTTCCCTGATGGCACACTGGGTGAACGTTGTGGAGTCTGTGAGCGAATCGTACCCTGGGATGGCACAGGTGCTACCGATGCCTAGGATTGCGGGCCCTACGTCCATCAGGATTTCCGCCACCACCTATGTTAGTGGCTGCGACAGACCCTTCTCCTCCTCCACCTCCTCCTCCACTTCCACCTTCTTAACTTGCAGCACAAGTCAGCTATCAGTGTAGCACTGCAGAGGGGAAGCGGCAACAGGCCGCTCTGAAACTAATTTGCTTAGGTGACAAACAGCACACCGCCGAAGAGCTGTCGCTGGGTATAAGGGACCAGACTGAGCTGTGGCTCTCACCACTGAACCTATAACCAGACATGGTTGTGTCTGATAATGGCTGTAACTTGATGGCAGCTTTGGAGCTCGGCAAGCTCACACACATACCATGCCTAGCCAACATGTTCAACTTAGTGGTTCAGCGGTTTCTCAAAACCTACCCCAATTTGCCTGAGCTACTGGTGAAGGTGCACCACATGTGTGCCCTTTTCTGAAAGTCATCTACAGCTGCCGCCGGTCTGGCAATGCTGCAGCAGTGCTTGCAATTGCCAGCTCACCGACTGTTGTGAGACGTTAGCACATGCTGGACTTCCACGTTACAAATGTTGGCCAGGCTTTGTGAGCAGCACAGGGCAGTAGTGGAATACCAGCTGCAGCATGGTCATCACCTTTCCAGTCAGCTTCCGCTCTTTACAAGCAACAAGTGGGCATGGATTTCTGACCTCTGTGAGGTTTTTAAGCAACTTTGAAGAATCAACACAGATGGTGAGCGGTGATGCCGCTATTCTCAGCATAACCTTCCCACTTCTGTGTCTACTGAAACGCTCACTACTCACAATGAAGGCGGACACTTTGCATGTGGAAAAGGTGGAAATGGGGGAAGACAGTACACAGGGTGATAGCCAGACCACCCTCTGTTTTTCTTACCAACGCAAATTTGATGATGATGATGAGGAGATGCAGGAGACGGTTGCCTCCACTACAGAGGGTAGTACCCATAGCAAGTTTATTCCATCTGTTCAGCGTGGATGGGGCAAAGAGGAGGAAGAGGATGAGGAGATTGAGAGTCATCCTCCTGATGAGGAAAGCGAAGTCTTGTCTGTTGGGACTCTGGCACACGTGGATGACTTTATGTTATGCTGCCTTTCCCTGTGACCCTCGCGTTATACGCATTTTGGCCAACATCAATTACTGGGTGTTCACCCTTCTCGACCCCCGCTACAAAGAGAACTTCTCATCTCTCATTTCTGGGGTGGAGAGGACTAGCAAAATGGTGCAATACCAGAAGGTCCTTGTGGAAAAATTGCTCCAAACATTTCCACCTAACAACACTGGTGGCAGAGTACCTAGTTCCTTGGGCAACCAGGGAGGGGGGATGAGGGTAACACACAGCAGTTCCAACAGATGCATGGATCTGTTGGAACTGTCTAACACTCTCCAAGGCCTGGGACAGTTTCATGACACCCTGCCAGCACCCTCACCCTGATGCACAGCCTTCTGTCACAAGGAGAGAAAAGTTTTGGAAGATGGTGAAGGAGTACGTAGCAGACCGTGTCAGCATCCTCAGTGATCCCTCTGTGCCTTACAACTACTGGGTGTCCAATCTGGACACGTGGCACGAACTGGCGCTCTACGCCTTGGAGGTGCTCGCCTGCCCTGCCACCAGTGTTTTGTCAGAGCGAGTATTTAGTGCTGCTGAGAGCATTAAAACTGATAATCGCATCTGCCTGTCAGCTGAAATTGCTGAAAAGTAGACTCTTATCAAAATGAACAAGGCCTGGATTGCCCCTGACTTCTCTACTGCACCAGAGGAAAGTGGCTGAACATAAAGGCACTTTAAATGTGTCTTTTATGGTGTTTTGAAAACACTGTATTCCTATGCATCCCTTCCACCACAAAAAAGGGTATATGGTTCAATCTTCCTTTTCTCATCCTCCTCCTCCTCCATCATATCAACATGCTTATTAGGCTGCCCTTGCTCCTAATGTTTTAGAGGGTCAGCAGCAGGACCCCGTCCATAATGTTTTAGATGGTCAGATCAGCAGCAGACCCTCACCCCTAATGTTTGAGACGGTCAGATCAGCAGCAGGCCCTCGCCCCTAATGTTTTAGATCAGGGATGCCCAACCTGCGGCCCTCTAGCTGTTATAAAACTACAACTCCCACAATGCCCTGCTGTAGACTGATAGCTGTAGGCTGTCCGGGCATGCTGGGAGTTGTAGTTTTACAACATCTGGAGGGCCGCAGATTGGGCATCCCTGTTTTAGATGGTCAGATCAGCAGCAGACCCTCGCCCCTAATGATTTAGAGGGTCACCAGCAGGCCATCAATCATAATTTTTCAAGGATGTGTATGATGCCCTCCTTTATGTGTAATAAAGGGTGTATTGGAGTGCCGATTCCTTGTAATTTTTGGCAGCCCTTTCACTTAGTGCATAGGCTTTATTAGTGTAGGAGTCCCACTACATGAACAATTGTACCGCAATGTGAATGAGGCCCTCCTTTATGTGATATACAGGTTGTATCGGAGTGCCTCTTCCTTGTAATTTTTGGCAGTACTTGCACTTTATATACAAGTAAATATACAGGAAAGAATGTTTCCTATACATTTTCCCTCTAAAATCGATTTTATCTTCGGTTTTGTGCGTATTATTGTGCGTCTGTAAAAGTGGCGTACTACTCGGACATCATTCCCAGCAGCGACCTGGGAGTCCAAGATGCATCCAGACATCCTCCCCGTGCTGTTCCCAAACCATTTCAGTGGTGTTTCCACCAATTTCTGACCTTTTCCTGTGAACCAGACACCTTCCCCTCTTCAGAGCATGGGGTGCCTAGTTCAATGCTTGGGTTCTCCCATTGACTCCCATTGTGCTCGGGTGCTCTGTAGAGCACCCGAGCATCCCAAAGTGTTCTACTTGAGCACCTGAGCACTTTGGTGCTCGATCAACACTAGTCACCACACTGGCCTAGGAAAAATTGAGAGCGCCAGTGCGTCTAAGTTCCCTATCAGTATGTCTTTGCAGTGTGGGAGGAAACCGGAGTAGCCAGAGGAAACCCACACAAACATGGGGAGAACATACAAAGTCCATGCAGATGTTGTCCTTAGGGTGGAGGTGACGGTTGCAGTGGCCCGCTCTATTCTCTCTACAACCAAAAGTAATACAAATTTTTACAAGTTTCAATATTATTTCATAGTGATTTTATGAACGCTGCTTGCGGTCATCAATAACGTTCTGTTATGTCAAGGATAAACAAGTGCACAATTATTGCGACCACGCCTTATAATGCACTTTATCCAGTGGAAGTTAAGAATTAAAGGGAACCTGTCACCGGGATTTTGTGTATAGAGCTGAGGACATGGGCTTCTAGATGGCCGCTAGCACATCCGCAATACCCAGTCCCCATAGCTCTGTGTGCTTTTATTGTGTAAAAAAAAACTATTTGATACATATGCAAATTAACGTGAGATGAGTCCTGTATGTGAGATGAGTCAGGGAAAGGACTCATCTCAGGTTAATTTGCATATGTATCAAATCAGTTTTTATACACAATAAAAGCACACAGAGCTATGGGGACTGGGTATTGCGGATGTGCTAGAGGCCATCTAGCAACCCATGTCCTCAGCTCTATACACAAAATCCCGGTGACAGGTTCCCTTTAAGGTTTCTATTAAATTACTGCAAGTAGAGATGTTAGCATCTCCATTTTATTACTTCAACTTGGGATCAATAAAACAAATTCCACCATGTTTTATTGTCCTTCATTTAATACAGTCAGTGATATAAAACTATTTATAAGACATTATCACAGGGATATCAAATATGTAGAGATTTTACTACTTGTTTTATTTTACATGGTTATATTATTTTATTGTTAAACTATATGGAATTTTATTTAAAATGAAAGTAGGAGCATGTTTTTACCTTTTTTTTGTTCTATGTAAGATGTCTCATAGACAGGTCGAAGAGGTTTTCATGCACTATGATGACATGGCATGTTAAGCACATCTACGTATGCCTGGATAATAGATATATTCTGTGTGTCCTGTTTTCAGTGAAAATGCCATGTATTTAATATATGAATAAGTTATTTTAGGAAATATTCTTCAGTTTTATATATCCTACATTAAGAGGGGCAGTACCAAGATCTCCATCAACTTATGACGTGGGTCGGTAGCAGCTAATAAAATCTTTCTTTGCTGTACCACCAATTAGAAGTTGATTGCCTGTGTGCTGAGAGCAATTAATTGGCCATAGAGAACAATGGGCAGCTGCTTTGGAAGGATCAGAAATGGATGCTAATTGGCTTTGCACCACCCGGGAATGGGGCATTAATAACGACAGCTCTTGTCAAAGTCAGGTTAAATAGCAGTCTTTAGAAATCACAAAAAAGGGACAATCCCCAAACTGCAGAAACCCACCAAGGCTGTGCAGAACAGTATATGGTTTCCTAACTCTGCTTCCTCAGTGTGCTGATTGACAAAGTTATTCCCAGTTGCTGAACTAGGCGTGAGAAACCCTTCATTAAAACCTGCTCTGAGAATCCAATGCCTTTGGCGCCACTTTTCTGCTAGTGAAAATTCCAGACTGACGATTGATGCTGCTGCGTGCGCTCACAGACTATTATGACGTCGCTGTCAGCCAGTGTAGATTGTGTGGCTACCTACTTCTATATGGTGGTTGAGACCTTTCCGATTGAGTGTTTGGGATTAATTACCTTTATTCTAGATCAGCTATTATTCTACCAGTTTATTCTGTCATATTTTCTGTTATTAGTGGAGCATATCCTTTGTCTCATACTTTCACGCAATTTTTTCAAAGAATTCTTAATAAATGAAATACCGTAAATATGTGGTTACATACCGTATTTTTTGCTTTATACGACGCACCCGAAGATAAGACGCACCCTGGGTTTAAGAGAAGGAAAATAAGAAAGTTTTTTTTCCATCAGACCTCATATTAGATCCTCAGATCAGACCCCCATAAAAAGCAGGACATCAGATCAGACCCCCATAAAGAGCAGGACATCAAATCAGACCCCATAGATATCAGGACATCAAATTAGGCCCCCATATCAATACATCACATCTGACCCCCTTATCAGGGCATCGCATCAGCCTACATTGTCAGACCCCCATCGGACCTCAGATCAGTCTTCAATGTTAGACCCCATTCAGACCTCAGATCATCCCACATTGTCAGACCCCCATCAGACCTCAGATCAGTCCTCAGATCAGATTAAAATAAAAACCTCCTCTTACCTATCCTGCGCCGCGGCTCCTCTTCACCTCCGTCAGAACTTGCGCTCCCCTGTCTTCTCGGACTGCGCTGCTCTGTCACCTGACTGCGTGCAGCGTGACAGTGAAGCGCCGGCCCCAGCAAGGAAGACCGGGGACGGTGAGTACTACAAGAGCTTGCGGCACCTAATTCACACTAGTGAGCACTTCCATAATGGAAGTGCTCACTAGTATTCGCTTTATAAGACGCATGGCTATTTTACTTTTGGGGGAAAAAATTAAGTCTTATAAAGTGTAAATACGGTAGGTAGAAAAAGACACCTGTCCATCAAATTCAGCATTGGTCACTTTATCCCTGTATGAAACTTACAAACCGGATTCCCAAAAAGTTGGGACACTAAACAAATTGTGAATAAAAACTGAATGCAATGATGTGAAGACGGCAAATGTCAATATTTTATTTGTAATAGAACGTAGATGACAGATCAAACGTTTATTCTGAGTAAATGTATCATTTTAAAGGAAAAATACGTTGATTCAAATTTTCACGGTGTCAACAAATCCCCAAAAAGTTGGGACAAGAAGCAATAAGAGGCTGGAAAAAGTAAATTTGAGCATAACGAAGAGCTGGAAGACCAATTAACACTAATTAGGTCAATTGGCAACATGATTGGGTATAAAAAGAGCTTCTCAGAGTGGCATTGTCTCTCAGAAGCCAAGATGGGTAGAGGATAACCAATTCCCACAATGTTGCGCAGAAAGATAGTGGAGCAATATCAGAAAGGTGTTACCCAGCGAAAAATTGCAAAGACTTTGCATCTATCATTATCAACTGTGCATAACATCATCCGAAGATTCAGAGAATCTGGAACAATCTCTGTGCGTAAGGGTCAAGGCCGTAAAACCATACTGGATGCCGGTAAAACCATACTAAATGATCTCCGGGCCCTTAAACGACACTGCACCACAAACAGGAATGCTACTGTAAAGGAAATCACAGAATGGGCTCAGGAATACTTCCAGAAACCATTGTCAGTGAACACAATCCACCGTTGCCAGCTGAAACTCTACAGTGCAAAGAAGAAGACATTTCTAAGCAAGATCCACAAGCTCAGGCGTTTTCACTGGGCCAGGGATCATTTAAAATGGAGTGTGGCAAAATGGAAGACTGTTCTGTGGTCAGACGAGTCACGATTCAAAGTTCTTTTTGGAAATCTGGGACGCCATGTCATCCGGACCAAAGAGGACAAGGACAACCCAAGTTGTTATCAACGCTCAGTTCAGAAGCCTGCATCTCTGATGGTATGGGGTTGCATGAGTACGTGTGGCATGGGCAGCTTGCATGTCTAGAAAGGCACCATCAATGCAGAAAAATATATTCAGGTTCTAGAACAACATATGCTCCCATCCAGACGTCATCTCTTTCAGGGAAGACCCTGCATTTTTCAACAAGATAATGCCAGACCACATTCTGCATCAATCACAACATCATGGCTGCGTAGGAGAAGGATCCGGGTACTGAAATGGCCAGTCTGCAGTCCAGATCTTTCACCTATAGAGAACATTTCGCGCATCATAAAGAGGAAGGGGCAACAAAGAAGGCCCAAGACGATTGAACAGTTAGAGGCCTGTATTAGACAAGAATGGGAGAGCATTCCTACAAACCGGATTCCAAAAAAGTTGGGACACTATACAAATCGTGAATAAAAACTGAATGCAATGATGTGGAGGTGCCAACTTCTAATATTTTATTCAGAATAGAACATAAATCACGGAACAAAAGTTTAAACTGAGAAAATGTACCATTTTAAGGGAAAAATATGTTGAATCAGAATTTCATGGTGTCAACAAATCCCCAAAAAGTTGGGACAAGGACATTTTCACCACTGTGTGGCATCTCCCCTTCTTCCTACAACACTCAACAGACGTCTGGGGACCGAGGAGACCAGTTTCTCAAGTTTAGAAATAGGAATGCTCTCACATACTTGTCTAATACAAGCCTCTAACTGTTCAATCGTCTTGGGCCTTCTTTGATGATACATTTACTCGGATTAAACGTTTGATCTGTCATCTACATTCTATTACAAATAAAATATTGACATTTGCCATCTCCACATCATTGCATTCAGTTTTTATTCACAATTTGTTTAGTGTCCCAACTTTTTTGGAATCCGGTTTGTATTTCTAAACTTGAGAAACTGGTCTCCTCAGTCCCCAGACGTCTTTTGAGTGTTGTAAGAAGAAGGGGAGATGCCACACAGTGGTGAAAATGGCCTTATCCCAACTTTTTGGGGATTTGTTGACACCATGAAATTCTGATTCAACATATTTTTCCCTTAAAATGGTACATTTTCTCAGTTAAAAACTTTTGTTCCTTGATTTATGTTCTATTCTGAATAAAATATTAGTTGGCACCTCCACATCATTGCATTCAGATTTTATTCACGATTTGTATAGTGTCCCAACTGTTTTGGAATCCGGTTTGTATTTCACACATTCCTATTTTTATAGCATAGCACCATTGGTGTGAAATAACTTTGCAATTTCTCTTTCCTAAAAATCTCCTGACGTTTTGTGTCTACAGTACCTACAGTACAGTCTGAAAGTCTTCAATCCCTTTAACTTTTTGTTATCTTGTGGTCTTATGCTAAAAATCTGCTCTCAATACCCCCAAGTGACAAAAGTGGAAACTAATTTATTCAAAAGGAAAAACCTCAAATTACAGACCTATTGATATGACACTTGAAACTTAGCTCTGGTTCTCCTTGGATGGGCTGGATCAATGTTCAGGTGTCAATGCCTGCCAGAAACACATAGGAGGATGGAGGGAGCATGGACCATAGGAACTATGTTTAGGTGACCGCATCAGCTTTCATCACTTTCACCCGATGTACGTTTATTTGCTTGTTCATCGGTTGATTAGTGTCCTTTATTGAGAACAATTATAGGGAACAAGCATTCCTAGAAACATTCCTTCCTGATAATTGCTATGATCATTACTCCCTGTAAAGGGCCCTTTAGAGGCAGTAATAGCGAGTGATCAGAGCAGGATCATGAACAGATCAGTAACATTATATAACAGCTCAACTTGCAGGATAATAAAGACCTCCTGGAAGTCGAAATATCGCACATTCTGGATGGCTAACACCAGGACTTTATTTGGATTCCTGTGGGTTACTTTTCTTCTGCAAACTTTTTACAGTCCATTAGTTGGGTAATTTGAAGATTCCTAATTCAGGCATTTCAAAAAGCCATCTTAATGTGCTGATTTGGCAAATTAAACCATGACCGTATATTATTTTTGAACCTGCTTTCATCTGATCAGGCTAAGATACTTTAACCATTAATCTGCACTCAATACCTATAATGAGAAAGTGAAAATAGAATTTTAGAAATTTTTTCAAATTTATTAAAAAAGGAAAAACTAAAATTATGCATGGACATAAGTATTCAGACCCTTTGCTATGACACTTGAAATTTAGCTCTGGGGGCTCCTATTTCTCTTGATCATCTTTGAGATGTTATTACACCTTGATTGGGGTCCACCTGTGGTAAATTCAGTTGACTGGACATGATTTAGAAAGACACAGACCTGTCTATATAAGGTCTCACAGCAGACAATGCATATCAAAGCAAAAGTCATGAGGAGAAAAGAACTGCCTGAAGAGATAAAAGAAGGGGCACAAAAACATTTCTTCTGTGAACAGATGCCTTCATAGTTCTTAAATGGAAGAAGTTTGGAACAACCTGGACTCTTCCTAGAGCTTGCTGCCCCACTAAACTAAGAATTAGGGGAGATGGTCCTTGGTAGCAGAGGTTGTCAAGAACCCAATGTTCACTCTGTCTGAACTACGAAGATCCTGTTTGCAGTTGTGATGGTTTACCTTCTGGAAGTTTCTCCCTTTAACACTCCACCAATCTAGTCTTTATGGCAGATTGGTCAAAAAGAAGCATCTCCTCGGTAGAAGACACATAAAAACCCATCTGGAGATTACAAAACAAAAACACCTAAAAGACTCCAAGACTGTGAGAAACAAGCTTCTCTGGTCTCTAAACCAAGATTGAACTTTTTGGTCTCAATTCTAAGCCTCCTGTCTGGAAGAAACCAGGCACTGCTCATCACCTGCCCAATACCATCCCTACAGTGAAGCATGGTGATGACAGCATCACGCTGTGGGGTGTTTTCAGCAGATGCGACAGAAAGAATGGTCAGGGTTGAGGGAAAACTGAAGTATATTACTAATGAAAGCCTGGTCCAGAGTGCTCTAGACCTCAGACTTTGCCGAAGGTTCACCTTCCAACAAGATAATGACCCAAAGCACACAGTCAAGACAACACAAAAGTGGCTTAGGGACAACTTTGTAAATGTCCTTGAGTGGCCCAGCCAGAGCCTAATTTTAACCCAATTAAATATCTCTGTAGAGACCTGAAAATGACAGTCTACCAACATTCCCCATCGAACCAGACAGAGCATGAGATAATCTGCAGAGTAGAATGCCAGAAAATCCCCAAATCCAGGTGTGAAAACCTTGTGGCATCATACCTAAGAAGACTGGAGAATGTAATCACTGCCAAAGGTTCTTCAGTTAAGTCCTGAGTAAATAATACAGGGTGAATCAAAAGTAACAGGACACCCTTTTATTTCAGAAACAAAAGGGAAAAATAAATATCTGAATACTCCAGCACACAATGGGTGAGAGGGCCTATCTTTTAGGCTATGTCTTTTCGATATCTCTTGTGGTTCAAAAGTTAACAACACAGGAAGTTGCAACTACAACCGGGAAAGTTCCCTATGATGCACAGCTATTTGACATGTTCATTGTATTGTCCCTGGTGCTGAACACAAATCTTTGAAGTTTAGAATTTTCTGTGTTGATAACGTTTGAACCACAAGAGATATTGCAAATCTGGTTGTGACAATTGATTTCTGAGAAAATTTTGGTCTTCTTTGATATGCTACATGACCCCTTTCCCATTGGAAAAATCTTGCTAAAATCCAATATGGCAGCTTTCAAGATGGCAACCATGTTATGGACATGGCCTACAAGATAGGTCCCCTCACCCATTACTTGCTGGGGTATTCAGATATTTCATTTCCCCTTTTGTTTCAGAAATAAAATTGGGTCCTGCACTTTGTAAAAGGGTCCAGACTTTCTGAACAGACTGTATAAAAGTCTAAGTGTTACCAACGTGCCATGATTATGGATAGTATCAGTGAAGTAAAGAGGGAGGAAATTAAAGTGCTACTCCCATCTCAACATTTAGGACCTATAGCTAGGACATGCCACAAATGTTAATCACATCTCACATTTGTGGCATATGCTGGTGATGTGCCATACATTTTTAGATGGGACAACCCCTTTAAAGGGATGTTCAGGTAATATCAGGTTATCTGCTATCCACTGGACAGCACATCCCTCAGCTTTCTCAGTGCCACAGAGAGTAAATGGAGCGACAACCAGCATGCTCGACCGCCACTCCATCCAGTTTCTCTTGGTGGTCTTGTAGCTGGAGGGAATAAAGTAACATAGTAACATAGTTTGTAAGGCTGAAAAAAGACATCTGTCCATACAGCCTCTTATCCTGCTAGCTGATCCAGAGCAAGGCAAAAAACTCTTATGAGGTAGAAGCCAATTTTCCTAATTTTAGGGGGGAAAAGTCTTTCCCGAGTACTTAAGGCTTTTGTTCTGGTGTTTGGTGGGGGGTTCCAGTGGGCAGGTATGAGATGACCTGTAAGTACCAAAATATTTCTCTAAACTGAATTATGGTGTATAAACGTGTAGATCATTATGGACATGTCAAGAGATTATTAGTTATTGCAGCTGTTAGACCAAAACACAACTAGTGCTCAAAAGGTTCACAGGTACATCAGGTAAACCGAGAGCAAAGGCAGTGATTGAGAATGAGGAACAATCATTTCTGATTATTTCCTACTTGAAAGACTGGGCTCACATATGTTTTGTGAACTCCGGTAGTCTGTAGAGGAACAGACTACTGGAGTTTACTTTATCCGGCTTAGCCAGATACTGCCTTGCACAGTTGAATCCCATTGACTATAATGGGATCTAAACAGTGATCCAACCACGTTCAATTAATTTTGACTGGCAGAAAGCTGGCATTTATGCCGGAGAGTGGCCAGACCCTGATTTGGATGCAGCTATACTGAATACACCGATTGTCAGTAATCTGTTCCTCTACTGGAATAGACTACCTGAGTTCACAAGGCATATGTAAACCCAGCCTCAGTTGCATTTATATGCTGCAGCGATCACTGCTGTATAGGATTAATGATCATTAGTACAATTGTTTGGAGCTGATACATGTGTTATGCAGTTTTTGAAGCCAGTATCAGGTGTAGATCATAAAGAGAGGAAGTATTAAGGACAGATATTAATTCTCCTCTTTCTTTGAATCCACTTTTGGTTCTGGTTTTAAAAACTGAATCACAAAAAAACTGAGAAAAGTGTGGCAGCACCTATACAGTTTCATTTTTTTTTTTTGGCACGCACATTCCTGTTTACTCAGGATGATACACTGCCAAGAAACAAGGATTTTTGGTGCTGCATGAAAGATGTAAATTGCACAACAAACAAGTGTTTGCTCTTTTGTCAAGTCATGTTGCCGGAACTGCCTGCCGGATCCTGATATCATTTGTTTCCGGATCCATCTAACAAATGCATTAAAATACCGGATTCATCTCTCCAGTGTCATTCGGAAAAACGGATTGGGTATTTATTTTTTTTCGCATTTTTAAAGTTCTGCGCATGTGCAGACCCGAAAACCAGACCCATCAATGCAGCAATTTCATGAACAGGCTGCAGTATTTTCTCCAGCCAAATACCATAAAACGGATGGAACAGAAGACATCCTGATGCATACTGAACGGATTGCTTTCCATTCAGAATGCATTAGGACAAAACTGATGCTTTTTTTGCAGTATTAAGCCCCTATAGTGATAGACGAACCGCTTATTCGCATTGCGCCCATTGAATTCAATAGCAGGCGAACCTGAAAAACCTTCAGGTCATATTTGCAGCCAACAAATACAAACTTTGAGTGCACAAATAGTCCCACAACATGGACAGTGACATACCAGAGGGGGATCATTGGCAAAAATTACCACAAAAAATATGTATTTTAATCAGGGGCCATTTTTATGAGTCTTAAAGGGAAACTCTAAAAAATGTGCCCTGCTGGAGCCTAGAAATTTTTTATTTCCTATCGGTTTGATGTATACAAATGTGCAGCACTCCACGTTTCTTGAGTCCATTAAAAAAATGCATACGTTAACGTACATTTTATTTCTACCATGGAACTCTATGGTGAGTGGACAAAACTGTACGGCATCAGTCTGAGGCACCTGTTACATAGTAACATAGTACATAAGGCCGAAAAAAGACATTTGTCCATCCAGTTCGGCCTGTCATCCTGCAAGTTGATCCAAAGGAAGGCAAAAAACCCCTGTGAGGTAGAAGCCAATTTTCCTCACTTTAGGGGAATAAAAATTCCTTCCCGACTCCAGTCAGGCAATCAGAATAAATCCCTGGATCAACGACCCCTCTCTAGTAGCTATAGCCTGTAATATTATTACACTCCAGAAATACATCCAGGCCCCTCCTGAATTCCTTTATTGTACTCACCATCACCACCTCCTCAGGCAGAGAGTTCCATAGTCTCACTGCTCTTACCGTAAAGAATCCTCTTCTATGTTTGTGTACAAACCTTCTTTCCTCCAGACGCAGAGGATGTCCCCTCGTCACAGTCACCGTCCTGGGAATAAATAGATGACGGGATAGATCTCTGTACTGACCCCTGATATATTTATACATATTAATTAGATCTCCATTCAGTCGTCTTTTTTCTAAAGTGAATAACCCTAATTTTGATAATCTTTCAGGGTACTGTAGTTGCTTCATTCCAGTTATTACTTTAGTTGCCCTCCTCTGGACCCTCTCCAGCTCTGCTATGTCTGCTTTGTTCACTGGAGCCCAGAACTGTACACAGTACTCCATGTGTGGTCTGACTAATGATTTGTAAAGTGGTAGGACTATGTTCTCATCACGGGCATCTATGCCCCTTTTGATGCAACCCATTATCTTATTGGCCTTGGCAGCAGCTGCCTGACACTGGTTTTTGCAGCTTAGGCTGCTTTCACACTAGCGTTCGGGTTTCCGTTCGTGAGCTCCGTTTGAAGGAGCTCACGAGCGGACCCGAACGCAGCCGTCCAGCCCTGATGCAGTCTGAATGGAGGCGGATCCGCTCAGACTGCATCAGTCTGGCGGCGTTCAGCCTCCGCTCCGCTCGCCTCCGCACGGACAGGCGGACAGCTGAACGCTGCTTGCAGCGTTCGGGTGTCCGCCTGGCCGTGCGGAGGCGTGCGGATCCGTCCAGACTTACAATGTAAGTCAATGGGGACGGATCCGTTTGAAGATGCCACAATGTGGCTCAATCTTCAAGCGGATCCGTCCCCCATTGACTTTACATTCAAAGTCTGGACGGATCCGTCCCAGGCTATTTTCACACTTAGCTTTTTTTTGCTAATATAATGCAGACGGATCCGTTCTGAACGGAGCCTCCGTCTGCATTATTATGGGCGGATCCGTTCAGAACGGATCCGCCCGAACGCTAGTGTGAAAGTAGCCTTAGTTTGCTGTTTATTAAAATTCCTAGATCTTTTTCCATGTCAGTGTTACCCAGTGTTTTACCATTTAGTATGTACGGGTGACTTGCATTATTCCTTCCCATGTGCATAACTTTACATTTGTCAGTGTTAAACCTCATCTGCCACTTATCTGCCCAAGCCTCCAATCTATCCAGATCCCTCTGTAGTAGTATACTGTCCTCTTCAGTGTTAATTACTTTACACAGTTTAGTGTCATCTGCAAAAATTGATATTTTACTGTGCATGTATTCTACAAGATCATTAATAAATATATTGCAGAGAATAGGGCCTAATACTGACCCCTGAGGTACCCCACTAGTGACAGTGACCCAATCTGAGTATTTACCATTAATAACCACCCTCTGTTTTCTATCATTGAGCCAGTTACTTACCCACTTACAGATGTTTTCTCCCAGTCCGAGCATTCTCATTTTATATACTAACCTTTTATGTGGTACAGTGTCAAATGCTTTGGAGAAGTCCAGATACACGACATCCATTGATTCGCCGCTGTCAAGTCTAGAACTTACCTCCTCATAGAAACTGATTAAATTAGTCTGACATGATCGATCCCTCACAAAGCCATGCTGATATGGCGTTAATTGCTTATTTCCGTTAAGATGCTCTAACATAGCATCTCTCAGAAAACCTTCAAACAGTTTACCCACAACAGATGTCAAACTTACCGGCCTATAGTTTCCAGGCTCTGTTTTTGGACCCTTTTTCAATATTGGGACTACATTTGCCATGCGCCAATCCTGTGGGACATTCCCTGTCAATATAGAATCTGCAAATATCAGAAATAAGGGTCTGGCTATGACATTACTTAATTCCCTTAGGATACGGGGGTGTATGCCATCCGGTCCTGGCGATTTGTCTATTTTAATTCCTTCCCTGTTAAGGCATACATTTTTGGTATGCAATAAATGGATGACAAAAATAGGATGTGAACCCAGCCCTAGTGTCAGAATAAGCACCAGTACACAGTGGAGCAGCGTGGCGGGGAGGGGAGGCCGCCATGTACTGACAGAGCGCTACCTGGTCCTGGTGGTCAGTGGTCAGGACTGTGTTTCTCAAGGATCATTTTCTTCTGGGAAATACAGGGCACAGTATAATACACTAGAATATATATAATATAAAGATATTAGCCCTACCCCCGAATAATAGTACAATTAGGGGGTCATTTATTATATAGAAATATATCTATATTAGGCGTATTTCTGACAAAGATTGTGGCGCAAAGGTCCTTAGCACCGCAATCTGTATATTTTTCCTACTCATGCCAGGTCTAAAAAAGGATGGCGTGGGCAGGGAAAGAAATACAATTAAGGCCATCCAGTTATTGGATACCATTGCCATACATTGACCTGATACCACCTCTGTACAGTGACCGGATAAAAGGGTAAAGGAGGGCACAGTACAGGGAATGACTAGGGGCACTGCACAGGGTGCGGTAAGAGGGCACAATGCAGGGTATAAGGGGGCACAGTACGGGGCACAGTTGTCATGCCCTGTGGGTGTTCTGAGGAGATCTGTCAGAATTGCTGCACGTGACTCGATCTGACAATTTTTTGTTGTTGTGGGTTTGAGCTGAATCCCACCTCCTTCTAGCTGTTGTTCTTTAGGTATTGGTGAGGCTATTTATTCCTCTCTCTCTCCCTATACCCTTTGTGGCATAGTTCTGCCTGGTGTGAGTTATGGTAGTTTGGTGGATCGTCTGCTCCAACACATCTCAATATAAGTCCTTTTCCCTTTTTCCTTCTGTGTCTGCTTTGACTAGGCCTCTAGGGTGACGCTAGCTCATTTGGTTGTAGAAGGAGCTGGGTGTCTCTTTCCCTCTTCCCTACAGCTGAGGGTTTGGTTCAGTGTGTTATAGTTCTAGGTACGTAGGCATGTGCATATCTACCATACAGATATGCACATGGGCATAGCAGCTTAGGGAAAGTGTTTTAGTGATTGCTAGGAGGTGACCCCTTTGTTCCCCAGCATTTGGGGCCTAGTCAGTTGTTTGTTTGCTTTGCCTTGTTCTGTTTCCTTCCCTTATCTTACCTACCGTGACATTATAACCCGCCCTACTGTTATTTTCCCTTGCTGTTTGCAAAATGGAAACTATTGATGCTTTGGTTGATCGCATGCAGGGATTGTCTTTGGAGGTAGCAGACCTCCGCAATTCGGTTGCACAGTGTCAGAGTACTTTAACGTCTGGCGCCGCCCTTCCCTGATTTTCTGGGGGAAGTGATAACTTTGTTCGGTTCAGGGAGTCCTGCAAATTGTATTTTCGTCTGCGTCCGATTTCATCTGGAGACGAAAATTAATGAGTAGGGATTATAATTTCTCTGCTAAAAGGTGACGCTCAGTCTTAGGCTTTTTCTCTGCCGACCGGTTCCCAGTCTCTCCGGTCGGTGGATGAATTTTTCGGAGCCCTGGGCCTGATTTATGATGACCTAGACCTCTATGGCTGAATCTAAGTTGCGCAGCTTGTGCCAGGGAGAACATACTGCTGAGTCGTATTGTGCTGAATTTAGAAGATGGGCGACTGACCGGAGTGGAATGATCCTGCACTTCATAGTCAGTTCTGTCAGGGACTATCTGAGAGATTAAAAGATGCCCTTGCATTTCATGAAAATCCTGATTCTTTAGAGGCAGGCATGTCTTTAGCCGTACAAATTGATAGAAGTCTTAGGGAGAGGTGCAAGGTTCCCCTCGGGCGGGGGGTGCTGTCTGGTGGGGAATCAGTCCCTCCTGTCCCTCGGGGTACTATGACACTTGAATCAGGGACTGGAGAGGAGCCTATGCAATTGGGTGAGGTTACTTCTTGCTCTGGTAATAGGAATTTTAGGAAGCCGAATAGACTGTTACTTCTGTAGAAAAGAAGGTCATTTCGTTAATGTGTGCCCCTTTATTAAACCTCGAAGTGGTAATGAAAAATAAATAGGGGCTTCCTTCAAAGGAAAAAAAACTCCCTTACTCTTGGTAGTGTGAATGGGGAGTCAGAGAAGGCATATTCGTATCCTACCTGCAGTACCCGATTCCTCCTGCCTGCCATGGTAGCGCTAGACTCTGGAAATTTTGAGTTAAAGGTATTTGTTGACATTGACGCAGGGGTTAATCTTATTGATAAAAACACAGAAATATAGTGGCAAATCTGGGGGAGCTGCTCAACCCCTAACACTGTAGCGTGTTTTTCATTGGGGGAGCAGCCCCACCGCATGTGGACCGCAGCAAACGACTATCCCCAGCAAAAAAAAATTTGCATACGGTGGAGGATGTCGGCGCGGTCCACATGCATCCTACACAAAACGGAGCATTGTGCGGATGAAAATATAATCATATAAATCACAGAAGAAATGCACCAAACAGATATGCCACTGACTATACTGGCTAGTCATAAATGCAGATATTAAAAGCTGAGACTTTTGCCAATATATTCCTGTCAGGAAGATATCGGAGCCCAACATGCACCACGTCACGGTTCTCAGCATGGCAAGGGGTCCTACTTGATTTTCAATTTCTTCAGAGTCATGGTTTTAAAACTAGCGCATTAAGCAAAGAGATACCAGTGTTTGCTATAGATTCCGCCCCCCTCTCGCAAAGATGTCTAACTCATATTGTTCAGGATATTCGTTTGAGGGTGGGTGATTCTCATGTCGAGTTCATTTCTTGTTTTGTTATGAAAGGTTTGACTGCTCCGATTGTTCTGGGTTTACCATAGTTGATAAAACATAACCCTACCATTGACTGGCAAACAAGACAAATCATTAATTGGAGTGAATTTTTTATGAACAACTGTCTTAGGCTACTTTCACACTAGCGTTCGGAGCGGGTCCATCTGATGTTTCATCAGACGGATCCGCTCATATAATGCAGACGTTTGCATCCGTTCGTACGGATCCGTCTGCATTATAACTTAGAAACATTTCTAAGTGTGAAAGTAGCCTGAGCGGATCCGTTCAGACTTTACATTGAAAGTCAATGGGGGACGGATCCGCTTGAAGATTGAGCCATATGGTGTCATCTTCAAGCGGATCCGTCCCCATTGACTTCTATTATAAGTCTGGACGGATCCGCTCGCCTCCGCACGGCCAGGCGGACACCCGAACGCTGCTTGCAGCGTTCAGGTGTCCGCTCACTGAGCGGAGCGGAGGCTGAGCGCTGGCAGGCGGATGCATTCTCAGTGGATCCACCTCCACTGAGAATGCATTAGGGCCAGACGGCTGCGTTCAGGGCCGCTTGTGAGCCCCTTCAAACGGAGCTCACGAGCGGACACCTGAACGCAGGTGTGAAAGTAGCCTTAGTGCCTCTATTTTGGGGCTGTCCACAAAGGTGTTGCCTCAGTTTCTTTCCGATTTTTCAGACGTATTCTCAGAGGGTGGAGCTCAGGAGTTGCCCCCTCCTCGAGTGTATGATTGTCCGGTCAATCTTATCCCCGGAGCAAAATTGCCAATATCTCGGTTATATAATCTTTTTTTTCAACCTGAAAGAATAGGTTAGATTTAAGAGGAGCTTATAATCTGATCAGAATCAGGGAAGGAGATGAATGGAAAACGGCCTTAAATACCCCCGAGGGTCACTTTGAGAACCTAGTCATGCCCTTTGGTTTAGCAAATGCTCCAGCAGTCTTTCAGCGCTTTATCAATTACATTTTTCATCATTTGGTGGGGAGGTTCATTGTTATTTACCTCGATGACATGCTAATTTACTAATCCGATTGTCACGGTGGGGAGTGGGGAAAAAACCCCACCGTACAATGTAAAAGGATAAAGGTAGCAACTAGGCCAGGACGCCGGGATCAGGTCACCTCCTATTGCATCCCCAATCCTCTCTCTAACTCCTAACCGTATAAGCGGACCCTGATGGTGGGATGGCTCATACCCTGGATACCTAAAATCCCGAGTCGCCCTGGAAATCCCTCACTTAGGAGAAGGGGAGAGACGACCTGTTCATCCACAACACGGAGAAACAGGAGTCTCTAAAGGCCTAGAAGCAGGGAAAAAGGGAAGCCCATACACAGCTAGAGGATCGGTAAGTAAGAAAAACAAGACAACTCACTTACCTGCCAAAGCCTCCACAACTGGAACCCATGCATCAGTACAGGAGCTCGAACACACAGCAGGTCACAGTGCAAACAACCCACACAGGAATCCAGCATATCAACTCTGCCAGAGCCCCCCATGCTCACACAGTGCATGGCATCCCAAGCAGCACTGCAAACAGGCTTCAACATACAGGGCAAACGTCAAACATACACGTAAGGGACCAACACCAACAAAAGCCCAGACATGTAACAACCAACAAAACGCTACACACACCCAGAACATAAACCCACACCACACATACAAGTGATGGTAAAGGTACAAAGAGGGTACATAATGGAGGACAATTTATGTTCCATAAGGTGGCCCCGAAGGACCAGGCTGGAACACCCAGGCAAGGAGGAAAGCTCCTACACCAAGCAAGGCTGTAGTACAACTGCCCCCAGTCAGCAAGCCACAGGTTTATATCAAGCTTGCGGCCACACCTTAATCCCCACTAGCCAGAAGAATAACCCCTTGCTCACCAAACAGCAGGGAGACACACCTTAAAGGGGAAGTGCACGTGCAGACCACAAACTACGCGTTGCCCCTGGCAACCAGTCTGCACGGCAACCGCATCACAGTCAAACATCAATATGACTGTGACACTGATATGAAGACTCATCAGGATCATTTGATACAAGTGTTATTGATCCTTCTGGAGACAAAATTGTATGCAAAAGTGGAAAAATGTTTGTTTGCTGTTCGGGAGCTGCCGTTTTTGGGGTACTTGCTTTCTGCCTCCGGTTTTCGTATGGACCCCGAAAAGGTCCGTGCGGTACTGGAATGGGACCGGCCGGAGATTCAGAAAGCCCTGTTGCGTTTTTTGGATTTACTAATTACTACAGAAAATTCATCCTGAATTATTACAATATTGTCAAACCTTTGACAGATATGACTAAGAAGGGCACAGACTTCTCTGTCTGGTCGGATGAGGCATTACAGGCTTTTTCTGCTATTAAGAAATGTTTTGCTTCTGTTCCCATTCTGTTGCAACCTGATGTGTCTCAACCCTTCATTGTGGAGGTTGACGCGGGTCCCTCTCCTAGCAAATGGCTCCTGTGTGCTCTTTTCTCCAAGAAACTCTCAGCCGCCGAAAGAAATTATGATGTTGGGAATAGGGAGTTGTTTGCCGTCAAATTGGCGTCATTAGCTAGAAGGGGCTACTCTTCCGATTACGTTATTTACTGACCATAAGAATCTGGCTTCCCTGCAATCCGCAAATTGTCTGAATCCTAGGCAGGCTAGATGGTCATTGTTTTTTACCAGGTTCAATTTTGTTGTCACCTATCGCCCTGGGATTAAAAACGTCAAAGCGGATGCGTTGTCACGTAGCTTTCCTGGGGGGGGGGGGAGATTTGGAGGATCCCACTTCGATTTTGGCTGATGGGGTGGTGGTTCCCGCTCTTTACCCCGAGCTGGAGAGGAAAGTGTTGGGGGCTCAAGAGGAGGCATCTGATTCTTGTCCTCCAGTCAAGTTGTTTGTTCCTTCTGAACTGCGATACAAAGTGTTCAAGGAACATCATAATACTGTCCTTGCGGGACATCCTGGAAGTAGATCCACTGTAGATCTTATTTCCTGGAGACGCGCGAAGGTGGCTCACTCGGCCATCAGAATCTTTTCTTTTTTTGTCCATCCCATCTCGCCCTTGGACGCATTTGTCCATGGACTTCATTACTGATTTGCCGAGTTCCTATGGGAAAACTTTGGTGGTAGTGGACCGCTTCAGTAAGATGGCTCACTTTGTACCATTATCAGGTTTGCCCAATGAGAAAACTATCGATCAAGTTTTTATTGATAACATTGTGAAATTACATGGCATTCCCTCTGATGTGTTGTCTGATAGGGGGACGCAATTTGTTTCCAGGTTTTGGAGGGCGTTTTGTTCTCGTCTGGGTATTCAGTTGTCTTTCTCTTTGGCTTTTTATCCTGTCAAATGGTTAAACTGAGTGCACTAACTAAAACCTGAAGACCTATTTGAGGCGTTTTGTCACTGAGAATCAGGATGATTGGTCCTCGTTCTTGTCTTTAGCTGAGTTTGCCTTGAATAACCGTAGGCAGGAGTTAACTGATAAGTCTCCATTTTTTGGTGCATATGGTTTTTCACCCTCAGTTTGGTACTTTTTCTGGGACCGAATCTTCTGTGATACCAGAAGAGGAGAAATTCTCTTCCTCTTTGTCATCTATCTGGCGGAAGATTCAAGTTAATTTGAAAAAAATGGGTGAAAGATATAAACGGATGGCTGACAAGAGACGTATGACTGGTCCGGACCTGTATGTGGGTGATTTGCTGTGGTTGTCCACAAAAAACATTAAGCTGAAGGTACCCTCTTGGAAATTGGGTCCAAGATTTATTGGCCTTTACAAAATCTCGGCCATTGTCAATCCGGTGGCATTTCGTCTGGAACTTCCGCAGGCCTGGAAGATCCATAATGTTTTCACAGGTCCTTGTTGAAGAAATATGTGGATCCTGTGGAACCATCTCCTTTGGCTCCTCCTCCTGTTTTGGTTGATGGTAATCTGGAGTTTCAGATCTCTAGAATTCTCAACTCACGTGTTCTTCGGGGTTCCGCGTCAGTACCTGGTGCATTGGAGGGGATACGGTCCCAAGGAAAGAATGTGGGTTCCGGCTACAGATGTTAATGCTACTTTTGCCAGCTTTTGAAGGCCTTTCACAGGGCACATCCGAATAAAGTTGGTCTTGGGTGTCCTGAGGTGACCCGTAGAGGGGGAAAGCTACTGTCACGCCCTGCCCTGTGGGTGTTCTGAGGAGATCTGTCAGAAATGCTGCATGTGACTCGATCTGACAGTTTGTTTTGTTGTGCATTTGAGCTGAATCCCACCTCCTCCCAGTTGTTGTTATTTAGGTATTGGTGAGGCTATTTATTCCTCTCTCTTCCTATAGCCTTTGCGGGTTATAGTTCTGCCTTGTGTGAGCTCTGGTAGTTTGGTGGATCATCTGCTCCAACACATCTCAAGATAAGTCCTTTTCCTTTTTTCTTCTGGGTCTGCTTTGACTAGGCGTTTAGGGTGACGTTAGCTCCTTCGGTTGTAGAAGGAGCTGGGTGTCTCTTTCCCTCTTCCCTACAGCTGAGGGTTTGGTTCAGTGTGTTATAGTCCTAGGTACGTGATAATGTGCATATCTACTCTACAGATATGTACATGGGCATAGCAGCTTAGGGAAAGTGATAGCTTTCCAGATATCCACAAAATTCTGTAAAGAGGAATTAGAGTGTATCGATTTACTCACCGGAATGTATACAACTGAGGAGTCCTCCTTTGATACCTCCGTGGATCCGTTCAGAGGTAGAGTCAAATCCACCTTTTGCCCCCCTATGCCCGCTGGTAGCTGTATCGATATATTCCAACACCAGGTTATGAAAGATATCAGGGCAGTTATATATTCAACAGCCCAACCTAATATTACCCAGGAAGAACAGAGAGCCTTGTTTTGGCTCCACTCCCAGGATAATATTGTTGTGAAACCGGCGGACAAGGGGGGCAACGTAGTTCTCATGTCTAGGGAATATTATTTAAATGAAGCTCTCAGACAACTGGGGGACACCCAGGTGTACGAGAGTATACGGGGGGACCCCGTGGCCAGTATCCAGCAGTTGCTCAAGTCCTTTATCACCAAATATGTGGAGGCTGATTTCCTCCCCAGGAATATGTTGGGCAAGCTTGTCCCATCGTCCCCAGCTAAACTATCTTGGTACTTTCTTCCGAAAGTGCATAAGTCGCTGAGCCATCCCCCGGGACGTCCCATTGTGGCGGGGATTGGCTCAGTGACAGAGCCTTTGTCCAAGTATGTGGACTGGCTCTTGAGACCTATCCTTACTAGTGCTCCAGCCAATCTTAAGGACACTAATGATTTTCTGTTAGCCCTTAAGGAGTTACATTGGCAGGATGGCTACCAATTAGTATCCCTCGATGTGGAAAGCCTCTACACCCGCATCCCACACACTGCGGGTGTGGAGGCGGTCCTTGACATCGTGGCCAATATGGGAAAGAGTCAGATGTACTGTAATTTCATTGGTGAAGCACTGGAGTTCATTTTAACCAACAATGTGTTTCAGTTTGGGGATGATTGGTACAAGCAAAGACTGGGTACGGCCATGTGGACCCCCGTCTCCTGTACATTCGCCAATATGTACCTCGCCAGATTTGAGGATAAATACATTTATTCCACTATGAACCCTTATGTATCCAAGTTGAAAACGTACCTACGTTTTGTGGACGATGTGTTCATAGTCTGGGAGGGTACTGAGAGTGAATGTAGCGAGTTCGTGAAATTCCTCAATCAAAATGACATGGGTATGACGTTTACCCTTAATTTTGGAGGCTCTAGATTGGAGTTTCTGGATGTGGCTGTCGTGGTGGAAGGTGACGGGTTGGTAACGGAGGGCTTTCGCAAGCCCACGGCGACCAACTCCTTGCTCCACCACGACAGCTTCCACCTGCATAACGTCAAAAAAGCCGTGCCTCACGGACAATTCATTAGATTGAGGCGCATCAATAGTAAAAACAGCAGCTATCGAAGCCAGGCTCAAGATCTAAAAAAACGCCTAATGGAGAGGGGGTACCCTGAGGGACCTTTGAATGAAGACATGAGGAGAGTAGAGGAGGATTTCTCCCAGGAGATTTTACTTAGGACTGGGAGCGGCAGGAATAAACAGGGTCACCCAGACGTTAAATCTACTAGGTTTGCATTCTCATTCAAATACAGTCCCATGGCAGAGCGTATTCGCTCCGTCATTTTTAAGAATTGGGACGTATCGAGGAGAGATGCGACCCTGAATGAGCTCACTGAGCAGAAACCACTGATTTCCTTTAGGAGGGCCCACACCGTAAAAGACAGACTTGTCAGAAGTAGGTTTAAGCCCAGCAGGAGTATAAACTGGCTTAAAAGTAATTTACCCAAAGGAAATTTTAGATGTGGTAGTTGCTCATTTTGCCACCATAACTCCCTTAAAAAATGCATTGAATTTGCAGAGGTCCAGCACAGGGTCAACACCTTTATTAACTGCAGGAGCACATATGTGGTGTATTTACTACTGTGCCCCTGCGGAAGATTTTATATTGGTAAGACCATAAGGTGTCTCTTTGAAAGATTTAGGGAACACTTGAACTCGGTCAGAACAGGGAAGGGGTGTCCGAGGTTTATTCAGCATGTCAGAGAGGCTCATGGTGGCGACATCAGTTGTATTTCATTCTCCGGTTTAGAGATCGTACCTGCTCCTCTGCAGGGGGGGGATAGACATCGCCTCCTCCTGCAGAGGGAAGCTAGGTGGATTTTACGTACACAAGCCCTGGGGGAACTGGGATTAAATGATAGAAATGACCTCAGCCCGTTCCTGTGAATAGATTCCTATAATCATGTTTATTTATGTGTGTTTTCTGTATCTATTCTTGTCCCTAATCAGTTGCTTGTTCATTGTTTTTATATGTTGGACACATCCCCTTTGGCACGGGTGCGGTCTGATTTGTCCATTTCCATGACGACAGCTAGCACCAGAGGTTAAAAGGAATGCTGGCGCAAGCACGCATTGACGCACAGCCTGATGAAGCGCATGTAGCGCGAAACGGCTTCTGTTGTTTGATGCGTGCTCTTGAATTGTCCGCCCCCTGCCTTACTTCACTTTAAATAAAGCTGCCGCTTTTGATCGCATATGGGTGAGTGCCGCTGTTCATTTTCTTCGTATCAGTGAAAGTGTTTTAGGGATTGCTAGTAGGTGACCCCTTTGTTCCCTAGTATTTGGGGCCTAGTCAGTTGTTTTTGTTTGCTTTGCCTTGTTCTGTTTCCTTCCCTTATCTTACCTACCGTGGAAACAGTACTGGGTGAGGGGCACAGTACGGGGTGGGGGGCACAGTCACATGACCCTGTGACATTAGAAGGTCCTTATGGTGAATGCGGTTCATACGCCACCATAATGAGAGGCAAAGGAATGAGACAGGGGTGTGATTATGTAGCTAGAGATTAAAAATGTAACTGTTGGCCAGTACAGGCCCCAACAATTTGGCAATAGGCATTCACCTGACAGCAAAGAACTTTGGATTCTGTGGATGGAGGTGCATTAGGCGGTCACAGGATAAATATGCAACTGTCGGCCAGTACAGGCCCCAAAAATTAGCCAATAGGCATTCACCTTACAACAAAGAACTTTGGATTCTCTGGCTGGAGGTACATTAGGTGGTAACAGGATAGATATGTAACTGTCGGCCAGTACAGGCCCTAAAAATTAGCAAATAGGCATTCACCTTACAACAAAGAACTTTGGATTCTGTGCCTGGAGGTACATTAGGCGGTCACAGGATAAAAATGTAACTCAATGTAACATCAAATGGCCGCAGAAGTCTGCATGTGTCGTGCATGAGCCACTGGCGCAGTGAAAAGAAACCAAGCCTCCCAAAACCTGTCCTGCCGCAGAGTTTGTACAGGTAGTCATTAACGGCACGTTTCTGCTGGAGAAGCCTATCAAGAATATACAAAGTGGAGTTCCAGTGCGTCGGGCAGTCACAAATCAGACGTCTGATGGGCAAGTGGTGTTGCCGCTGAAAGTTAGCAAGGCGAGCCATGGTCGTGTAAGATCTTATAAAATGGCCAGAGTTTTTCCTGGCCTGCCGCAAGATGTCCTGGACCCCAGGGTATTTGGCAACGAATCTCTGCACTACTAAGTTCAGGACGTGTTCCATGCACGGCACGTGTGTCATTTTGCCCTGTTTCAGCGCACTCAGCAACTGTCAAATTGAGCGGGATTAGCCACGAATCGGCCTGTGACTGCAGAGCTGAAAGCAGTGCAGGACCAGTGTGACTCTTGGCTTCCAGGCACAACAGCCCCAGCACAGCATGGCATCGTCTCACCTGGCACACCAAATAGGTTCTGTGGAGCTTGGGGGATGCAGCGGAAGAGGCGGTAGGATGAAGAAGAGGCAGGCCTGCATGCAATCTGTGGCGGTAACACCAAATCCACATGAGTGCCACTGGTTACATGAATGACGGCCTTCAGAAGGTATAGCCAGTGTGCAGTAAACGTTATGTACCTTCCGTACCCGTGTTTGCTAGTTATGTACCTGTGTCTGTGGTCAGATGTATCTTGGCACCGACACTGTGTGCCAGAGATATATTAACTTGCTGCTGAACAGGGTCATATAGTTCAGGGATGTCCTTCTGGGAGAAATATTTCCTTCCAGGGACCTTCCATTGTGGCCAATGGCCACAAATTTTCTAAAGGCCTCCGAGTCCACCAATTTTTTATGGCAGTAGTTGGCGCGCTAGCAGTTCCGACAAGCCAGCGGTCAGCCATTGGGCAAGAGGATTATCCGGCGTCATCATTTTTTAACGCTTGAACATTTGGGCCACGGAAGCCTGCCTTGTGCCAGATGAACGCGACAATGGCACGGTGGAAAGTGGAGTGGAGGAGAAACGGGAGGAGAGAGGAGAAGGAGAAGAGGCAGGACGTGGAGCACCGGGAGTGTGGCTCCCACTAGGCTCAGTGATGGGAGGCCAGGTGCCTTATTAAGGTGGGCATATGGAAACACTATTGTCAATATGACCCTGTGCCAAAGTCCCTAGAGAAGAGCAGTATTTGTGGAAGCATTTGTATATCGCAGGCCTCAATCAGTATTTGGTGGAAGCTGGTATATCACACCCCTCAATCATTATTTTGTAAAAGCAGGTATATATAAACCCTTAATCAGTGTTTTGTTGAAGAAGGTATAATGCACCCCTCAATCAGTATTTTGTGGAAACAGGTAAATAGAACCCTTTAATCAATATTTGGTGGAAGCAGGTATATCGCACCCCTCAAGTAGTAATTTTGTGGACGCAGGTATATGGAAAACCTCAGTCGCTATTTTGTGGAAACTGATATATGGCAGGCCTCAATCAATTGTTAGTTGAAGCAGGTATATCAAAACCCGCAATCTGTATTTTGTGGACGCAGGTATATGGAAAACCTCTATCACTATTTTGTGGAAGCTGATATATGGAAGGCCTCAATCAGTTGTTAGTTGAAGCTGGTATATCACTCTAAAGCAGTAATTTTGTGGATGCAGGTATATGAAAAACCTCAATCATTATTTTGTGGAAGCTGATAGATCGCAGCCCTCAATCAGTTGCCAATCCTTAAAGGTAACCTGTCACCTCTACTGTGCTACCCTCACTAAGCGTTTCTAAATGTTCATTGTGTTACCCTAAAGATATAAATTACACTTTTAATTTCATTTGCAGACAAATTCAATAAGTATTATGCATTTTTGTACTTCCCACATTTTATGCAAATTAACATAAACGAGTCATATCTTACTTGTGTGACCTGAGAAGAGTCATATTTTCAAGCTCTGACTCATCTCAGGTTAATTTGCATATGTATCAAATTGTTTTTTTTTTACACAATAAAAGCACACAGAGCTATGGGGACTGGGTATTGCGGATGTGCTAGCGGCCATCTAGCAAGCCATGTCCTCAGCTCTATACACAAAATCCAGGTGTCAGGTTCCCTTTAAAAGGACTTTTGTGGCCCTATTAGCTAGTGTTTGGTGTCCCTAAGTTCCTAACAGCCTGTCCCTGCTCCAAAATGCAACCTCTCCCTACACTGGCAAAACACATAATGTAAAATGGCTGCCAGATCGGGTTCTGTTATAAGGTTGGCTGTGTGTCATGTGCTGAAATGTCTCAATTGGCTGTCCTGTCCCACCTGATGGATGTGTCATGGGTCAATACAAAAAAAATATGGCACGCGCGAACATCGGCATATGTTCGCATGTTCGGCGGATCGCGGATGCGCAAAGTTCGCAGCAAATCGACCCCTGGGCGAACCACAAGGCCATCACTACCTATGATGGAACTCAATACGGGAAAACTTTAACACTAGTGTGAAAGTACCCTTAGGGAAGTAACATTTTCATATTTTTGGAAAAGATCAGGGTGTGATGTAGATGAGACTGTCAAGGATTTATAAGGGTTTTCCAGGACCCAGAGGATTCTGCAAACCCACCTTAGGCCTCGTTCACATCACCGTTTCTCCTTTCTGTTCTCCTGCTCCGTTGTGGAGCAGGAGAACGGAAAGGACGGATTCTGCAGATAACTGAGACCTAACTGAGCGTAATGGAGCCTAAAGACCCCATAGACTATAATGGGGTCTGTTCAGTGTCTGCTTCAGCGGAGACGAAAGGCTCCATTACGCTCAGTTGGGTCTCAGTTATCCGCAGAATCCGTCCTTTCCGTTCTTCTGCTCCTCAACGGAGCCGGAGAACGGAAAAGAGAAACAGTGACGTGAACGAGGCCTTAATTACTCATATCTAGCCTGTAGAAGAAAGTTTATAATATACTTCAAGTCTTTAAAGTTGCGTGGATCAAGTGCTCAGGAATCCAATCACATCATGCTCCTCTTCTGAAAATCCTGCATCTGCCAACATCACGTTCTTTACTAGGTTTGCAACCTGGACTATGGCGTGGACATGGCCCAGACCTATTCTCCCTGGTGCATGTGAAAACTCCTAAATTCTACTCATCAGTGCATGCACCAGGGAGAGGAACAGTTCTGAACCCATCCACAGCAGACTTTACATCATAGCCAGGCCAGAAGCCAGATAAAACACATTATCTCAGTGGAAACAGGATTTTCAGAAGAGGCACGCCACGTAAACAGGGTCCCTAGTATATGGTCCACTCAAACTTTCTTCTACAAGTTAGTTATGTCCAATCAAGTTGGGTTTGTGGGACCAGTTGGGTCCTGGAAAACTCCTTAGTCACAGGCCCTCTATAGCAGAAAACACTTAACCACCATTGGAATATGCCAAGATTGTACCGTTGTGCCACAGTTTTTGGGGAAGATTTATCACTATTGTGTAAAAAAAAAGACCACATGAACGTGCATGAGACAGGCAGAGGATGCACCCAAATGTCACAATGCCCATGTTGTGTAATATATTTGGAACTTAAACATTTTACACGCTTCTCTAACTTGTCACCCCTTGGCTGGTTTACTTTAGACAAGTCTTTTGTGGCAGTATATTGAGTCACATATCATTAATAGATCGAGTTAATTTGTATGCCCCTTTTCTAGACACTTTTGAAATTAACGACTCACAAAAGTTGTTCAAAACATGCAACTAATTTTGGGCAGTGTTTTTCACAACAAAATAGTAATTTTGCTATAATCCGCTATTAGTGGATTAGCTTCCACAATAAGATATCAATATATATATATTTGTATGTTTGCATTGGAATAGGAGTAATAGAGGGGAAAACTTAGCCCTGCTATTTATCTGTCATCTATCCTTTGTTGAAACATCCTCCAAGTTCATTCATATTGTACGATGAGCCGGCTTTGAATAGCTCAGGATGACACGTATATAACAGCGGGCCAGGGCCACACTAGCGCTCTGTTTGATCAGTTGCCACTGGCCTATTGTCTTTTTTCATCCTCCCTAACGCATGAACAGACACAAACTTAGGAAGGTAAACAGAGGACTGAATAGGCAGCGGAGCCTGGCTGCTAAGTGCTCGATACAGTTTCTCCTGGTTAATATGGACTGATGAGAGATTTTTATATCGTTACTGTAGACAGTACAAATTGAAGCCACTCAAACACGGTTTGAGAGGTTCATTTTGCACCTGTATTCATGTTTAGTATGGCTTGGACGAGGAACAGCATCTACCTGTCTGTCATCAAGGCCACTCTTAAAAGTGAAACATCTGCTGAGCTTCAGAGCTTTAGGTCTGCAGCAGCTGTCCAAATCTAGCAGGAAATTGATTGATCCCTGTCAGCACCGGCTGCATGCATATAATGTGCCAGTTAAATATGATAAAAGGACCAAATAACCTTAGCTGCCCTTTAAGTCTATAGACAAACTGGAAAATAATGCCTTAAACAGAGATCTCATTTACACTCTTAGAATTTGAAGCTTTAATTCCATGAGGGGTATCTAGAAAATGCAAAAAAAAGTCCAATCAAGATGTTTTTCCATTAGAGATAAAAAGGAAGAGGTCTTACGCCTGCAATGCAGATGGTGGCATGGAACCTGACTTACGTGAGTATTAAATATTCATTTTTTACTTGGCCACTTAGAGAGCATACAGGGCACTATAGGGGTGTTACTGGGGCAGCATTATTTAATACTGGGAGCACTACAAGGGCATTATTATTGCTAGGGTTACAATCAGGAACATTATTATTGCTTGTGGCACTATAAGGGGCAATATTTATACTGGGAGCACTATAGTCGCACTATTATTATTATCATTATTATTATTACTGGAGGAACTATAGGAGTATTATTATTACTGAGAATATTATTGGGGCTTTATTATTACTGGGGGACTATAGGTATATTATTATTACTGGGGGCATAATCACTAATGGGGACTATTATTACTACAGTATAGCATTTGGGGGCATTGAGAAGTACAGATGGATGATCCTGTTTGGGGCACCAGAATGGGGAATTTCTGTTGAGAACTTGGGGAGGATGATGATAAGTGGCTGTAAAAAAAGTCATCATGGTTGTCTGGGCTGAATGGAGAAAATAAGAAAAGAGAAAATAATCAATCAGAGGTGACATAATAGAATGTAATAGGTATTCTCCTGTATGTTGGTTAGTGCCAAAATACCAGGCAGCATGCTGAGGGTAGGGCTGTCTATGTGCTGTGGCCGGCATCTCACCTTCTAAACCCCTTTCTCCATATGGGCAAGCATAATATGGCAGCTGGCGCTGGCCACCACAGAGAGCCAAGTTCTTGGGAGGAATTTGTGCTGATGGGTAAGCATTTTGTCTTATTCTGTGGTATCTGTTTCTACTGAGGCAGCATTTTGCGCTGTACTATGGTATTTCGTTCCACTGGTGCAGTATTTTATGCTGCACTATGGCATTGCTGGCCTTGTTTTTATGTGTTGGCCCATTCTACAGATCTTGTGTTAGCCCCTCCTACAACATGCCATGGTCAAACGTGACCACAGCATCTAGATGCACTAAAACCAGGAAGCACAAGCTTCTGGATGTGCTCCGGCTGTTTGGCCGCTGTTGACAGTGACACAACCTCTGCTACATCTGTTGTGTTACATTTGCGCTGTGAAATTCAGCGCAATTGTTTGGCCGCTAGTAACAGTGACATTACCTGCACTCAGGGGCGTCGCTAGGTTAAAACATTCTGGGCCTGGGCCCCGGATGTTTTGTCCCATGCCCCGAATGTCCTGCCTGCCTGCTAGATACAACTGTATTGCCGTACACAGAACGGCAATACAATTGAATCTTACACTGGGAAGAGGCAAAGGACCTTTGGTGACATCACAGGTCATGTGATCAGCAAAACAGGCTGTGATAGGATGACCTGGATGATGTCACCATCATGTGACCAGTGCAGCATTGGACACCGGAGTGAAGAGGAGAAGGAGCCTAATGGTGATGTCTGTACAGGAGAGGTAAGTGAAGGGAGAGGCAGAGCAATGCTGGGAGTTGTAGTTATTTAATTGGGATGTATGTTAGGGCTGAAGGGAGGGATGTTAATGACATGGAACTGTGTGCTTGAGGTGGCTGGGGGAGGGAGTGATGTTATTTACATGGGACTGTATGTGGAAAGTGGATGGTGGGGTGGGAATGATGCTTATGTACATGGGACTTAATGTTTAGGCCTGTGTTTCCCAACCAGTGTGCCTCCAGCTGTTGCAAAACTACAACTCCCAGCATGCCTGGACAGCCTTTGGCTGTGCGGGCATGCTGGGAGTTGTAGTTTTGCAACAGCTGGAGCCACACTGGTTGGGAAACACAGGTTTAGGCTACGTTCACACTTGCGTTTGGTGATCCGCTTGTGAGATCCATTTCAGGTCTCTAACAAGCAGCCCCAAATGCATCAGTTTAACCCCAATGCATTCTGAATGGATGCGGATCCATTCAGAATGCATTCGTTCGGCTCCGTACGGCCCCCCGTTCCATTTTGGAGGCGGACCCCAAAATGCTGCAAGCAGCGTTTGTGTCCGCATGGCTTTGTGGAGCCAAACGGATCCGTCCTGACTTACAATGTAAGTCAATAGGGACGGATCTCTTTGCATTGACACAAAATGGTGCAATTGTAAACGGATCCGTCCCCTATTGACTTTTAATGTAAGTCAGGACGGATCTGTATTGGGACTTAGAAATTTCAATCTAATACAAACGGATCGTCCTGAACGGATGCATTGGTTTGTATTATATCGGTACGGATCCGTCCTGTACAAGTACAGGACAGATCTGCACGAACGCAAGTGTGAAAGTAGCCTTAGGGGGTGATGTTTACATGGGATTGTGCGTTGGAGGCGGCTGGGGAGGAGGTGATGTTATTTACATGGGACTGTATGGTGGAGGGAGGATTATAACTGCAGGGGGCACTGCAGATCCAGGGGACATTATAGGCGGTCTTATTACTACTGGGGGCTCTATAGGAGGGTCTTATAGATCCGCCTTATTTCTACTAAGCACGATATGGTGGTCTTATTACTACTGAGGGGTCTGTAGGCAGGGGTCAAGTCCTGGGAAAAAAAGTGTGGGAACTCACCCAAGATCCACTGCAACCCCCCCCCCCCCTCCAAAAAATAAAAAAGCACAGAAAATCTAGCATGCTGTAATTTGTGTCGCTGCGGACTAAAAAATAAATTAAAAAAATAGCACTTTTAGAAAAGTTTGTCCTGGGATTCGATCTCATGACCTCTACACAGCAGAAGCAAGGCATATGCCCTCACAGCTATGAAAGCTGTCTAGCTTGCTACTTAAAAAAAAATATATATAAGACTTCTACTGTAGGTAACTTTGCCCACTGTGTATGGATGTAGCAGAGCTGGGTGTGTTGGGGCAGCTGTCATGTGTATGGTTGTACACTAGGTATCAGTACACAAGGTATCAGTAGAAGTATCAGAAAAAGAAAAAAAAACACTTTTAGTTTGTACTGGGATTCGAACTCATGACCTCTACACATTACAGGCAAGGCATTTACCCTCACAGCCATAAAAGCTGTTGAGGTAGTTGCTTAAAAAAAAAAAACTAAGACTTCTACTTATACCTAGTGTACTGATACCTAGTGTACAACCATACACATGACAGCTGCCCCAACACACCCAGCCCTGCTACATCCATACACAGTGGGCAGCTGTCATGTGTATGGTTGTACACTTGGTATCAGTAAACTAGGTATCAGTAGAAGTCTTATAAAAAAAAAAAAACACTTTTAGAAAAGTTTGTCCTGGGATTCGAACTCATGACCTCTACACATCAGAGGCAAGGCATTTACCCTCACAGCCATAAAAGCTGTCAAGGTAGCTGTTTAAAAAAAAAATAATAAGACTTCTACTTATACCTAGTGTACTGATACCTAGTGTACAACCATACACATGACAGCTGCCCCAACACACCCAGCTCTGCTACATCCATACACAGTGGGCAGCTGTCATGTGTATGGTTGTACACTAGATATCAGTACACTAGGTATAATTAGAAGTCTTATATTTTTTTTTTTTTTTTTTTTTTTTTTTTTTTAAGCATTTACCTAGACGGCTTTCATGGCTGTGAGGGTAAATGCCTTCCTCTGATGTGTAGAGGTTGTGAGTTCAAATCCCAGGACAAACTTTTCTAAAAGACATTCTAAATGATCTCGTAGTGAAGGAGATGATGTCATTAGGGGGCGGGGCGCCATGAGAGGAGTCGCAGGCAGCAGCACCGCACAGACAGCTTCCTCTCAACTGAAGCCGCCCCTCCTCCCTTAACCTGCCCTGCACAGTGCGCTCCGTCTCCCCCTGTGAATCTGATTCAGCTGTGTTCTCCTGGCTTGAGGCTGAAAGGGAACGGCGTTCCTGCCATGAAAAAAGTGCAGGAACGCCGTTCCCATGCGTTCCCCCTCCACTCGACCCCTGTCTGTAGGGAGCTTTATCACCACTGGGGGAACAATAGGGGGCCTTATTTCTACTGGGGACTCTGTGAGGGTATTATTAATATGGGAGGGCTCTTCTAATAATGGGGGCATTGTTGAGGAGCATTATCTCGGTTGGGGCAGTGTTACTAATGAGGGCATTCTAGAAGGGAATTACTATTGGTGGGACTATGAGGAGCACTATTACTATGGGGGGCAGTAATGTTTCTTTAGGATAGTATTTGGGGGTATTGGGGGGGGGTTGAGGTTTTGGCACAGCAAGCAGCAGGATAACACTGTGGGGACTCCAGTTGGGGGATAATGATAGAATGTGAGGAAGCTAAGATGTCTGTGTGTAACACTCTGCAGAGACGAGGCGGCTGAGAGAAGTTGTCCAGACCAAGTGGAGAAGATGATGACAGAGAGGAGACGTCACCTGGAGGCCCTGGATGTGACACGTAAGTGCCGCTGTATAGCAAGTACAGCATAGTGCGGGGGGAGGGGGGGGACATATTTATTGGGGCTTGTGCCCCGGATCTTTTGAGACCCTAGCAACGCCCCTGCCTGCACTACATCTCCAGTATAACGTTACTGCATCAGAAATATCAGTGACATTCAGTGTATGTTTTTCGCCGCTGGTGACAGCGACATTACCTGCGCTACGTCTCCTATATAACGTTACCGCATCCTAAATATAAGTGACATTCAGTGCAATTTTTTTCACTGCTGGTTGCAGCGACATTACCTGTGCTGCATCTCCTGTATAACGTTTGCCCATCCTAAATATCTGTGGCATTCATTTAATATTTTCCGCTACATCTCCTGTATAACGTTTGCGCATCCTAAATATCTGTGACATTCAGTCTAATTTTTTCGCTGCTGGTGACACCGACATTACCTGCGCTACATCTCCTGTATAACGTTTGCGCATCCTAAATATCTGTGACATTCAGTTTAATTTATTTGCACATACACTTACAAAACCTGCGATACTGTAAATGTCACATACTTGCAAGCATTTTATATGCTTAAGGCGAGCAGTAAGAGACGGGGAAGTGGCCGTGCTGCTGATGGTGCACACAGAGGCCGTGGACCTGGGCGCGGTGAAACAGTGCCTGCTGCCAGAGCACAAGAAACACACTCATCCACAATACCTAGCTTCATGTCCCAGTTTGCAGGGCGACGCAGGACACCACTCTCGATGTCATACCAGTGCGACCAGGTGGTCGGTTGGATTGCAGCAGAAAATACTTCCAGTTGGTTAAGCACCACCCTGTCTTCCTCAAAGTCCAGTCTCAGTAGCCAAGAGTCTGGTCAACAGAATCCTCAACCTGATCCTCCTTTCACCCACCCTCCCACCATGGAGAGTCTTGGCAAACAAGTGATCCCACACTCGGATATTCCAAGGAGCTCTTTTCAGCACCATTCCTTGATTTGGGCTTCTCGCCAAGCCCGCTTGAAGAGGGACATAAGGAGATCTTGTGCACTGATTCCCAAACTCTTGAGCATCCACAGTCAGAAGAAGATGACGGTGGGGAACGGCAATTAGTGTTTCACGAGGTGGATGATGAGGATGAGACACAGTTGTCAATAAGTGAGGTTCTTGTTAGGTCAACAAGTCAGAAGGATGACCAGAGTGAGGTAGTGGAATAGGAGGTGGTGAACAATGAAATCACTGACCCAACCTGGGAAGGTGGGAAGCCGAGCGAGGACAGCAGTACACAGGGGTAGGGATCTGCAGCACCGAACAGGCTGGAAGAGGCAGTGCGGTGGCAAAACGGAGGAGGTGGGCCACACTAAACAGGCCCACAACTGTTCTCTGGAGCACCTCCCTTGTCAAGGGGTAGGTGTTCCGCAGTCTTGCGCTTTTTTGAGAAAAGTGTTGACGATAAAATAATTGTCATTTGCAACCTGTGCCGAACCAAAATGAGCAGGGGTGTGAACAATAGCAACCTCACCACCACCAGCATGATCCGCCACATGGCATCAAAGCACCCTAATAGGTGGGCCGAACATGTGAGTCTACAATCAGTTTCTGCGGGTCACGCCACTGCCTCCTCTTCCCCTGTGTTACGTGCTGGCCAATCCCCTGTCCAAGACGCAGGCCCAGATGCCTCCCGCCCTGCACCTGGACCTTCGCAAGCACCATCAGCTAGCAAATCTACTTCATTGTCCCAGTGCAGCGTACAAATGTCCATACCCCAGGCCTTTGAACGAAAGCGCAAATACCCAGCCACCCACCCACAGGCCATAGCCATAGCACTAAATGTGCACCTTTTCAAATTGCTGGCCCTGGAAATGTTGCCATTTAGGCTTGTGGACACTGAGGCTTTCCATAGCCTGATGGCAGAGGCGGTCCTTCGTTACTCAGTCCCCAGCCGCCACTATTTTTTCCGGTGTTCCGTCCCCGCCTTACACCAGCATGTGTCCCGTAACATCACCCCTGCCCTGACCAACGCAGTTATTGGGAAGGTATACTTAACGACTAACACATGGACAAGTGCTTTTGACCAGGGACGCTACATTTCGTTGACAGCACACTGGGTGAACGTTGTGGAGGCTGGGAGTGAGTCGTACCCTGGGATGGGACAGGTATAAGGGACCAGACTGAGCTGTAGCTCTTGCCACTCAACCTACAACCAGACATGTTTGTGTCTGATAATGGCCGTAACTTGATGGCGGCTTTAGAGCTTGGCAAGCTCACACACATACCATGCCTAGCCCATGTGGTTCAGCTGTTTCTCAAAACCTACCCCAATTTGCCTGAGCTACTGGTGAAGGTGCGCCGCGTGTGTGCCCATTTCTGAAAGTCATCTACAGCTGCCGCCGGTCTGGCAATGCTGCAGCAGCGCTTGCAATCAATTGCCAGCTCAACGACTGTTGTGCGACGTTAGCATGCGCTGGAACTCCAAGTTCCACATGTTGGCCAGGCTTTGGGAGCAGCAGAGGACAGTAGTGGAATACCAGCTGCAACATGGTCGTCGCCTTTCCAGTCAGCTTCCGCACAAGCGACGAAAGGCATGGTCGTCTGACCTCTGTGAGGTTTTACACAACTTTGAGGAATCAACACAGATGGTGAGCGGCAATGACGCTATTATCAGCGTAACACTCCTGTGTTTACTGAAACGCTCGCTCCTCACAATGAAGGCGGTCACTTTGCATATGGTAGAGGGGGAAATGGGGAAAGACAGTACACAGGGTGATGGCCAGACCACCCTCCGTTCGTCTTGTCAGCACAAATTGGATGATGATGAGGAGGAGCGGGAGACGATTGCCTCCACTACAGAGGGTAGTACCCATAGCAGGTTTATTCTATCTGTTCAGCGTGGATGGGCCGAAGAGGAGGAGGAGATTGAGAGTCATTCTCCTGATGAGGACAGCAAAGTCTTGTCTGTTTGGACTCTGGCACACATGGCTGACTTTATGTTATGCTGCTTTTCCCGTGACCCTCGCATTATACGCAGTTTGGCCAACACCGATTACTGGTTGTTCACCCTTCTCGACCCCCGCTACAAAGAGAACTTCTCATCTCTTATTCCTGTGGTGGAGAGGATGAGCAAAATCATGCATTACCAGAAGGTCCTTGTGGAAAAATTGCTCCAAAAAATTTCAGCTGACAACGCTGGTGGCAGAGTACATAGACACCCCACCAGCACGCTCACACTGATGCGAGGCCTAGTGTCACAAGGAGGGAAAAGTTTTGGAACATGGTGAAGGAGTACATAGCAGACCGTGTCAGCATCCTCAATGCCTTACAACTACTGGGTGTCCAAGCTGGACACGTGGCACAAACTGGCGCTCTACGCCTTGGAGGTACTGGCCTGCCCTGCCGCCAGCGTTTTGTCAGAGCGGGTATTTAGTGCTGCTGGGGGCATAATAACTGATAAGTGCATCTGCATGTCAACTGAAAATGATGACAGGTTGACTCTTATCAAAATGAACAAGGCCTGGATTGCCCCTGACTTCTATACTCCACCAGAGGAAAGCGGCTGAACATAAAGGCACTTTAAATGTGGCTTTTATGGTGTATTGAATACACTGTATTCCCATGCACCCCTTCCACCACAAAAAAGGGTATATGGTTCAATCTTCCTTTTCTCGTCCTTCTCCATCATATCAACATGCTTATTAGGCTGCCCTCGCTCCTAATGTTTTAGAGGGTCAGCTCAGCAGCAGACCCTCACCCTTAATGTTTTAGAGGGTCACCAGCAGGCCCTCGCCCATAATGTTTTAGATGGTCAGATCAGCAGCAGGCCCTCATCCCAAATGTTTTAGAGGGTCACCTCAGCAGCAGACCCTCACCCCTAATTTTTTAGATGGTCATATCAGCAGCAGGCCCTCGCCCCTAAGGTTTTAGATGGTCACATTAGCATTAGACCCTCACCCCTAATGTTTTAGATGGTCAGATAAGCAGCAGGCCATCACCCCTAATGTTATAGAGGGTCAGCTCAGCAGCATACCCTCACCCCAAATTTTTTAGCTGGTCAGATAAGCAACAGGCCCTCGCCCCTAATGTTTTTGAGGGTCACCAGCAGGCCATCAATCATAATTTTTTAAGGGTATGTATGATGCCCTCCTTTATGTGTAATAAAGGGTGTATTGGAGTGCCGGTTCCTTGTAATTTTTGGCAGCCCTTTCCTTTAGTGCATAGGCTTTATGAGTGTAGGAGTCCCACTACCTGAACAATTGTACCACAATGTGAATGAGGCCCTCCTTTATGTGATATACAGGTTGTATCGGAGTGCTTCTTCCTTGTAATTTTTGACAGCACTTGCACTTTATATACAAGTAAATATACAGGGGGAAAAAATTCCTATCAATTTTTCCACTGAAATCGATTTCTACTTTGGTTTTGCGCGTATTATTGTCAGTCTGTAAAAGTGGCGTACTACTCAGACAACATCGTTCCCAGCAGCGACCTGGGAGTCCAAGATGCATCCAGACATCCTCCCCATGCTTTTCCCGAACCATTTCAGTGGTGTTTCCATCAATTTCTGACATTTTCCTATGAACCAGACACCCTCCCCTCTTCAGAGCAGTGGGTACCTGGTTTAATTTTCGTGTTCTCCCATTGACTTCCATTGCGCTGAGCATCCCAAAGTGTTCTACTCGAGCACCCGAGCACTTTGGTGCTCGATCAACACAAAAAAAAAAAAATAATAATTGCTTGTTTTAGCTCCCTATGAGAACTATAAAAAAAAATAAAAAAAATAAAGGTTTTTAAAAATAAAAAATAATATAAAAATTCATATCACCCCCCTTTCCCCAAAATGTAAATAAAAATATGTAAACAATAAAAAACACACAGATCATGGGCATCGTTTCATGCAAAAACAAACATACTAATAAAATATAAAAATATGGCAAATGGTGAAATGAAAAAAGAGTCAAAATGGCCGATTTACCATATTTTTGTTGCTTCTCCTCCCACAAGAAAATGAAATAAAAAGTAATCAAAAAGTCATACACACCCAAAAATGGTATCAATGAAAACTACATATCTCCTCGCAGAACTACATAAACCTTATAGAGGGTCAGAATATAGTGCCGAAAAACACAATAAAAACTATACATATTTGGTATTGCGGTAATCGTACTGACTTGGAGATTGAAATTAACTTGTCAGTTTTACTGTATAGGAAACGTTGTAAAAATAAATCCCATAAAAGTGTTGCGGAATTGCGTTTTTTTGTTTTTTTTTAAATTTCACCCCATTTAGAATTTTTGTCAAGCTCCCCACTAAATCATATGCAATATTAAATGGTGGAATTAGAAACTTTTCCCCGGAAAAAAAATCATGCCCTCATATGGCTAGGTAAACAAAAAAATATAAAAGCTATTGCCCCAGAAAGCGGGGAGTGAAAAACGTAAACGCAAAAACAATAAACCTCTGGGGCTGAAAGTGTTAATTTCCCAGTCCATTTGAATTTAAGCACCATGCCAGATAACAATTTAAACTCTTTCTATTAAGGTTTGTATTCATTTCATTAGAATCCGATGATGAGATCAACTTGGGCTAAAACAGCAATAAAACAAACAAACAAAAAAAATAGTAAGATGTAAAAATGTTGTGTATAGCATCAGAAGGCAAATATATACAGAAATGAGCAACTGATAGCATACATGTTGCGAGTGATTTTAAAAATCCAAGGTAATATCAAATAAATTCCATGTGCATAGATGACAAAAATGAGAGATTCAGATTTCACACAGTTAATTTTTTTTATCCCATTCAGATATTTGCTGAGCTTTTTATAAATTATGATTATATTTTCATAAAGAATTATAATATGCTGCATTGATTTGCAAGAAATCAGACAACATTCTGATAGTAATTGAAAGGAATTGCCAGATGAATTTGTAAAGTGGCAATATCATATACAAGCACAGTAATAAGCACTTTGAGCTAATTAACAAGAATTAGGAAACATTGTGTAGAGAAAAAGGGTGCATATATAATGCGAGTAATGAGTGTACACTGTCTAATCAGCTAATGAGTGTGTATGGTTGGTTTACTTACTGTTATGTTCAGAAGATATTAAAAAAGGGTCAAAAACTGATCCTGGAGACCATAGGCAGCCAAGTTAACATCTGTAGAGATGTTATCCTGGAGTATATCAATGATAATAACCTTATAACACAGCATCAGCACTGGTTTATGAGGGATCTGGCATGTAAAACTAAGGGTCCATTCACACGTCCGCAAAAGGGTCCGCACCTGTTCCGCAATTTTGCGGAACAGGTGCGGTCTTGTTCATTCTCTATGGGCCTGGACGTGAGGCAGAGAGCACACAATGTGCTCTCCGTTTCCGCATTTGCAGGGTGCGGCAACTTCCGGTCCGCAGCTCCGCAAAAGATAGAACATGTCCTATTCTTGTCCGCAGCTGAGGACAAGAATAGGCATTTCTATAGAGGGTGCCGGCCGGGTGTGTTGCGGTTCCGCAATTTGCGGTTCCGCAACACACCACAGACGTGTGAATGGACCCTAAGGCTACTTTCACACTTGCGGCAGAGAGATCCGTCGCCGGAACTGCCTGCTGGATCCGGCAAAACGTATGCCAACTGATGGCATTAGTAAGACTGATCAGGATCATGATCAGTCTTAAAAATGCATTGAAATGCCGGATCCGTCTTTCCAGTGTCATCCGGCAAAACGGATCCGGAATTTACCTTTTTCACCTTTTTTTCGGTCTGCGCATGCACAGACCCAAAGGACGGATCCGGCACTCATACATTCCTATGGGAAAAAATGCCAGATCCAGCATTCAGGCAAGTCTTCAGTTTTTTTCGCCAGAGATAAAACCGTAGCATGCTGCGGTTTTCTCTTTTGCCTGATCAGTCAAAATGACTGAACTGAAGACATCCTGATGCATCCTGAACAGATTACTCTCAATTCAGAATGCATGGGGATATGCCTGTTGGTTCTTTTCCGGTATAGAGCCCCTGTGACGTAACTCTATGGGGGAAAAGAAAAACGCTAGTGTGAAAGTACCCTAATCTGATCATCTTCCATGAGAAGATAAGTTCCAGACTGGACTGGGGACAGGTGAGGATGTTGTGTATGCAGACTGTTTAAAGGCATGTGTTACTTTGCAGCATGAGAATAATGGAAAATTAGTAAATTAGGGGTGTAACGAGGGGGGACAGACAGGGCACGTTCCCCTGGGTGCAGAGGTTTGGGGGGCGCACCCACCCTGCAGTTCTATTCACTGGCAGGCGGTTTATTTGCATAGTGAAGCAGAGATCTGTCCCCCTCCCGGCTTTACTGTTCTGCTGATCTCGGGCGCTCCCCCCTCAGACCGCACATCGTGCTGCTGGCTGGGGGAGGAATTTTGAAAGTCCGGGAATTGGCTTCATGCACAACCAGCAGCGCAATGTGTATATGGGAGCACGTCGTCAGGGAGGCAGGTAAGTATTGTGTTTTTTTTTTCTTTCATGTAGCTGGAGAGGGCACTGGGGGCCACAAGAAGGATATCATTCTGTGAGGGGGCACAAATGTAGGCATAACTACACTGAGGGGGCACATATCTGGTCATAACTATAGTGAGGTGGCACATATTTGGGCATAACTACTGTGAAGGGGCACAAAAGTGGGCATAACTATATAGTGAGGGGATACAAACTGGGCATAGTTACTGTGAGGGGCACAAAGATGGGCATTCCTAGTGTGGGTGGCTTAAAGGTGGGCATAACTACTGCGAGGAGCACAAACGTGGGCATAACTACTGTAAAGGGGCAGAAAGATGGACATAACTACTGGGACAGGCACAAAGGCGAGCATAACAACTGTGGGGGGCCGCAAGAAGGACATACTGTAACTACTGTGAAGAGGCACAAAGGTGGGCATAACTAATGTGAAGAGGCACAAAGGTAAGCATAATTACTGTGAAGGGGCACATAGGTGGGCATAACTACTGTAAAGGGGCACAAAGGTCAGAAAAACTACTGTGAAGGGGCACAAACGTGGGCATAACTTCTGTAAAGGGGCACAAAGATGGGCACATCTGAATCCTTGTGAAAGATATAGAAAGGCTGAGCACTCACCATCTGGGCCAGACAGAGACACAGACCATGTAGTAAGTGGCAATGACAATATTTATTACACCTATCTAGGCAATTAAAATCTATATTAAAATAATAAGATATTAATAGGTAATAAAACAATTTAAAAAAATTGCATAATATTGGAAAACACTAAATACATCAATACATCTAATATATATAACAATATTGAGAGCTAGAAGAATAAATATTATCGGTCAGATAGAATAAAAGATCGATAAGAAAAATCGATGGATATTTGTCATTCTTGTCCAGTCATAGCTTTATTAATTAATAAAGCTATGACTGGACAAGAATGACAAATATCCATTTTAAATCACTATTTTATTAATGCATAGATCTTATTTTATTTCATTTTATTCTATATATATTTTTTATGCTTTCTAATGTTTTATATTATATTTTAAGGGTTAAAATAAATGAAAATTGATATAATTAACATATATATAGGTAAAGGACAACAAAACGCATCCTCATAGAAAAAAACGCATCTGCGATTTAAAATTCGCATTGATAACGCATACGAAAATTTATGTATAATGATGATAGAATTCAATGGGAAATGTTAGAAAATACTATCGCCAAGAATGACTATATAAGTATAAGCTTTGAAAGTGCTCTTTCTCAACATGAACCATTATTTCGATTATTCCATACCAGAGTTACCATTTGATCGGATCCACACCATACTTTCGTTTTATCTGATCCTAAAGGATGTTGGGTATAAAAGGGGATAGATTCCCATTACGGGTCACCACTGAGGAAGGGGCCAGGAAAGGACCCCGAAACGCGTCTGGGTACTGTAAGACCTGTACATCAGCTGATGAACATTTACAAGACCCCAACATCCTGACAATTGGACTTCAACTCCGTCGAAATTTCGACTTTCTCAGCGTGGAGCGAACACCTCGATATTTCCAAATCAGGTCCTGACTCTAAAATGAATATCATCGGGAGACTGTTCAGATTGGGGATTATACGATTACCCGAATTACTCCAAAAAAGCAACTGGAATCAGGTACCGCCGGATCTGACATTGTGAGCCACGTGGGACACCACTGTAAACTCATGTCAGCCGGCAATTGAACTATACTAAGAGGTGTAACCCACTAACTGATTATATGTCGATTCTGTTCATATGATCGAATTGACTTCAAACGATCGAATTGACTTTACCGATCACAAATTTTGTCTACAGCTCCATTTGCACGAATATCGAGCATTTTACTGGCGAAGTTCTTGTCGAATTCCCCATCGATTATTTCATCAATTTTTCTTATCGATCTTTTATTCTATCTGACCGATAATATTTATTCGTCTAGCTCTCAATATTGTTATATATATTAGCTGTATTGATGTATTTTGTGTTTTCCAATATTATGCGATTTTTTTGATTGTTTTATTACCTATTAATATCTTATTATTTTAATATAGATTTGAATTGCCTAGATTACAAATAGGTGTAATAAATATTGTCATTGTCACTTACTACATGGTCTGTGTCTCTGTCTGGCCCAGATGGTGAGTGCTCAGCCTTTCTATATCTTTCACATTGTTTTACCTATGACTGGGTGAGTCATTCTAGGCTTAGTAGCACCCACTCCATAACTATAAACAGAGTGAGCCACCATACCTCCACATACATCTGAATCCTTGCCCCGGGTGCAGGAAAACCTAGCTACACCAATGTATAAATGGGCTAACAACTGGCTCAGTGATAGAAAACTGGGTCACAGTCACAAGTGGGGTACCACAGAAGGTCAGTATTGGGCCCTAGTAGATGACCTGGTCGAGGGCTAACAGAGTAGAATTTCAATATTCGCAGATGATACTAAGCTCTAAAATATGATCAACACAGAGGAGGAGAATACAATATTGCAGAGGGATTTGTCAAGCTGGAGATTTAAGATAATGAATGGCAAATGAAATTGAATGTGGATAAATGTCAAGTAATACATTTAGGCCTCTTGCACACAAACATTTTTTTTTTCTGTTTCCGTTCCCTTTTTTTGCGTTCCGTATACGTAACATTCCTTTCAATGGATCCGCAAGAAAAATGGAAGGTACTCCGTATGCCTTCTGTTTCCATATTTCCGTTTTTCTGTTCCGTTCAAAGATAGAACATGTCCTATTATTGTCCGCATAACGGACAAGGATAGCACTGTTCTATCAGGGGCTAGCTGTTCCGTTCCCCAAAAAACTGAATTCACGGATTGCAAAATACTGAAAAAGCCATAAGGTCGTGCGAAAGAAGCCTTAGGCTGAGAGTAAACAAAATGCACAATTATGAATTTAAGGGGTTGGCCGGGTTCAGAGCTGAACCTGGACATACCTCCATTTTCACCCAGGCAGCCCCCTGACTTGAGCTTTGGAGCAGTTCATGCTCCGATGCTCTCCTTTGCCCTGCGCGCAAAGGCATTTTCCGGAGTTTCGATGATGAACCAGGCTCTCCATGAGGCTGCCAGGAAGCCCGGTGACGTCACTGGCACTGATGGGCGGGATTTAGCACTGCCCTAGCCAGTAAAACAGCTAGGGCAGTTCTAAAGCACGCCCATCTGAGCCGATGATATCACCGAACACACTGCCGAGCGGAAGCCTCCGCCCAGCAGTGTGTTATTGTAAACAAAAGAGCCTGTGCCCTGCACAATCTAGCGCAGGGTAAGGGAGCGTATCAGAGCATGAGATGCTCCATTGCTAACATCAGTGGTGATGCCTGGGTGAAAATATGGGTATGTCCGGGTTCAGCTCTGAACCCGAACAACCCCTTTAAATAGTAAAACAATGTGTAAAACTTTCACTGGAGAAAATGAGGATATTGGCGGAGAGTAAACTGAACTTTAGCTATCAGTGCCAGGCAGCTGCTGCCAAGGCAAGTCAAATAATGGTATGGATCAAAAAATGCATATACGCTTATAACAAGAACACAGCTTTGTCGCTAAGAAATCACCAGTCTCATCAGACATAGAATATTGTGTATACTTCGGGTACCTGAATATAAGAATACAATAAAGTAAATTGTAGAAGAGATGAAAAACAAAGCAACCAGGTCAATTAAGGAAATGGGTGGATTGTTGTATCAAGATTGGTTATGAAACTTGGGGTTAGTCAGTTTGGAAAAAAGATGGCTAGGCGCAATCTAATCACAAATAAATCACACATACAGTACATGATTGGACAATGCTTAGCTCTTTATAAAAATGCTTTTACGCTTAGGGTTGTAGATGTCTATGTCTAGGGGAAAGAAGATTTCACCATAATCCAAGAAGGGGAGTCTACTGGAAGAGCAGTGAGACTATAAAACTTTCTGCCAGTGGAGGCTGTGGGGGTTGATGCACTGAACAAGTTCAAGATGGCCCTACAGTAATTATGATTATTAGTATCACCAATTATGGGTACTAGATTACTGGAGATAGTATGGTGATCCAGGGATTTATTCTGACCTCTATACCTGGCGTCATGGAGGAATTTTTCTCCTAATAGTTAATCTGTCTGATAGAGCTTTTTGGCTTCTTTTGGATCACCGCAACAGGATGATAGGTTGGACTTGATAAACTTGTGTCTTTTTTGTCAACCTTAACAATGTAACTATGTAATATTGCTGTGAGTGTGGAATAGGACAAGATGAGCTTCAGTGTTTTTTGAGGGACTGTTCTAAGCTATGTAAATATTATAAGAAGGTACTGGATACATTAAACAGTATCTAAGCAGTAAAGAGTTAAAATTGAATATTCTTCAATTCTTGGAGTAAATACGGATTGTAGAATTAAAAAATAAGCGACTGTGATGGCAAGAGCATTGTATCTGGCAAGGAAAATAATTAATCAAAATTGGATTCATGGATTGAAAAAGGCAATGGACAAACAAATACACAAAAATGTAAAAATGTAAATTAATGGAGGTGTAGGATCCTTGAACAGAGACTATGCATCACAGTCTAAGAGATTAACCTCCCCCTTTTTCTACCCATCTCAGAAGGTTGGTTGGAGGTGGTGGGTTGGGATGAAAATGCTGGATGGATAGTATGGTTTATTGTTTTCTCTGTGTAATGTATTGTAAAACAAACTCTGACAAAGTTACAACTATATGTTTCCACTGGATGGATATCTGCTAGGACATGTGATGGTGTATTGTCTCAGTTTATTAAGAAATGTCATGTTCAACAAAAAGTTCGTTTTTTGAATTAGTAAGCTGGGTTTTTATACCTGGGATACAAGGGCCTAGTGTTTGTTCAATCTCCACACTCTTTTCATGACGATTGGGCAAATTCTAACCCCTTCTTTATTTTCAAAGAATGCAGCTCCTCTGGACATGGGAGTCTTGCACAGTTTCTGACCGCCCACTAGCAAAGACGATGGGACCAACCCAAACTCACTTCTGTTCAAGAGCCAAATAACTGCAGCATGGGCTTCTTCTATAGAACATATTCCTATGTGTCTTAAATATTTAATCTAAGGGTAAACACACACTAAATCAAGTAAACTATTTGGGAAATAAACTATGGCATTATTTCTTTATTCAAGGGGCACAGGAACATTCTTTTTCAGTGGGGGTGGGGGGGGACAGGGTCATTATTCTTTATTCAGCGGGAACAGGGGGATTATTATTTATTCAGGTGGCACAGGGGCATTATGATTGATTTAAGGGGTAAAGGAGCATTATTATTAATTCAGAGGCACATGGGGCATTATTATCCATTCAGGGGGCACAAGGGCATTACTGTTTATTCAGGGGGCATAGGAACATTCTTACTCATTCAGGGTGCACAGGAGCATTATTATTTATTTAGGTTGCACAGGGACAATTATTCTATATTTGGAAGGTATATAAGCCATTTACTTTCTAGGTCGAGCTGAGGGAGCACTATTTTTATGGAGCACTCATACATTCAGTTACACGGTTGCAATTAATAATTTTTGGGAGGATTGTTTTATTTAATTAAACCAGCATATATACGTGATTACTGTAGTAGTACATAGGGTAAAGCAGCAATCGTCCAAGGGTGTTAAAGTCAAATTGAGCGTCAAGCCTCAATCGTCCGTTTCCTTGAATTCCATTTCCGCATGGTTTGAATACATTTTTTTTTTAGATAGTTAAGTTTAATGAAACCAGCATGTATGCATGTGATCACTTAAAGACACTGGGTAGGGCAGAAATCTACCTATGAGTGATAAAGAGAAATTGAGCATCAGGCTTCAATCGTCCTTTCCAGTGAACTTTATTTTTACATGGTTGGAATTTACTTTTTTTGGGTGTGGTTTAATTTCAATTTAATTAAACCAACATATAGGTGATCAGTACATCAATACACAGGCTAGGGTAACAATTCACTTATGAGTGTTAACGCGATATTAAGGGTCAGATCTCAATTATCTGTTTCCATATATTCAGTTTCCACACAGTTGGAATTATATATATTTTTGGGGACTTATTCAATTTAATTAAACCAGCATAAATATGATTACTACAGCAATACACAGGCTAGAGCAGATATTTACCTGTGAGTGTAAATGTGAAATTGAGCATGAGGCTTGGCCCTTAATCATCCGTCAATGTTCATCTATTTTTCTCCACACAAATCTTATTTTTTGGGACTTGTTCAATTTAAGTAAACCAGCATATAGGTGATCAACACCAATACACAAGGTAGCACGAAAAAGTGTGTGAGGGATAATGAATTTAGGCCTAAATCAGTTTCCCTTTATTTATGTGTTCTAAAACACGTTTCCAGAGGATGAGATTGTGCAGACCCCAGGCATAGCCGTGTTGGTGGTTGTAGTAGTGGTCCCCGTAGATGTGCTACTGGCGTTGGCGGCAGCGACAGTCGGGGCAGAGCAGGGGAGGGTGGCCAAAGAACCCACAATGATACCCCACAGTCTGATTGAAGCAGAAGGGAAAGTGAGGACTCCAATGACAGTCGTATGCTGGACAGGACCTGGAAGCTGGATCAGGGTGCTGAGGAGGAGGGTGATGGCTGCAGAATTAAAGAGCAGAGGCCACGTACCTCCCAAATAACAGCTAGGGCCACGTATGCTTTGGGATCTGGTGATTCCACTTTTGCTGTGGGTGCGTTAGGCCCAAAACATGCCATAGCTTAGCCAACCTCAGCTGCCTCTACCTCTGCTGCAAGAGTATCTCCTGTCTAACATTTTTTATCCACGTTACCTGAAGACAAACGCATTGCCTTGTGCAAGAGCAAAATAAGACATGGGCAGGCAAACACAATTGTAGGCACCACAGCTCTATTGAACCACATGAAGTGGCATCACCCCATCCCAGAAAACAGATGTGGCAACCAGCCACAGCGGCAGGAGTTCTCCCCTTCTCTTGGTCACCCTTGTGGCAGCCAGACTGCATCCACTGGTTGTATGGTGTCTTTCACATCATCATCATCATCCCTTTCCACTTCTCCCGCTCAGACTCCTCCGCTCCATTGTCAGCCATTGATAACAGAATGCGTGGATGGGAAACAACTGTACGCACCCAGCAATCTGATGGTGCGCAAGCTTAATTCCAACCTGGCCAAGTTGTAGAGGTGCAGTTGCTGCCGTATCATTTAGTCGAGTCTGCTGCCATTAGGGAGCTAAGGGTGTGCGCTCAGCCTCACTGGAAGACTCCATATTTCTACCCAAAAGCCATCCCTGCCTTGTACATTCATGTGTCTTAGCTTGTCACTGTGGAGTGATCAAGCTGGTAGAAGATCATAAGGCGCATTACCACGACCCGGTATAGGATACCGCCTCTCTCACCCTGTGGCCGTTACCTTATTATACATTCATGTGGCGGACAACTTGGTACGCTCCCTGCAATTCTCACTATTCGACAAGGTTCATGCCATCTGGAACAGATCTTACAGAAAGGGGCAGTACATGTCTTTTATGTTCCACTGGGTCAATTTTTTTTCTGTCAGTGGAAAAGCAGCACCCTGGCAATGAGGTCAGGTCCTTTCGACACCCCCATGATTGTATTGGCCTGGCTTCCACACCCGGCACTTAACCACCTCCTCCTCCATGTACACGTTCCTGCCCCCAACAGTAACCGGGCACAGGGTTGCTCATACTACCATTCCTTCCTATCACATGTGTCAGGCAAAGTGTTGCCACGCCATGTTGGAGCAAATCGGCTTGGTAGAGAGTAGCCACACTGGCAAGCAGTTGCTCATGTATATCAAGCAGCAAACATCCCGCTGGCTGTCACTCCGCCAACTCCAACTAGGAAAGTTGATCAGCAATAATGGGTTCCATCATGTCACTAATTCGACCTGCATATCATCATGGACTGGCCGGACCTGGGCTGAAAGTCTGGGGGGAGGCCTGCATGACTGGATTTTGAGGGAGTGGGGAGAAAATGGCAGGCAAGGGGTTAGGGGCAGTGCTGGTAGGGGAGTGGCTGGTGGGAGGGGGAAGACAATTAAAAGGGGGGACCAAAGTAGGGAAAGGGGCCATTTTAGTGGGCACAGTGAAAGGATCAGTTGTCCTCCCCCCTATTAAAATAAATAAATAAAATGACAGTGTACTGGGTTCCCCAATGCCTACTTATCATGTCCGAGGTGAAGGCAATGCTGGCGCAGCTTTGGGCGGCTGCGGAACAGAGAGGTCCAGGATGGCTGCAGGCTCAGGTCCAGGGCTTGATGGCGGGGTCGGGTGGTGTTGCTGCTGAACCCATGGAGGACCAGTGCGCCTGAACCCAGAGGTGACCCCAAGGCTCTGGCGCAAAGTGAGGAGCCCCTCCAGGGACCCTCTGGTTCGTGCTGTGGGGCAGGTTAGTTCCAGGCGGGCACGGGCTGGCAAGGAATCCGGCAGCGCGGCGGTACCCAGGCGTGGGGAGTGGATCCCCTTCTTCAGTGGAGGTGGGCAGAAGGGGAGCAGGATGCGCCGTGTTTGGATGATGCTGCAAAGGGTAAGGTGTATGTTTGCTTTGAAGGACCATTAGGTGCGCATTTAAATCAAGAGGTGTGGGGATAAGATTTGGAAAGGGGAGTACGTGGACATTTTTTCCCTACTCCCTTTTCAGCTGGATAGAGAACTAAAGGAGGATAAGAAAAACGAGGATAAGGATAAGCGGTGTTATCGTCTGATTCCGCATAGATTCTCAAATTGGTTGCAGGCCATTGTGATCCTGGCCAGTGTTATAGGGGAAAAGGCATTGGAGAATTGTTCCGCGCTTTTTGTTATTTAGATGCTATTGGGGAAGCGTATCGGGGTTACGTTTGCTTGGTTGCGTTATGACGAGCAGTTTTCTTAGCGCAAGGCAGTGCGTCCTAGTATTGTCATGGATGTAGTGGGGGAGAACACCAAAAGACAATCAAGAAGGAGGGGAAAGACACTAGGCCTCACTGCTAGGGAAGGAAAAGGGTCACCACCTATAAAACCCTGCTCCTGACTCGAACTCCTATGTGTATGGGCACCTCTCGATGGTAGAGATACCCATACACGGAAACCTATAAAACTCTGGTGACCCTCAGATGCCCTAAAGATAATGACAGGGCAGAGACCACCCATTCCTTCCCTGGTGAAGGAACTAGCATCTCGCTGAGGCCTAGTAAACAACCAGGTAGGGGAAATACAAAACACGACAAGCGGAACACTTAACTTCAGAGGATTAAAGATGAACAGGACTTCAACACAAACCACACTCCAGCTCTTCCAAGACCAAATGAAGCTATCCCAAGCAAGGAGTGATGGGAAAAGTCAGACTAAATAGGGCGATGTTAAGGTCACATGATCCACACCCGAACAGGAGGTGTGGACATACTAGCAACACACAGACAAAGTGAAACCAAAAGAGGCTGTCAGATCACTAATGCGTAGATAATCTTTCAGACCTTCTGAGACCTGTCACATATTTGACAAGTATCAAGTGGGACCACAAGGATATAGCACTGTGGTTGCGGGTGACAGCTCCAGTTAGGGCAGGGCCGGTTTCGAACTGGACAAGGTAAAAAGAGATGGCACTCACCATAAAATTCCAATCTTTACATTGAGTTACAAAAGACATGCGGGCAGGTAATAAATGCGAAAAACGCCACACAGGCACCATGAGTGTCGAACTGGTGTACTTAGGGCCCACCAGTGTAACTGATTCTGGGGGCCCACCTTAGGGTTCCTGCAGACAAACTTTTTTTTTTCCATATCCATACCGTTCCCTTCACTTCAATGGGGCCGCAAAAAAAAAAGACCCTGTGTGCATTCTGTGTATGTATGTCCGCATGGCAATTCTGCAAAATGATAGAATATGTCCTATTATTGTCCATATTACAGACAAGAATAGGACTGTTCTATTAGAGGCTGGCTGTTCTGTTCCGCTTGATGTGGAATGCACACACCCGGTATCCATGTTTTGCGGATCCGCAATTTGCGGACTGCAAAACATCTAACGGTCATGTTCATGAGCACTTACAGTGATAACAGAAATATTAAAGATGAAGTATGATGGCAGACATTCACAGCAAAATGCAGAAACATGTGGCAGGATTTACACATATATGGATATCCTGCAGTTAAGTCAGTCAGAAACAAGACACATGCAGCGCACACCAATCACTCATTGGACAGATGTGGGACACAAGACACTTTTACATGGGTCACATGCCACCGATGCATATGTCACATCCTGCACATACACCACTGATACATAAATCATATATAGCACACACCAATCACACATAGGAAACACACAATGCACACACCAAGACATTTATGCCTAACCCTATTAAGTGTAGCACACTTAAAGGGGCTGCCTCACTTCAACAAATGGCATTTATTATGTAGAAAAAGTTAATTCAAGGCACTTACTAATGTATTCTGAGTCTCCATATTGGCTCTTTTCCATCACATTATACACTGCTCGTATCCATTCTGCAATCCAAATTCTGTAAACCAGCAGCGGTGGCTGTGCTTGCACACTATAGGTAAAGGTGTTGGCCTATGAGCACTTCCAGCCTTCCCCTATAGTGTGTAAGCACGGCCACCGCTGCTGGATTACACGGTGGTAAAAACCACGGATACGTGCTGTGTATAATGTGATGGAAAGGAGGCAATATGGAGTATCACAATACATTAGTAAGTGCCTTGTATTAACTGCATGATAAATGCCATTTACTGAAGTGAGACAAAACCTTTAACCCCTTTAAGCATAAATGTCTGGCATGGAATTTACTAAATCGTAACCTCCTCAGATTGCACATAATCTACAGTATATTTAAAAGGGTTGTCCTACCATAATGACCTATTGCCTATCTAAAGTATAGGTGATAAATATCAGATTGCTGCGGTCTGTCTGCTGGAACACTGATCATGAAATAAGGGGTCCTGAGACATTCAATTACATTACCGCCAATCTATGTACACAAGAGTCTTAAGACCCTGTTCCCTTGATCATGGGTGTCCCAGCAGTCACACCCCCATCAATCAGACATTTATCACCTGTCGTGTCATAACTGTTGGACCTTTTTACATTCCCTATTTTTAAAGGTTTTCTTTGGGTGTAAAAAAATAAAAAATGAAATAAAAATAAAAAATCTGGCCCAAAAAATATGTGTCAAACAAAAATAAAAATGCTCGCCTGTTAAATGACCTGTGTCCACTTTTCTAGTTATCCTCTATCCACAGGATCGGGGATAACTAAGTGATCCGTGGGGGTCTGAATGCTGGAGCCCCCACTGATCCCCCTTCTTGATTGAGTGGCAGGTCGAGCATATGCCCTGCCTCTCCATCCATTCTCCATTCCATGGGGTCACTGGAGGTGGAGATGGCAGAGTACAGCTATGGCTATTTCCAGTGGTCCCAAAGAGAATAAATGGAGCAGCAGGGCATATGTGTGGCCTGCCACACCATCAAAAAGGGGGAACAGGACCCGTTCCTGGAATCAGTGGGGGGTCGCAGATTCGGACCCCACTAATCATATAGTTATGCCCTATGGTGTGGAGAGGATAACTTGAAAACCTGGACAACCCCTTTAAATCCTCCACAACTCCACCAATATCTCTACATGGCAGCAGTGATGCCTGTAAATACGGAATATCATCACTACCACCATGTAAACCAGTCGTGTCAATACTGGAGAATGTGACACACTGTGCAGAATTTTTCAGGCATAAGTCCAACCCCGTTTGCTGGTCATAACCTTTAACAAAGCCCAATCAAAAGTGCTAGAGGTGCAATGTGAGCAAAATGCACAAACGGAGGGTCATAACTTAAACAGAGGCATTAGGGTCACCTGAGGCAGGATAGTAGTGTGGATACTGGATCTCACCACAGTAGCAGGATGTAGTGACACACATTGCTCTGCTGGTCTGTGTAGGAGCAGAAGCAAAGCATATTCCCGGCTGCACCGCTTCTCCTCATACTGTCTTGCCCTGCCCTGTGAGTGATCTGAGAAGATCTGTCAGACTTGCTGCACGTGAACCTATCTGACAGATTGCTTTGTTGTGGCTTTGGGCAGGATCCCATACCCTCAAAGGTTCTGCTCATTAGTTTGTTAGTGATGCTATTTATTCCTGCCTCTCACTATAGCCCTTGGGGTTTATAGTTTCTCCTGGAGTTCTCTGCTGGTGTTTTGTGGATCTTCTGCTTCCAGTTCATCTTCAGTTAAGTCTTCCTTCCTTCCCTTCTGTTGTTTGTTCTGGCTAGGCCTTAGATAGATGTGGTTCCTTCATCCTCTGCAAGTAACCGGTTGTCTTTTCGCCTGCTCCCTAGCTGAGGGTTTGTATCAGTTGCAGCAGTGATTAGGTTCGAGTGCATGAACACTTCTACCATCGATATTTGTTCAAGTTGATAGCAGTCTTGTTCAAGTGCGTAGCAGTCAGGGAAAGGGCTCAGGGATAGTCAGGAGGTGACTTTTCCCTGTTCCCTAGCTGTGGGGCCTAGGCTGTTGTTTTGTGTAATTTTGTTGTTTGGTTTGCTTCCCTTCCCTCACCTTCCGTGACATTATATACCGCCCATACCATCATTTTATTTCCCTTGCTCTGTGCAAAATGGAAGCTGTTGATACTCTAGTTGCTCGCATGCAGGAATTACCTTGGGAGGTAGCAGAGGTGTCAGAGATATCTGGCATCTGGCGCTGCTGGTGGGAACCAGGTCAGCCTTCAACCGAAGGTCGCTCACCCAGATAGGTTTTCCGGGGGAAGTGATAGCTTTGTTCGGTTCAGGGAGTCTTGTAAATTATATATTCGTTTGAGTTCCATTTCATCTGGAGACAAAAATCAAAAAGTGGGGATTATCATTTCTCTGCTAAAAGTTGATGCTCAGTCCTGGGCTTTTTCTCTGTCCCTCTGATCGGTGGACGTGTTTTTCAGAGCCCCAGGCCTGATTTATGATGACCTGGACCAGGTCTAAACTGGACCGAATCTAAACTGCGTAGCTTGCGTCAGGGGGAACATATGGCTGAGTTATATTGTGCTAAATTTAGAAGATGGGCGACTGACTCAGAGTGGAATGACCCTGCACTCTGTAGTCAGTTCCATCAGGGGCTGTCTGAGAAACTAAAAGACGCCCTTGCGTTTCATGAAAATCCCGATTCTTTGGAGGCAGCCATGGCTCTAACTGTAAGGATTGATAGACGTTTGAGGGAGAGGTGCAAGGTTCCCCTCAGGCAGGTGGTACTGTCATTTGGAGAATCTGTCCCTCCTGTCCCTCAGGATACAGTGACACTTGAACCTGGGACTGGAGAGGAACCTATGCAGTTAGGTCAGGTCTCTTCTTGCCTTGGTAATAGGAACTCTAGAGTGCAGAGAAGACTGTGTTATTTCTGTGGTAAAGAAGGACATTTTGTTAATGTGTGTCCTTTTATTAAGCCTCAAAGTGGTAACAAAAAAAATAAGGAGGGTTCTTTCAAAAAGAAAACAAGTTCCCTTACAGTTTGTTGCGTGAATGAAAAGTCAGAACAGGTATATTTGTTTTCTACCTGCAGTTCCTGATTCCTCCTGCCTGCCATGGTGGCGCTAGACTCTGAAAATATTGAATTAGAAGTATTTGTTGACAGTGGCGCAGGGGTTAATCTTGTTGATTATCAATTTGTTTAGAGTCATGGTTTTAGAACTAGCGCATTAAGCAAGGAGATATCAGTGTTTGCTATAGATTCCGCTCCTCTCTCGCAAAAAAGTCTAACTAATATTGTGCAGGATATTCATTTGAGGGTGGGCGATTGTCATGTTCAATATATTTCTTGTTTTGTTCTTAACAATTTGCCTTCTCCGCTGGTTCTGGGTTTACCATGGTTGACCAAAAATAATCCGACCATTGACTGGCAAACTAGACAAATTACTAATTGGAGTGATTTTTGTATGGACAACTTTCTCGGCGCATCTATTTCTGGGGTATCCCAGTGTTACCTCCATTTCTTTTTGTTTTTTTTACGTATTCTCGGAGGATGGAGATCAGGAGTTGCCCTCCCACGGGAGTATGATTGTCCGATCAATCTTATTCCCGGAGCTAAATTGCCAAAATCTCGGTTATATAATATTTCCCCACCCGAAAAAGTAGCTATGTGAGAGTATATTGCCGAGAGTTTGGCAAAAGGACATATTAGACCATCTAAATCACCTATGGCAGCGGACTTCTTCTTTGCGAAAAAAAAAAAGAAAAAAAGACGGGTCCCTTAGACCGTGCCTAGATTTCCGGGAACTGAATCTCATTACTGTCTGGCACCATTATCACCTTCCCTTGATTCCGGATCTTTTTGATCACATTGTCAGTGCCAAGTTAGATTTAAGAGGAGCTTATAATCTGATAAGAATCAGGGAAGGGGATGAATGGAAGACAACCTTCAATACCCCTGAGGGTCACTTCGAGAACCTGGTTATGCCCTTTGGTTTAACTAATGCCCCGGCAGTCTTCCAGCACTTTATCAATGACATTTTTAATCATTTGGTGGGGAGGTTTATCATTGTTTACCTCGATGACATACTGATTTACTCACCTGATATGAAGACTCATCAGGATCATTTAAGACAAGTATTATTGATCCTTTGGGAGAATAAATTGTATGCTAAGTTGTAAAAATGTGTGTTTGCTGTTCAGGAACTGCAGTTTCTGGGTTATTTACTTTGTGCCTCAGGTTTTCGCATGGATCCCGAAAAGGTCAGTGCGGTACTAGAATGAGACTGGCCAGAGAATCAGAAAGCTCTGATGCGATTTTTAGGTTTTACTAATTACTACCGGAAGTTCATCCTGAATTATTCCACTATTGTCAAACCTTTGACCGATATGACTAGGAAGGGTGCTGACTTCTCTGTCTGCTCATAAGAGGCATTACAGGCTTTTTCTGCTATTAAGGAATGTTTTGCTTCCACTCCCATTCTGATGCAACCTGATGTGTCTTAATCCTTCATTGTGGAGGTTGACGCGTCAGAAGTGGGAGTCGGAGCAGTTTTGTCGGAGGGTTCCTCTCCTAGCAAATGGCGTCCGTGTGCTTTTTTCTCTAAGAAACTCTCTGCTGCCGAAAGAAATTATGATGTTGGGAATAAAGAGTTGTTGACCATCAAATTGGCCTTTGAGGAATGGCGTCATTGGCTAGAAGGAGCGATTCATCCGATTACGGTAATTACTGACCATAAGAATCTGGCTTACCTGCAATCAGCTAAGCGTCTGAACCCTAGGCAGGCCAGATGGTCATTGTTCTTTGCCAGGTTTAATTTTGTGGTCACTTATCGTCCTAGGATCAAAAACTTCAAAGCGGACGCTTTGTCACATAGCTTTCATGAGGGGGGGGGGGGGGATTCGGAGGATCCCGCTCCAATTTTGGCTGAAGGGGTGGTGGTATCCGCTCTTTATCCTGAGCTGGAGGCGGAAGTTCTGGGGGCTCACGGTGAGGCACCTGATTCCTGTCCTCCAGGAAAGTTGTTTATTCCTTCAGAACTGCGAAACAAGGTGTTCAAGGAACATCATGATACTGTCCTTGCAGGACACCCTGGGAGTAGATCCATAGTGGATCTTATTTTTTACTGAGATTCTGGTGGCCAGGTTTGCGTAAATGTGTTGAGGGCTATGTTGCAGCTTGTGAGACCTGTGCACGTGCTAAGGTAGCTCACACTCGGCCATCAGGATCTCTTCTTCCGTTGTCCATTCCATCTCGTCCTTGGACGCATTTGTCCATGGACTTCATCACTGATTTACCAAGTTCCTCTGGGAAAACTGCTATTTTGGCGGTGGTGTACCGCTTCAGTAAGATGGCTCACTTTGTACCATTATCAGGTTTTCCCAATGCTAAAACTGTCGCTCAGGTGTTTATTGATAACATTGTGAAAATACACGGTATCCCCTCTGATGTTTCTTTCAAATTTTTTGCAGTCTGAGCTTTTTTTTTTTTTTGCAGTCTGTTTTGCCTAAACACTCAGGGCCGGATCCGGCATTAATGCATTTCAATGGGGAAAAATGCTGGATCCGGCCTTCCGGCAAGTGTTCCGGAATTTTGGACGGACATAAAACCGCAGCATGCTGCGGTATTATCTCCGTCCTGAAAAAGCAAAAAGACTGAACTGAAGACATCCTGATGCATACTGAACGGATTACTCTCCATTCAGAATGCATTAGGATAAAACTGATCTGTTCTTTTCTGGTATTGAGCCCCTAGTACAGAACTCTAAGCCGGAAAAGAATAACGCTAGAGTAAAAGTACCCTTTTGTGCCTGCATTGCTGAGAAAAATTATGTTTTATTATATACAAATGGGGGCGTTACCATTACACCTAGAGGCTCCACTCTCTCTGTAACTGCCGTGCCGTCTGCACTTTAACATGGACCGGTGGGATGACATTTTCACTGCCAGGCCCTGTCAAAGTAGACGGGAAGCGGCAGTTGCAGAGACAGCAGAGCATCTAGGTGTAATGGTAAAACCCCTGTTGCTCCTAGAGGATCATTTGCGTATATTCAAATATTCATTTTTTTCTCAATAATGCAGGCATATATGAACATGGGCACAAAACAGACTGGCACTGATGGGTGGCTTTAGCGCTGCCCTAGCCATTTTACAGGCTAAGGCAGCACTAAAGCATGTCTATTAGTGCCAGTGACATCACCGGGCTCACTGCCAGGCGGAAGCCACCCCCAAATGGTATCCCCAGTGGTAATAAGGCTCCCTACAGTGCTCTCAATACTAATAAGGCCTCCCTATAGGGCACCTCTTATGATCTATAAGGCACTTCTATAGAGCCCTTAGTAGTAGTAATGCCCTCCACTACTGTCCACAGTATTTATAATGTTCCCTGCAGTGCCCCCTATAATTATAATACCTCCTGCCGTACCCCCCAGAGTTATAATAATCTCTGTAGTGCCCCCATAAATTATAATGCCCGTCCCCTTCCTCCAGTCTTCTATACCATTCAGTCCCATGTAAATAACGCCAGTCGCTCCCCACCAGTCTTATATATGATACAGTACCATGTAAATAACCTATCTTCCTTACAGTCCTTTATACCACTTGCTTGCCGTGTTGGATTTTTTATTCTGTGTTATTTTGGAATAAAGAGCTACGTCTTTTTTGGAAAGAGCTACGGAAAGAGCTACGTCTTATCTTTATATAGTCCCAAGTAAATAACACCAGTCCTCTCCCTCCAGTCCCATGTAAATAACTTATCTTCCTTATAGTTCTCTATAACATACAGTCCCATGTAATTAACTTAAATCCCCTCCTTCACCCCCCCTCCAACACATAGTCCCATATAAATAACATCACTCCTTACCCTCCATTCTTCTAAAATATCCATGTAAATAACACCAGTCATATCCCTCCAATCTTTTATAACATACAGTCCTATGTAAAAAAAACATATCTTTCTTATAGTCTTCTATAACATACAGTCCTATGTTACTGACAACCCTACCCTCTCTTCAGCCCCTCTTACATACAGTCCCAGTTAAATAACATATTTCCCTCCCACTACGCAGGAAGGAGGTATAATGGGGAGAACCACATCTCCCAGCATTTCTCTGACACTTATATTCATTCCATGACATCACAGGTCTCCACTGCTGAGCGCTGCCTCTTTCTGCACTGGTCACATGATGGTGACCTCATCACAAGTCCTACCTCCACTTCCACTGCTGAAAAAATCACATGACTATGATGTCATCGAAGGTCCTTCAGCTATGGAGTGTAGACACAAACGGGCAGCAGATTCGCAGTAAGTGCTAATCCGGCCCCCCCCTCCCCCCCAAACTCTGCCCCCTCCCGACCTTCACACCAAGATGCCCAGGTTACACTGTTGGCAGAAGTAGGGAATGAAAAATATTATGAGATTAAAAAATAAATGCCTCTGCTGGTACTGGGATGGGGCCCCTCCCTTGCTTGCTCGTGATGAGAACATAGTCCTACCACTCTATAAATCACTAGTCAGACCACACATGGAGTTCTGGGCTCCTGTGAACAAGGCATGCATAGCAAAGCTGGGGAGGGTTCAGAGGAGGGCAACTAAAGTAATAACTGGAATGGGGGGACTACAGTACCCAGAGAATATTATCAAAATTGGGGTTATTCACTTTAAAAAAAGACGACTGAGAGGAGATCTAATATCTATGTATAAATATATCAGGGATCAGCACAGAGATCTCCCCCATCATCTATTTATCCCTGTCACGGAAGGTGTACAGGAAACAAGACAACACAAAATGAATATATGACTCACTGGATCCAAAACTAAGGAACAAAAAGGGAGACCCCTGCATCAGACCTGGCACTCTCCCTGACTGCTCAGCCTATGCGAAAATCCCAATGGTAGATGATCGCACATCCTCGTACCTCGACTGTATAACACCTGAACACCCTATAATAGTGAGGGGACACGACCACCGGCTCCCTACACTAGACACAGAGGGAGTCAGGGTCACCTGGGATTCAGCAAACAGAAAATCACAAATGAATGTACAACACTTATCTTGCCGAAGACTGGGAAATAGGATCAGCATGCACACACACTCCAGGAAGTTGTATAAACCGCACACTAATGCATTATGGGGAGGAATTTAAAGGGATGCAATCAGTCCAACTACATGACAGCTGAGAGAGGCTAACGAGATGAGGAACTGAAAACCAAAACAAAGGAAGCTCAAGGAGGAGGTTCTGAAAGGCATCTGTCAGAGCTTCTCAGATGTCTGGTGGTGACAATCCCCAGGACTGTGACTGTGACGAGGGGACATTCTCTGCGTCTGGAGGAAAGAAGGTTTGTACACAAACATAGAAGAGGATTCTTTACGGTAAGAACAGTGAGACTATGGAACTCTCTGCCTGAGGAGGTGGTGATGGTGAGTTCACTAAAAGAGTTCAGGAGGGGCCTGGATGTATTTCTGGAGTGTAATAATATTACAGGCTTTAGCTACTAGAGAGGGGTCGTTGATCCAGGGAGTTATTTTGATTTGAGTCAGGAAGGAAATTTTTTTCCCCTTGAGTGGGGAAAATTGGCTTCTACCTCACAGTTTTTTTTTTGCCTTCCTCTGGATCAACTTGCAGGATAACAGGCCGAACTGGATGGACAGATGTATTTTTTCGGCCTTATAAACTATGTTACTATGTTACATCCACATTGCACTGCTTCTGCTCCCAAAAAATGGGAGAATTTTGTTAGGCTCTTTCACAACTTTTCCTTCTGACAATAAACACTTGTGCGTGTCATATGGGCAGGCATTCAAACCCTGTCAAGGCATGATTTTTGGATGCTTGGTCATCCAAGCCACTTTTATTTTATTTTTTTTTATTCCATAACATTGTGTGTGTTTAATCTTCCCTTGATAAGGGACAATTTTGGAAGATTTGGAATATAAAAAAGCATAAGAGATGTGCCGGCGCTGTGAGTTTTCAAACACTCTATATGTTAACGCCGTCAAATGTGTGTTTACTCACAGCTATGTATATCAAAATCACTCAGACATCATTAACTATTGAGGTCATTAATGAAAAATAAACAAAATGAAAAATAATAAGGAACCAGAGACAAATCAAAAACCAAGCTCAGCAAACTAAATCTGCAGGAGAAAAAAACAAACTTCAAAGCAAATAGCAATGAAGGGGCTAGAAGGACTTCAGGTACCTATTCATTCTGACAGAATGCAAATCTATGCTATGAACATGATACAAGAAATACAGAGGATTCTGGATACGTACAGGGCTCGAGCTGTACCTGGCAACTAAAGAGCAGAAAGCATGAAGGCAAACCAATCATAAACTTCTCCCTAAATTAACCAAGCTGACAAAGGTGATCATCTGATCTTCAGATTTAGTGTAAGGCAGTTGTATAGCAACTTCCCCAATGTTAGTAGACAGGAGAAGATGATACAATAGGCAAATCACTGCTGTTCATAACAACAAGACTGTTAGATTCTACATAGAATCTACAGTATAGCCCTATATGAAATCCACATTTACAAAGTATCACTGCTTTTACGGGCCACCTTGCAGCCACAGTGAGACCAAGAAATGTTGCTAGAGGAAGAAAGACGTAGAATAGGTGAGGTGGGATATTTTAGAGGTTGGGACCTATGAAACACTTCCATGGTGATGAAAGGATGCATTGCTTCAGAGGTGGTGGGATGGTCATGGCATAACAATAGCAATAGGTACATCAACAGCTGTAGAGGTGATAAAGGAGACATCCTATCCGTAATAAAAAGAGGTGCCCCTTTACAGAGCATGGTAATATTGTTGTACAATGGCTCTTCTGCAGTAAAGCAGTAATATTTGTATAACAGGTAAAGACTAGTGTTGGGCAAGCATGCTTGGCCGAACACTAGTTCGGCTCGAGCATCACTATGCTCGGCCAAACACTGCGTATGCTCGAATGAGTGTATTTAAATGTAATTTAGCATCTATTTCTGAAGAGTTTCTGCTGGGATTTGAACTTCCAATCTTGTACATTAGAGGCAAGGCAAGCTGAATGCTAAACAAGGTCAGAAAAACCTCATAGTAGTTTCTGATGTAGTGAGTATTCCTATTCAGCAGAAGAAGAAGTTTTTAACCATAATATTATCATATATTTAGAATATATAATATATGTAAATATATTATGCTAAAAACATTAGTAGTAGTTTCCCACATATTATGCGTTCATATATATCAGTATGATTTTATTTATTTTTTCTTGTAATTGCACATTTATTTTGTGCCATGCATTTTTTACAATTACTAAAAAAATATAAAATATATAAATTTAATCTCCAATTCTGAAATGTTTCTACCAGGATTCAAACTCCCAACCTTGTACATTATTTGTCAATTATTTTTATTGTATTCTAAAGAAAAGGTAATACAGAAACAAATATTTTGCCATATTTCTCTGTTTTACATCATAAATCAAATGATGCATAAACAAAGGATAAAGTGGGAAAGGGAGTACCTAGAGGGGGAAGGAGGGAATAAAGGGGTTAGGGTTTCCTGTAGGGTGAGAATAACCGGAGGACGTAACATCAACCTTGTACATTAGAGGCAAGGATGTTAACCACTATACTACAGTGCTATATGTTGACCTGCACAGAAATAAAAAATAAGTCTTCTGCTGAATAGGAATACTCACTACATCAGAAACTACTATGAGGTTTTTCTGAAACAGTTTAGCATTCAGCTTTATAACTGAGTGAATAAGGTCTTTGCCTCTAATGTACAAGGTTGAGAGTTTGAATCCTAGCAGAAATAGCGATTAAATATACGTCTTTTATAAAAAAAATTAGTAATTGTAAAAAACGTTTGGCACAAAATAAATGTGTAATTACTAAATACACTGCCCCGCCCCCAAAAAAGTTGCCATCAAATTTTTTTTGTTGGACCGCCTTTAGCTTTGATTACAGCACACATTCGCTGTGGCATTGTTTCGATAAGCTTCTGCAATGTCACAAGATTTATTTCCATCCGGTGTTGCATTCATTTTTCACCAAGATCTTGCATTGATGATGGTAGAGTCTGATTGCTGCGCAAAGCCTTCTCCAGCACATCCCAAAGATTCTCAATGGGATTAAGGTCTGGACTTTGTGGTGGCCAATCCATGTGTGAAAATGATGTCTCATGCTCCCTGAACCACTCTTACACAATTTAAGCCCGATGAATCCTGGCATTGTCCTCTTGGAATATGCCCATGCCATCAGGGAAGAAACAAAATCAATTGATGGAATAACCTGGTCATTCAGTATGTTCAGGTAGTCCGCTGACCTCATTCTTGGAGCACATACTGTTGCTGAACCTAGACCTGACCAACTGCAGCAACCCCAGATCATAGCACTGCCCCCACAGGATTGTACAGTAGGCACTAGGCATGATGGGTGCATCACTTCATCTGCCTCTCTTTTACACTGATGCGCTCTGAAACAGGGTAAATATGGACTCATCAGACCACATGACTTTCTTCCATTGCTCCAGAGTCCAATCTTTATGCTCCCTAGCAAATTGAAGCCTTTTTTTCTGGTTTGCCTCACTGATTAGTGGTTTTCTTACGGCTACACAGCTGTTTAGTCCCAATCTTTTGAGTTCCCATCGCATTGTGCTTGTGGAAATGCTCTTACTTTCACTATTAATCATAGCCCTGAGTTCTACTGAGGTTTTTCTTCGATTTGATTTCAAACGTTTAAGTGATCGCCAATCACGATCATTAAGGATTTTTTTCCCGCCACATTTCTTCCTCGAATACGATGGGTCCCCACTAGACTTCCAGTTTTTATAATGCGTTGGACAGTTCTTAACCCAATTTTAGTAGTTTCTGCAATCTCCTTAGATGTTTTCTCTGCTTGATGCATGCCAATGATTTGACCCTTCTCAAACAGATCTTTTCCATGACCACGAGATGTGTCTTTCGACATGATTGTTTAAGAAATGAGAAGCAACTCATTGCACCAGTTGGGGTTAAATAACTTATTGCCAGCTTAAAGATATTCGCCCATTCAGTAATTATGCAAGAGGAGGCTCATAACTATTTGCTTAATATGTGGGAAACTACTACTGATGTTTTTAGCCATAATATATTTACATGTATTATAATATATTATATATTCTAAATATATAATAATATATGTAAAATATTATGGCTAAAAACTTATGTATACCGTATATATAAATGTTCCTGCTGGGATTCAAACACCCAACCTTGTACATTAGAGGCAAGGACATTTACCACTAGACTATAGAGCTACATATGAACCTGCACAGAAATATAAAATAAGTCTTCTGTTGAATAGGAATACTCATTACATCAGAAACTACTATGAGGTTTTTCTGACACAGTTTAGCATTCAGCTTTATAGCTGAGTGGATAAGGTCCTTGCCTCTAAAGTACAATGTTGGGTGTTCAAATCCTGACAGAAGCGTTTCAGAAATTAGATTTAAATACACTGGGGTGTCCCCAAGCACTGACTCCATACATGGAGTTAGAGCAGGGACTCCTAAGATGAACTACAGTCCACCCTCCCCTCTTCAGAGCAGGGGGTGCCTGGGGTTCTCACGTTGACTTCCATTGTGCTCAGGTGCTCAGTAGAACACCTAAGCACTCGCCCAACACTAGTAAACATGGGATTATTGTTTGAAAAGGGGGAGACATGTTACAGAATTAAGGGCACACAGGATGTACTAAACATATACTTTTACTCCTTTGTATGCCTTAGCTGCATCGTATTCCTATATACAGTAATTGTTTTACATTATTTTTAGATTAGCATTATTTGACTGTGGTTCTTGTAGCTTTATATAAATTATTATTATTTTTTTGTAATTCTGTGCGTTAATTTAATCTTAAATAAGCCACATGAGGACATAAGGACATCTAACCGAGGATACCGGAAATCTAATGTTTATTAGTTTCCTTCACCAAAATTGTTTCCCACCATATCTCCCTTCAACTTAGTCTAGGAAGAAAAAAGATTATTTGGAATACATCCTGATAAAACATCCTGTCAGCACTTCCTGCACAGGTAGATGAATTTTTTCTACACTTACGACTCTCTAGGGTATCTCATGTGTTCTCATTGTATTTATCAAAAAAACAAAATTAGTTGTGCCTTAACACATAAGAGGAGTTTTCAAACTCCTAAAACACTTTTTGAAAGGTTTAAAAAAGAATTCCAATTTACTAACCTTTCAAATTTTGCAGAATTACAATACCACACAGCATGAACATTACAGTACAAGTGTTTACTTTCCCTAACAGCAATCAGTTTTTCCACACAATTATGCCATGTAGTTCCAAAGTAGTCACATTTCAAGAGATGGATGTTTTTTTTAAAGCAGTGGTCCAAGTTATATAAATACATACAATTGTGCTCAAAATAATAGCCTGATCAATCGCTGTTTTTGGTAGAAATTATATTTCTAAATGGCAAATAATTTACTAGCAGGTGTAGTAGAGTAAAAGAAATCCAACAGACCCAACAGTCATGATATGCATGCTGCTGATTCTGTGTAATTGAATCACTAATTGAAAGGGGCATGTTCAAAATAATAGCAGTGTGGAGTTCAATGAGTGAGGTCATTTATTCTTTGAAAAACAGGTGGCAATTATTGCCCTTATTTAAGGAAGGAAGGCAGCAAATGTTGTACATGCTGGTTACAGTGCATTACTCTCTGAAATTCTGAGGAAAATGGGTCGTTTCAGACATTGTTCAGAAGAACAGCGTATCTTGATTAAAAAGTTGATTGGAGAGGGGAAAGCATATAAAGAAGTGCAGAAAATTATGGGCTGCTCAGCCAAAATGATCGCAAATGCTTTAAAATGGCAACCAAAACCTGAAAGACGGGGGGGGGGGGGAAGCTAAAAACTACCATTTGAATGGATAGAAGAATAGCCAAAATGGCAAGGACTGAGCCAACAATCAGCTCCAGGAATAAGGTCTAAGGTTACCTGTGAGTACTGTTACAATTAGAAGACGCCTATGTGAAGCCAAGCTATCTGTAAGAAGCCCCCGCAAAGCTCCACTGTTGAAAAAAAGACATGTGCTGAAGAGGTTACAATTTGCCAAAGAGCACATTGACTGGCCTAAAGAGAAATGGCTCAACATTTTGTGGACTGATGAAGTTAAGGCCGAATGCACACGGCCGTTTTTCACGGCCGTGAGCTGTCCGTGGAACCACCACCAGTTTATGATCTATACCAGTGTATTACTGTATTGCGGCGGCAGCAGGAAGCGCACGGCGTCATAGCAACCAATGACGCCGTGCGCTCCTGCTCTCAGCAGGAATCCAGCCCGTGGTTCCACGGACAGCTCACGGACGTGAAAAACGGCTGTGTGCATTCGGCTTGAGTCTAATATTCACTTGTCTTAAAAAAAAATTGAGGAACAACACAAATTTGACATATTTTTCTACATGTTTTGATTTGGAATAGAATGTGTGGTGTTCCCAATGTATTTGTTTGTATGGAAAAAAAAAAAGCTATTACAAGGATTTTGAGCTTTATTCACTTTTTTTAAACACACTGCTATATTCAGTCAGCACTACTGCTAAGTCTGAATGGTGCTACAAATCCACCAAGTCCCAAATAATGTCCGAAATATGGAAACAGATTTAAGTCGGGGGGGGGGGGGGGCTAATCCACCTTGTCAATGCTAAATTAATATTTCCCAGGAGCAGTAAACGTGATAAACTAGCAAACAAAGTTGTGTCCTGCGTTGTACTCCAGTCCTCCCTGCTTATGTTTTCCAGGCTGCAATGGTGATGTCCCAAACACACCACGTCATCGGTGCAGTCAATAATTGACCACTGATTAGACGCACAGTGCAGAGGTGTCTATGGAACATCATCATTGCAGCCAGGAGAATGATATCACCACTGCAGGACCAGAGCATGATGGAGCAAGCAGCAGGGGAGAAAAGTTTTAAGAATGTTTGCTATTTTATCACATTTAATGCTCTTGGGAAATTATTTATTTAATTTGGATAACCACTTTGAGGGTGAACGTCGTTCCATCCCAGTTTGATATGCTTAGTATTCCTCTACAAGTTTAAGTTTTGCACTGGATTTCAACAGTACAAACTGTCTACTATTCACGTGTAAACTGAAGATATATATAAAGACAATATATTTTTACCAAACATTCTTTTATTTTGCCATTTTAACAATTTTTGGGGTGAGAGCAAGGCTAGTTTCATCTTAATGCTAGAGTTAAATCCGGCCATGAAACAGCCTGTAGGAGTCCGTTGGTTGTGGCATAGCCAGAAAGGTCCAGTGCACCACCAGGCTTCATTGACTATAATGGGACCCGACGTAGATCCGGCCTATTTCCAACATTAGTGCTTGGATTCAGATGGACAAAAATAGCAGTTTTTGTCCAGCAGAATCCCAGCACTAATGTTGGAATAGGCTAGATCCCTTCTGGGTCCCATTATAGTCCATGGGCTCAGGTGGTGCAGTCACTATCCGACTATGGCAGATCCGGTGTTCTCTGGCAAGCTGGTCCTCTGCCAGAACAGCCTGCCGGACGATTAAAGAGATTGGGGGAGATTTATGAAGGAAATTTTAGTTTTCAGTTTTACAGGAGTATTTAATGCTTAAATGTGTGCCAAATTTATCAAATTAGGTTTTTTGGTAAATTTGGGGCATCTTTAATTTTAATACTTGTGTTTTCACATTTTTCTGCACTGTCCACGCCAACCCTTTACTGGAGTAAGAATACCACAAATTTTGTGACTTGTACAAAAGTCTCAGGTGATGAATCTGGCTGTCACGACTGTGACTGATCCAGACAGGTCTGGGAGGAGAAGGTCGCAGCGACTTGCTACTCGCGATAGCTTGTGAGTTTGCTCTGTGGTTCAGGGTATGTCATCAGGGTTTTGCCTTGTGAACCTTTTTGTCCTGACTGGGAGTTTGTAGGCATCCTTCTCAGGTGAGTCCTGTCTGCCACTCCCAGCTACTATATTAGTTTCAGTTTCACTTGCAGTCATTGCCAGATATAGTCCTTACTTCCAGTGTTATTCTGACCTTTGAAGGAGATCGTTTGATGGTATTGCTGTGGAGCTCTTGTCTGGCGTGGACTGTCGTTATTGGGATCACCTTCTCTGCTCGTGACTGGATAAGTCTATTCTCTGTTATAGATTGTTTGTTTGTTGCTGTCTTCCCCTGTTGTTCTCCTAGACATGAGTGATGGTGACTAGTGCTCCCAGTCTAGTCTTGCTAGGGTGACTGAGGGTTTAGGCATCCTGCTCGCCGCACGGGTTCACACCCCGTCTAGGGTATCAGGGCAGACAGGTGCCAGCTTAGGGTTAGTCAGGGGTGGCCGTTCTATCTCCCATCCATAGATAAGGGTCCCCCTTCCCCTCCGTCTGGTACGACACGACTGCTGCTGGGATAGCGGTCGTGACAGTATATCTGGCCATATAAAAAAAAAAAAAAAAGTGAAGCTTCACGGGGTCCCTTCCGATATTGTTTCGGATCGTGGTACCCAATTTGTTTCTAAATTTTGGAAAGCTTTTTGTTCTCGTTTAGGGGTTCATCTGTCGTTTTCTTCATCTTTCCATCCACAGTCCAACGGTCAGACTGAACGTACCAATCAAAACCTAGAGACATATTTGAGATGCTTTGTTTCAGAAAATCAGGAGGAGTGGTCATCTTATTTACCATTAGCCGAGTTTGCCATTAATAATTGTCGTCAAGAATCCACCGATAAGTCACCATTTTTTGGTGCGTATGGTTTCCATCCTCAGTTTTGTACGTTTAGTGAGGGGGGCCGTCTGGGATTCCCGAGGAGGAACGATTTGTGTCTTCACTTTCATCAGTGTGGCAGAGTGTGCAAGAAAGTTTGAAGAGAATTGGTGGTAGATACAAACGTGTGGCTGATAAGAAGCGCTCTGAAGGTCCGGACCTTGGGGTGAATGACTTGGTGTGGTTGTCTACCAGAAATATCAAGTTGAAGGTTCCCTCGTGGAAATTAGGTCCGAGATTTATTGGTCCTTATAGGGTAATTAAAGGGGTTGTCCGGGTTCAGAGCTGAACCCGGACATACCCTTATTTTCACCCCGGCAGCCCTCCTGAGCCTGGCATCGGAGCATCTCATGCTCCGATGCGCTCCTGTGCCCTGCGCTAGATCGCGCAGGGCACAGGCTCTTGTGTTTACAATAACACACTGCCGGGCGGTAACTTCCGCCCAGCAGTGTGTTCGGTGACGTCACCGGCTCTGAGGGGCGGGCTTTAGCTCTGCCCTAGCCGTTTTACTGGCTAGGGCAGAGCCAAATCCCGCCCATCAGTGCCGGTGACGTCACCGGGGTTCCTGTCAGCCCCATAGAGAGCCCCGGTACGTCACCGGAACTCTGAAAAATGCCTTTGCCCTGCGCGATTTAGCGCAGGGCAAAGGAGAGCATCGGAGCATGAACTGCTCCGATGCTCATGTCAGGGGGGCTGCCGGGGTGAAAATGGAGGGATGTCCAGGTTCAGCTCTGAACCTGGACAACCCCTTTAAGATCATTAACCCGGTGGCTTTTCGTCTGGAGCTACCTCAGACTCTAAGGATCCATAATGTCTTCCACAGATCTCTGCTTAAGAGATATGTAGAACCTCCTGAACCATTGCCATTACCGCCTCCACCGGTGGTTGTTGATGGCAGTCTGGAGTTTCAGGTAGAAAAGATTGTTGATTCACGATATGTTCGCCGCTCTCTTCAGTACCTGGTGCACTGGAAAGGTTATGGTTCCGAAGAGAGAATGTGGGTGCCAGCATCAGAGATAAAGGCGGACAGACTCATTCGGGCTTTTCATAGGTCCCATCCGGAGAGGCCTGGTCTTGAGGGTCCGGTGGCCCCTCGTAGAAAGGGGGGTACTGTCACGACTGTGACTGATCCAGACAGGTGTGGGAGGAGAAGGTCGCAGCGACTTGCTACTCGCGATAGCTTGTGAGTTTGCTCTGTGGTTCAGGGTATGTCATCAGGGTTTTGCCTTGTGAACCTTTTTGTCCTGACTGGGAGTTTGTAGGCATCCTTCTCAGGTGAGTCCTGTCTCCCACTCCCAGCTACTATATTAGTTTCAGTTTCACTTGCAGTCATTGCCAGATATAGTCCTTACTTCCAGTGTTATTCTGACCTTTGAAGGAGATCGTTTGATGGTATTGCTGTGGAGCTCTTGTCTGGCGTGGACTGTCGTTATTGGGATCACCTTCTCTGCTCGGTACTGGATAAGTCTATTCTCTGTTATAGATTGTTTGTTTGTTGCTGTCTTCCCCTGTTGTTCTCCTAGACATGAGTGATGGTGACTAGTGCTCCCATCTGCCTTTCCCCAGTCTAGTCTTGCTAGGGTGACTGAGGGTTTAGGCATCCTGCTCGCCGCACGGGTTCACACCCCGTCTAGGGTATCAGGGCAGACAGGTGCCAGCTTAGGGTTAGTCAGGGGTGGCCGTTCTATCTCCCATCCATAGATAAGGGTCCCCCTTCCCCTCCGTCTGGTACGACGCGACTGCTGCTGGGATAGCGGTCGTGACACTGGCTTAAACCAACTCAACAGACTAACTGCACCCACTTTCCACCCACTTTTAAAAACAGGAGACAGTGATGCAAAAATAAAAATAAAGTTGCTACATTTTTGCGCAAATAATCCCATAAAGTGTCAATGTATGACTTTTTGATGCCAGAATTCTGGAGTGCATGGCATAATAATTTCCTCCTTTGTGTCTTTTCATTTGTTTGGTAAGCTAACATTGGTTCTTATTTCAATTCCTAGGAGGTGGTCCACAAGGGATTATAATAATCTCCCTGTAGTTCTAGGATGTCGGCAGAAAAATTATTTCAATTTCTTCCCACCTTGGTAGGACAGATGTGGTGTGCCTAGTAATTATGGCTGATTAAAGTTTACTTTTACTCTGTCTGATAATGGAAGAAGACAGCTCTTCTGCTTGGTTATACTGTATCTGATACAGACCACCATCCACCCCCTGCATGTATGTACTCAGATTACTATGTTGTATTTATGCCACAGCTTCTTTGTAAGTAAGGAGAAGTAAGTCACATGTTTTAGTTATTTGGTTAGGTTAGAACTTAAATAGGTTGTCTGGGTATTTAATATTGCTGACCTATCCTCCGGATAGATTATCAATATCTGATCGGTGGGGGTCTCACAGTTGGCTTCCCCACAAATCTGCTGTTTAAGGAGGCCGCTGCACTCCAGTGAACACTGTGGCCTCCTCACAGCCATTGGATGGTGGCCGTACTTGGTATTGCTGCATCTAGGCCAGGTGACCTTTCCAGGGGAGAACTCCTTTAACTCCTTGAAATTTTAATTAATGCTGATGATATTGTTATTGTTGCTCAATTAGACGGGGATAGAAAAGACTGTGACCAATATATTTACCCACCAAATTCAGTCTTTATTAGTCAATTATTTAAAATATGTCTTCTATTATTGCTGTTTTGCTTGGTATTATCTACAATCTAATTCATGTCTGAGCCCTAGCACTGTCGAAGAAGAAGTTAAAGAATCATTGTACTTTTACACATTTAATTTAATAGAGAATGGTGTACTGTAATTAGCAAATTTCTTGTTTAAAAGATTTAAACAATTTCAAGTTTAAAAGATCTGCCTGCATCCACCTGAAAAAAAAGCTATAAAATCATGGCCACTTAGGGGGTCTCACTTTCAGTCCACTGCCTATTGTTAGAAAAGTAAGGAAAGTGAGGTCACTGCATACAGTACTGGCAAATTCCACGAAGGAAGATGCCAACTACTTGTGAGAGAAATGCATCTAGATATGCAAGTGAAACATCGAATCATATGGCTGAGAAAGACATGGGGGAAGCCCCAAAAAGATGTGCTCCTTCACAGTTATGATTCTACAAAAAAGCACAGCCATTTTGCAAACATTTTTAAACTCGGGTATGCTTTAAAGGGAGTCTGTCACCAACCTGACCGGTTTTAAATAGATTACATTGTTCAGCGGGACACAAAGACATGACACAGATGTTACCTGTGTTTATATTTTCAGAGCCTTCAAATCGCCCAAAAAGTCATTTTTATGATATGCATGCATGCGCTGATTTCACGGCAGTAACTGGCGCATGCGCACTGCATATCTGTGTGGCTCTACCCACAGTGGGCAGAACACTTTGCATGCCTGGGCCCGGCAGTAATGCACGAAAGGGCTATAGGAAAATATGATGTCACAGAGCCACAGGGCTGGACGGAGTTTACTGAGGGGTGGAGTTAGGCGCAAGTGAGGCGGGGGAACTTGGGCACTTTCAGCAAACTCTCCATCCCTGGGCACTTACGACGGCTCATTAGCATATAATAAAAACTACTTTTTGGGCGATTTGAAGGATCTGAAAAAATAAACACAGGTAACATCTGTGTCATTTCTTTGTCTCCCATGATGTGATCTGTTTAAAACCGGTCAGGTTGGTGACAGACTCCCTTTAAGTCTGTGTCCACTAATAATTACTTGAAGGGGCTATGACACTGATGACAGGGGAGCTTTCAGCTCCCTCACTGTGCTGATCAGAGTTTGGACCCCAGCTAATCAAATATTGTTAACTTGCATTTATGATATAACACTAAAGTCCTAAAGAATCACCTTTAGGCCCCCTGCACACGAACGTGTTCTTCCTGTTGCCGTATTGGGGACCGCATTTGCCGTTCCGTGGGCATGCCGCATCACGGATGCGGACCCATTCACTTGAATGGGTCCGCAAATCCGGAGATGCGGAATGGTACGGAACGGAAGCACGGAACGGAACCCTACGGAAGCACTACGCAGTGCTTCCGTGGGGTTTCAGCCCATACTTCCGTTCCCCAAAAAGATAGAACATGTCCTATCTCCACGGTGGGCCAGTCCGAGCCTGGATACACAACTTTATTTTCCATACACATTCAGCAATTAGGATTGAGATTACAACCGCTGTGTTAATTGTAATTTATGAATGGCTGAACTTGAAAGGGTTAAATGGCACTGTGCCATACCTCACACTAACTGTATGGACATCCCTTCCACTGACAGGTGTAATTATAAAATCAAAGCCTCGGTCATCTCCGTAGGCACCTCTACATGCTATAAAAGAAGCTTACAAATGAGTAATCATTTCCAGCAACTCACAACGGCACTCACAGCAGGAAAGTGTAAGAATCAGAGAAAGTTTAGGCCGAGGAGCTGATTAAGAGAAAGATTCCTCTCTGTCAGGGGCAGGAATTGTACAAGTGTCCCCAGGAGAATACATTTTCACCTGAAAGCAAACTGCATTAGGAGCACCATACAACTGTAGAAATAAGGACAGCGATCTGATTAGGAACAAATGCTAATTTACACAAGGGCTCCTGCTGAAATGAAACCACGTTTACCACTGGGCTTGTTAATTTGCACCGGACACCATTATCTCCAGCCTGATATACGCGCGAGGATTTCACGTCATTATCTGCTGTTCAGACTTTCCATCAGATACGTCGGCAATGTTACAAAATAACGACATTGAGATGTTTTGTATCTTCTTTATTTTTCAGCAACGAACCAGCTTGGTTCCCAAGTTTCAATTTACACGTCAATCTTGCAGACTGGGTTCCAATAAATAAAATAGGGTGCTCCAGTTTTAACACATTTCAAGAGACACTGGTTTAACATAATAAACAATGTGCCAGAGTATTGGTTGTATTTTCTTCTTCCTTATTTCATATTTCTCAGTTTATTTTCTATTTCTTTTTTAACCTACTGTTGGAAATGTTCATCTCAGGAGGCATGGTCAAATGGACAATCCAGACATCTACAGACTGGATCCCCAGTTGACTGCTCTGCATACTGGTTGTGATCACATGAAGGGGAGCAGACGTGTACAAGGGTGTAGTGAGGGGAAAGAGTCCAGGCACAATTAGGAATGTGGTGGTGCAGGGGAACAAGTTGAGAAACCTGTCGATGTGGCAGCTGCCAGGTACACTTACCTACAGGTGATCTGTAATTGAACCAGGCAGCTGATAAGATGCCACATTGGCTCCTTTCATAGATGTGTTCTATCTCTCCGATCACAGAAAAAGATACAAGACATCCAGCACGATATGATAACTAAATATTTAGATGTACATGGCAACATTTATAAGGAAAAGATCACGGAAAATGATGGCACCTTCAAGTGTAAATGTGCTCCTATTATCTGGGGAGTAGCATTCCTGTGTACTTTTTGCCCCACCTATCCCACATACCACTTTGATTAGGTGGTACATATAGCTTCAGTGCTTCTCCTCTCATTGATTGCTTGGAGCACACAGAGGTGACTAGGAGCAGCACACTATACTGTATGTGCAGGTTCTGCTCTCCTGAATGTAGATGCCCAACAGCATAGGTAGGTTTAGAGTAGGACCTGCCTGATTGAGACCACCTTGGCGCGGGTAGGCGGGCACAGATCTGTTTTGATCAAAATATATTGGCTGTGTCTCAGATTTTATCATATCAGAGTGAGGGCATAGTCTATATATAATGTTTGCATCTATTGTGTTAGTGGATTATTTTCCGTGATTTTTTCACTATCTATCCGATGCCGAATTACAGAGTGTCCCACCACCAGGATGCCACAACCTCTGGCCTATATACATAATGATGTCACCCCTGTTCTCCTGCCTGCTTCACGTTTACACCTGAGGCTGCCTCCCCTGGATGAGCAAATATCGGCTGGAAGTGCCTTGAACCCCTTCCTTGCTGGCCTGCCTAAACCTTTTATTTGACCAACTGTCCTAATCTACAGTTCTAAAGTTATTGAAACCTCTGTTTCACTTATACTTATACATAAAAGGTCAGCCATGTTGCCGATTATTCACTTCTTCTCTGATTGGTTGCAGCAGTCACATGATGTAACCACTTCAGCCAATCAGTTGCAGATTGAAGCAGATGTACATAGTGCTAACTGTAACTGGTGAGGAATGGCTTCACAGCCTTCCTCTCATCTCCTGCATGGAATATTGGAGTATTCTAATAAATGTGCTGTTTTACATGTAAACTGTCTAAAAGAAAAACTGTCTGAATTGCTCATAAAAATTAATTACAGCTTTCATTTCTGTGCTCTGATTGGTTGCTATGGGCATGACAAGCTCACCTAGAGACAGACAGCAAAGTAATATAAGTACATACTGAGCTGTAGTAGAATAATAATAATAATAAAAATAATAATAATAATTCCACCAGTATTCCTATTTAGTTAGCCCATGGACATCATGTAAACTAAATGTCAAAGATCGTTTGATCACTTCTATAAACAATGCCATGTCCAAAAATGCAGTTAATGGCAGAAGAACAAGCTGATGCTACACTCCACAAAGCTAATTATGACAGAAAAGGGCAGCAGCAACACACTGCAGATTAAAGAAATGCCGAGCTTCGTAATTAGCATGATTGTCATAATGAAACAACACCACATCTCGGCACGTGTCAGATAGGGTCAGTATAATGGATAATGGGGTGGCGAGCAGTGATGAGCAACAGGGGCAATATTAGAATTTGCGATATTTCACTAATATTTGGGCAAATATTTGCAAATTCGTGATCTCCAGTCATTATTTTCTTGATTGCGAAAAACGGCAATTGGAAAATTCACGATATCAAAAATTAGCGATAAGAAAATTTGCGATCAGCACTACTCCTAAAGTCAAAAATATTACAGCCTTCTCATTGGCCCACAAGCAAGAAGCAGTGAGGGATCATGGGTACTGCTGAAAAAAAACTAAAATATTCGCTATTAGAAAAAAATATATTAACCATAATCGAGGAAAGGGGTCCATGTCTCCTGCCCTGAGAGGATTATCATCCTGCAAAGGCTTCTGCCTCTCTGCATTCTATTCTGTATGAGCAACACGAGTTTCCAAGAGCCCATTGAATTTTTTGCACAATGGGCACACAGGGGACAGTGTGGTGGCACACAAGGGACAGTGATGGGCAGAGTGGTCAAATTCTAAGGGGTCTGTAATAGCATACCGAGGACAGAGTGGTGGCACACCAAAGCTACATTGATGTCATAGTCACTTACATAAGTATAGCAGTGGCTCGTCTTAATCCTGATAAAGCGTCACAAAAATGGCGTGTCCTCAAAACGTTGTGTAGAGGAGTGCAATAGCTCCCCTTTGCAAGTGAATATGCTCTGACAAAGTAACCGGATGGAGTGTACAGATAAATGCATGAAGATGCCAGCACTTTGATACGGACCCGCAGAGACGCGCTACCAGCAGCAAGGACTGAGGTTTTTATTACCCTATTTTTGATGTCTTTTACCTTCTGTGATAAAGGACACTATATATATATATATATATATATATATATAGACCTGATCTTACTTGATACATGTACATTGATGTTATACCCATGGGACAAAGTGGTGGCAGCCAGGTAACAGAGTGATGGCATATTAGGGGGCAGAGTTTTTTAAAGGCAGTTGTATTTTTTTTATACATGGGCTCTATTGCACTTTTTTCTTTCTTTTAGGGTCCATTCACACGTCCGTTTTCTCTTTCCTGATCTGTTCCGTTTTTTGCGGAACAGATCAGGACCAGATCTGGACCCATTCATTTTCAATGGGTCCTGGAAAAAATCCGAATGTCTTCCGTTTTTTGCGGATCCATTGACTTTGTTGTGTACCAGGATCCGAATTTTGCGTAAAAGAATAGGACATGTTTTATATTTAATCGGACATGCGGAACGGAACAACGGAAACGGACAGCACACATTGTTCTGTCCGTTTCCGTTGTTCCGTTCCGCATGTCCGATTAAATATAAAACATGTCCTATTCTTTTCCGCAAAATTCGGATCCTGGTACAATACAAAGTCAATGGATCCGCAAAAAACGGAAGACATTCGGATGTCATTACGTATGTCATCCGTTTTATGCGGATTCCGTTCCTGGAAATTAAATCCTGCAAACAGAAACTTTTTTTTTTCAAAAAAATCCAAACAACTTTATTTGCTTATTGAAATTTATACATGTTTCGGTTTTTTGCGGATCCGCAAAAAACGGATGACATACGGATGACATACGGAAACATTTTCAGGAACAACGGATCCGCAAAAAACGGACCAAAATTCGGGATATAGAAAAATACTGACGTGTGAATGTAGCCTAAGGCTTAGTTCACAAGAGTGTGTTCGGTCTGGGAAACGCACTGCATTTTCTACGCAGAACACTGCTCCTCTAATCCGAACTCACAGCATCACAATGACTTATGACTGTTTCTACCTGACCTAATGCTGTAAGTACAGAGGTCAAATAGAAACTCATTAACTCCTTATGATGCTGTGAGTTCAGATTATAGGAGTTGCAGAGTTTTGCGTGAAATTAGCCTTGAATCTGTTCTACCCCTTTAAAAAAAAACTATTCTTGGGCAGACAATCCCTTTAACAGGACTGGATAGCTACTGTGTGGTTAAGTCAAACCATGTTTTATTTTTCATTGTTGTCTGCAACAAAATAGGAAAAAAATGCCATAATCTGGACCTCCATTACCTAGAAGGTAGGTAGAGGCTGTAGACCATTGTCCTTGCCCATTCTATTCACTAGACTATTAGTCTAGACTATTATTATTACTAATAGAGTTGTCTGCACTGTCTACATGGAGAATATTAGACCACCACTTCTCCTATATTACCATTGCCTTGTCCATCTCTGCGATCACTCTAGTGGCTTCAGTTGTTAGTGTTCCCTAGACAAGGGGAACAGAGGTCCAGTGTTCCCCCATATGAATGGAGCATTGGTCACGCATGCGCACTGCCTCTCCTTTCAACCCTATGGCATTGCTGGAGATAATTAGGCAGTTGGATGTTCCCAGATATATGGGAACTACAAAGTACAGTATTACTAGAAATTAGGAATACCATTCAGCTATGTAATCATGTAGAAATTCAGCTCACCTTTTTCCTTATATGTAATGATGCATGCACGTGCCCAATGCTAAACTCATCAATCTACTGAACAAGGTCCAGCATCCACAGTATAGTAAAATACAAGATTTATTGAGTTATAATTTAAAGGGGTTGTCTCACTTCAGCAAGTGGCATTTATCATGTAGAGAGAGTTAATACAAGGCACTTACTAATGTATTGTGATTGTCCATATTGCCTCCTTTGTTTGGCTGGATTAATTTTTCTATAACATTAGACATTGCGTGTTTCCATGGTTACGACCACCCTGAAATCCAGCAGTGATGGTCGTACTTCTACACTATAGGAAAAAGTGCTGACCTTTCTGATGGCCAGGACAGTGAGAGCTGCATAGGCCGGTGGTTTTTTCTATAGTGTGAAAGCACGATCACCACTGCTGGATTACAGGGTGGTCGTAAACATGGAAACAAACAGTGTATAATGTGATGAAAAAATGAATCCAGCCAACAAAGGAAGCAATATGGACAACATTACATTAGTAAGTGCCTTGTATTAACTTCCTCTACGTGATAAATGTAATTTGTGGAAGTGACAAAACCCCTTTAAAGGGTTTCTACCACTTGCTGTGGACACATTTCGTTTTCAGACATTAGCGATCCGCTAGTGTCTGATGTACCATACAAGCCAAGTATTATATTCCTCCGTTCCGCCCTTTTCTTTAAAAAAGCACTTTTATATTTATGCAAATGAGCCTCTAGGTGCTATGCGGGCGTCTCTTCAGCACCTAGAGGCTCCGTCTACCTTCCTAAACTGCCACCCAGCTCCTCGCTCCAGCACGCCCATCTCCTAGTGAAATCGATCCTCCCCCTGCTTCTGGCGTCCGAAATCTCGCACCTGCGCCGTTCGTCTCTGCATTCGTCGGCATTTGGCGCAGGCGCAGTCAATGTCTGAGCGGTCACTAGTGGAGTACCTTGGGGGTCAGTATTGGGCCCTATTCTCTTCAATATATTTATTAATGATCTTGTAGAAGACTTGCACAGTAAAATAACTGTGTAAAGTAATTTACACTGAAGAGGACAGTATACTGCTACAGAGGGATCTGGATAGACTGGAGGCTTGGGCAGATAAGTGGCAGATGAGGTTTAACACTGACAAATGCAAAGTTATGCACATGGGAAGGAATAATGCAAGTCACCCGTACATACTAAATGGTAAAACACTGGGTAATACTGACAGGGAAAAGGATCTAGGAATTTTAATAAACATCAAACTAAGCTGCAAAAAACAGCTGCTTTCAAGGCCAATAAGATAATGGGTTGCATCAAAAGGGGCATAGATGCCCGTGATGAGAACATAGTCCTACCACTTTACAAGTCACTAGTCAGACCACACATGGAGTACTGTGTACAGTTCTGGGCTCCTGTAAACAAGGCAGACATAGCAGAGCTGGAGAGAGTCCAGAGGAGGGCAACTAAAGTAATAACTGGAATGGGACAACTACAGTAACCTGAAAGATTATCAAAATTAGGGTTATTCACTTTAGAAAAAAGACGACTGAGGGGAGATCTAATTACTATGTATAAATATATCAGGGGTCAGTTTAGAGATCTCTCCCATCATCTATTTATCCCCAGGACTGTGACTGTGATGAGGGGACATCCTCTGCGTCTGGAGGAAAGAAGGTTTGTACACAAACATAGAAGAGGATTCTTTACGGTAAGAGCAGTGAGACTATGGAGCTCTCTGCCTGAGGAGGTGGTGATGGTGAGTACAATAAAGGAATTCAAGAGGGGCCTGGATGTATTTCTGGAGTGTAATAATATTACAGGCTATAGCTACTAGAGAGGGGTCGTTGATCCAGGGATTTATTCTGATTGCCTGATTGGAGTCGGGAAGGAATTTTTTATTCCCCTAAAGTGGGGAAAATTGGCTTTTACCTCACATATTTTTTTTTTGCCTTCCTCTGGAGCAACTTGCAGGATAACAGGCCGAACTGGATGGACAGATGTCTTTTTTCAGCCTTATGTAGTATGTTACTATGTTACATGTTCATAGCATGCTATGAGAAATGAGCATGACCTTATTAGGTCTTAAGATACTGTTCCAGCAGAGAATGCCCGGAATCGGCTGGATAAAAACCGTTGCGTTCAGCGTTTTTTTGTCTGGCCAAATCCCAGCATATTTACTGGGGAGCTGCTGGATCTCTGTCAGATCCCATTATAGGCAATGGGATCCGATTGACAGGAGGCAGTATCTGCCAATGCCGGATCTGAAGAACTCCGGCAATCTGTTGCACCTTGGATGCCGAAGCTTATGCAACAAAGGAAAACAACCACTATATATATAGAGTATAAAATATGCAGAACAATCCATGATCATCTTTAGGTTCTTGGGACCCATTTGTATATGATAATGAGAACCTAGTTCTTCTACAATATTTAAATCAGTCTCAAACTAAGCAAATGTAGACATGTTCTATATGTTTTCTACTTGGAAACTAGATAGATACCTGTTCAGATAATGCATAGAAAATATTTAGTCTCATACCTATAGAAAATAATCTTTAACCTTACACCTGGACTGCCTATAAAGCGAGACCTTCACTTGAGAGTTGGAGATCATTGACAGCTAAATATAACGCATTGGGAATGGCTTTTAACGTGTCATGTCACCACCACTTGTAAATACGCCTCATTGTACACAGTTGATCTATATCATTATGATTCATTTACTGAGCACTCTCATCCGCACATCCACCAGATATCTTCTCGTCACCACGGCATAAGAGCAAGCAAATGGTGCAGGAGGCATCTAGTCAATGTGGGATGATGTCTTGAAAGTCTTATGCCTTTGGTTGTTGACCTGCACGCATGACACATGTTACATGACGTTTATCTTTTGTCCTATTGTATGTTCAGCAAGAAGTGCAAAGTTTTCAGAAAAGACTGTATTTATAAAAACTTATTTCATTGAATTGTTTACTTTTGCTAAGACACCATTATCCCATTATAATGATAAAATACACTTAAAGACTTCTCAGTGTTAACAAGCTACACAGAATGCCTTTAATCGCGTTCTAATTTTTACTTTGAAGCATCTCAACAATTTGAATTTTTTATGTGTGCATTATGTTTTCCTTAAAATGGGGAAATTATGCATCTAAAAGAAATATGCCTTAAGTAATGGGGTTCCATACAGGTTACTTTAATCACTTTCACCGGCAGTTAAAGCTGTTTTACATCTTATTTGCAACAAAAGGGAAGTCTAATTATCTTCAAAGAGAGGAGAAAATAGTCTGCCTCGCTGCTGATGCAATGCTGAATACTGCTTATGTGAACTGACAACTAAATACCTGTCACCCTCTTTAGAAGCTATGACTGGTGACAGAATAACCACCTTTTCTGACCTGGGAAGTAGACAAGGGGGGCAATTTTTTTTGCTTCTTAATAGAAACGATTTGCCACTCTCACCTTTTATGATAATGATAATAATAGTACTTCCAAGCGAGGCGGCTGTTGATTTCATTTAATGGCCAAGATGCACTTCTGGCTTAAAGGTTCTTTGTACCAACAACAAAAAAAATGTACATTGTCATCCCCTATAGGCTGAAGTTGACTTTCATCAGTATTTTTTATATTACAGACAATTAATTCTTTTTAGGGTTTTATTTCTTTTTAATCTTTTATAAGCTGGTTTATTATCTTTTAATTGTAGGTCATACTTCGTTCGAAACCTCATCAATCAATAAGTGACCAAGATGAGTTTCTAATGAATTTCTACTTCTGCTTGGATTAAGTCTTTGTGATTCTCGCAAACATAATGAAATACTATGAGAAAATATCAATTTCATGTTTAATTGCAAAAATAAAGCAAAAATGGAAAATGACGGATAACCAGCCTCCAGTCTAGTAGGAGGGCTTACATTTTCATTCAGATTTATGGACTATTTCAATGTATTATTATTTGAATTACAGTATATTGACCTCTCCTGGACAAAGGGAAGTGTTTTTTGTTTTATTTTTGTTGCCACCAGAGATGACTGAATTTCTTAAAATTTGTTTATGTTTATGGTCTGATTCAGTAGAATCTGCCATCAGATTCGATCCAAATTCGACCTGATCGAAAGTGCCCCAAATAACCTGAAAAGTTGTGTATGACACTGTGAGGTATCCTAGGACAACAGAAAGACAGCATTAGTAATGTCAGAGTGATAGTGATTTATACCTATCACCTATTCCTTGATTGAACTATAACTATATGGCTATGAATAAAAGGATGGTAGCTGGTGGTAACAAACAGCACTGGTCCAGAATGCCTTGTACAATGGTGGACACCATTTTCAATAATTTTTCTGGGACAAATCCCAAAAGTTTTTTATTCACCAAAATCCAAATTTTGGCAGAAATAAGTACAAAAAAAATTCAAATTGATCATTTCTAGTTCTGCTGGACATATATTTCTTATTTTGAGTATGACATAGTTGTTTGAGGCCTTTTTTTGGAGAACAAGTTGTAATTTTATTGGTAACATCTAACATACAAATTATACATTTGCCTTTTTTTAATAACCTTTATTTTAATTTACCTTAAATGGATTGTGCCACAAAAAAATCACGTGTCCACAGAGTAAATGATAAGTATCTGCTCAGTGGGATTCTGAGTGCTAGGACCCCCAACAATCATTTAGAACAGGATACCAGAGTTCCCAGAGCAAATCTAGCTACAGTTGTACATGGCCACTGCTGCTCCATTAACCATTTCCCGACCGCCCACAGGATATAAATGTCCTATGGGTGGTTGTTTATCTCTAAATGGCCATTCTAAAATGTCCATTCAAAGACGGCAGCTGTACGCTAATCGTGCAGATGCCGAGTGGGGGGCCCGCTGTCAGTAACAGCAGGGCAACCCAGAGGAAAGGCAGGGACAGTTCCCAGGTGTCCCTGCCTTCTAGATCACTGTATATACTTCCTGTCCTAGCCCAGTGGTCATGGGACCACTGGGGCCAGGAGAGTTCAGGAGCTGTCGGGTCTTCCACAGACCTCGATCAGCCCTGCACTGAGGCTGTACAGTGCAGTATTATGCTGTACAGCCTCTTTGTCCCCCAGAGGTCTTGTATGACCTTATGGTGGACGCAAAGTGTAAAATAAAAAATAAAAAAGTGTTTTATAAAAAAAATGGAAAAAATTCACATGTAAAAAAATTTTTTTTTTTAAAGTAATAAAAAAAATGTTAAAAACAGAAAAAATTTAATTAAATAGACAGATTTTGTATTTCTGTGTCCGTGACACAGATCTACCCCATCTGATAAACATCATTAAAAAAAAAAAACTGGGCCCAAATTTTTTTGTCACTTTACATCACAAAAAGTGCAACACCAAGTGATCAAACAGGTGTATGTCCCACAAAATGGTACCAATAAAACCATCACCTCATCCTGCTAAAAATTATCCCCAACACTATGGCTCTCAGACTATGGAGACACTAAAACATCATTTTTTTTTGTTTCAAAAGTGCTATTATCGTGTAAAACTTAATACATCCATAACGATCTGCTCTATAAAAATGTCACATGACAAACTCCTCAGGTGAATGCTGTAAAAATAAATAAACAAAAACTGTGCTAAAACAACCAATTTTTTAGTCACCTTGCCCCATAAGTGTGATAATGAATGATCACCAAAAAAACATCAACTCTTCCTGCAAAAAATTAGCCTCTGCACAAGACTATTGGCCGAAAAATTTAAAAAATGGCGTTCAGAAAATGGAGACAAAAAAACTTTTTTTTTTTTCAAATGCTTTATTATTACTGAAACAAACAAAGAAAGTAGACATATTTGATATCATTGCATCTCTAACAACCTGCTCTAAAAAAAAGCACATGATCTATCTACCCTGTCAGATGAATGTTGTAAAAAATAAAAACAGTGCCAAAACAGACATTTTTTGGTTACCTTTCCTCACAAAAAACTTAATATAGTGCAATTAAAAATGATATGTACCCCAAAATAGTACCAATAAAACTGCCACCCTATCCCCTAGTTTCAAAAATGGGGGTCAATTTTTGGGAGTTTCTACTGTAAGGGTGTATCAGGGGGGCTTCAAATGGGACATGGCATCTAAAAACCAGTTCAGCATAATCTGCCTGTCAAAAACCATATGGCACTCCTTTTCTTCTGCGCCCTGCCTTGTGCCCTTACAGCAGTTTACGACCATATGTGGGGTGTTTATGTAAACCACAGAAACAGGGTAATAAATATTAAGTTTTGTTTGGCTGTTAACCCTCGATGTGTTAAAAAAAAATTGATTAAAATGAAAAATCTGTCAAAAAAGTGAAATCTTTAAATTTCATCTCCATTTCCCTTTAATTCTTGTGGAACACCTAAAGGGTTAACAAAGTTAGTCAAATCAGTTTTGAGTAACTTAAGGGGTGTAGTTTCTACAATGGGGTCATTTATGGGGGATTTCCACTGTGTAAGCCCCACAAAGTGACTTCAGACCTAAACTGGTCCTTAAAAAGTGGCTTTTGGAACTTTTCTTAATAATTTTAAGAATTGCTTCTAAAATTCTAAGCCTTCTAATGTCTTAAAAAAATAAAATGATGCCAACATAAAGGAGACATATGGGGAATGGTAAGTAATAAATATTTTATGAGGTATCACTTTCTGTTATAAAAGTAGAGAGATGCAAATTTAGAAAACAGTAATTTTTTTTGTCATTAACTTTTCGATTTTTTTAAATAAATAAAGGTAAAACCTGTTGACTCAAATTTATCATTAACATAAAGTACAAAGTGTCAGGAGAAAACAGTCTCTGAATGGCTTGGATAAATAACAGCATTCCTAAATTTATTACCACATAAAGTGACACATTTCAGATTTGCAAAATTAGGCCCGGTCTGGAAGTGGTTAATCTACAACATTCCATTCTCTCTGGGAACTCTGGGACCTCATTCTCATAACTAGTGGGTGTCCCAGTGGTTGGATTTCCCCTAATCAGGTACTTGAGGAGAGAAGAGGAGAGTGATATGAATAGGGAGTGCTAAATGGGTGGAGGTACAGGGAGTGGCTACTTGCCTAGAGTAGTGTTGAGCGCAAATATTCGCAATACAAATTTTTATCGCGAATATCGGTACTTCGAGAATTTGCAAATATTTAGAATATAGTGCTATTTATTCATAATGACGGATATTAGTTTTTGTTTTGTTTTTTACACAGTACACATCAGGTGATCGATCATCCCTCCCTTCTTCTAGCTTGTGGGCCAATGAGAAGGCTTTGTCACAGCTTAGCAACATCCCTAGCAACCAATAGAAAAGTTACCTACCCCTTCACTATATATAAATTAAGACACTCCCCAGCAGGCATTTTGTGGAGTTTCATGTGAGAGAGAGAAGCTTGAATACTGCGCTGTGCTTTGTCAAATTACATTCCAAATTGCATATAAATATTCCAGATAGTTAGTGTTAGATAGTAATAGGGAATTGTGTAGCTGAATAGCTGATAGGGTCCAGTGCAGGGCGTAGTGTAGGTCATAGAGATAGTTAGCTGAAATATATAATCCATATAGTTAGTGTTAGATAGTATAGGTTATAGTGTGTGGCAGGAAAATAAATGTGCCATGTGCATGTGAGAGAGATTTCTCTGCTGTCCATACATACATGCTACAGACATAGTGCTGTGATGTCACAACAATGCTAAGTTCAACAATCAGTATTATGTTGTCAGACCTGATTAAAGGTGAGGTTGTATGTATTGCGCTAAACTATTCAAATCAATAGTGGCGATTTGCGCGATCTCGAATACTTTGAAAAACTCTATCTGCATATAAAGCTATTGTTATGACATGCATGGAATGTTAATTAAAAACAGTGCTGTAATGTACAATTACTTACCGTGATCAGGGTTATAGTGCGTGCGTATGTGCGCGCGCGCATAATAGCGCAATTGAAAAGAATATCGAAATCATGACTATTTGCCGAATATTTGTCTAAATATACGTGATGTATCACAAATTCGAATATGGCCCCGTGCCACTCATCACTAGTGCTGATTGCACAACAGCTCTGCAGGCATGTCAGATCAGAAGGCTTTGGGTGATGTTCACTCTCCTCCTGTGCGGGGCAAGAAATAAACAGAAGACAACTGTACCAAGAAGAAAATGTGAAATCTGCTCCGAGAAAGAAAAGGATCTGATGTGAATTGAGAAGAAGACTTTATTGGTCTTCTTCTCAATTCACATCGAATAATTTTCTTCCTTGGAGCGTCGCCAGCAGATCTCACCTTTTCTTCTCAGTACAGTTGTCTACTGATCAGGTACCAGGGTCGTAACTACCATAGCGGCAGACCATGCGACTGCAATGGACCCAGGGCAAGAGGGGGCCCAGTCTTAGTTGTTACACCACTGTCAGGTACTTAATACCTATCCTACAGATAGCTGATGAACTCTCATGGTGGAGCAATCCATTTATGAGAATATCTAAGGCTAGATTCACACTGCATTATGGAGCCTCACTGGACTTTACATCAGAGGTATATATTTGGTTGCTCCAAAATGCCATTTGCATGTATACTACAATGGATATGTTCACTTGAATTATACAGGATTGACATTTAGACTCTATGTGACCTACCTTCCGCTTCTTTCTGGCTTTTTTTAACCAGACAGAATAGTGCAATCTACATCACGCAAATGAGTGATAAAATAAAAGAGAGAAAGTAACAGAAAACCTACATTTACAAGCTTAATAGCCTTTCTGCTTCCTTGAGAGTAGGAAGAACAATGGACTGACACCTCAGACTTGGCTGACCTTCACAAACATGAATAAACTTTACTGTCCAAAACATGTTTTTATCATTTCAGTCCTTGGCTCAGGGTTTAAAACTGCCGAGCAACTTATTAGGCAGATTCCTCGTTTATGACTGGACGGTGAGTTAATAGGAGGCAAGCACCATAAATACTAAGGGCTCGTTCACACGAACGTGTGATGCCCTTTGACGTTTTGCGGACCCAATTTGCGGATCCGCAATACATGGGCACTGTTCCGTGGCCATTTCGCATCACGGATGTGGACCCATTCATTTCAATGGGTCCACAAATCCGGAGATGCGGAACAGAAGAACGGAATGGAACACTAAGGAAGCACTACGGAGTGCTTTCCGTGCTTGCACAACGCAAAAAGATAGAACTTGAATGGGTCTGCGATCCCCATGCGCCAGCCCCACGGACTGTGCCCGTGCATTGCGGACCGCAATTTGAGGTCCACAGCACAGGCACTGGCTTCACACGTTCGTGTGAACGATCCCTAAATGGCTCATTTTCCTTTTTCCCCAACTATAGATGATGGGGGTTTTTAAGTTTGGGCAAACAGATGTCCATCTGCCCATTCGTTGCAGCTACAATCCCAGACTTAGGTGTCACATTTCATATTGGTATATAATAATGTGTCCGTATCACAGAATGTACAGTACAGACCAAAAGTTTTGACACACCTTCTCATTTAAAGAGTTTTCTTTATTTTCATGACTATGAAAATGGTATATTCACACTGAAGGCATCAAAACTATGAATTAAAACATGTGGAATTACTGTATATACATAACAAAAAAGTGTGAAACAACTGAAAATATGTCATATTGTAGGTTCTTCAATGTAGCCACCTTTTGCTTTGATTACTGCTTTGCCCACTCTTGGCATTCTCTTGATGAGCTTCAAGAGGTAGTCACCTGAAATGTTTTTCACTTCACAGGTGTGCCCTGTCAGGTTTAATAAGTGGGATTTCTTGCCTTATAAATGGGATTGGGACCATCAGTTGCGTTGAGGAGAAGTCAGGTGGATACACAGCTGATAGTCCTACTAAATAGACTGTTAGAATTCGTATTATGGCAAGAAAAAAGCAGCTAAGTAAAGAAAAACGAGTGGCCATCATTACTTTAAGAAATGAAGGTCAGTCAGTCAGAAAAATTGGGAAAACTTGTGCAGTCACAAAAACCATCAAGCGCTACAAAGAAACTGGCTCACATGCGGACCGCCCCAGGAAAGGAAGACCAAGAGTCACCTCTGCTGCGGAGGATACGTTTATCCGAGTCACCAGCCTCAGAAATCGCAGGTTAACAGCAGCTCAGATTAGAGACCAGGTCAATGCCACACAGAGTTCTAGCAGCAGACACATCTCTAGAACAACTGTTAAGAGGAGACTGTGTGAGTCAGGCCTTCATGGTAGAATATCTGCTAGGAAACCACTGCTAAGGACAGGCAACAATCAGAAGAGACTTGTTTGGGCTAAAGAACACAAGGAATGGACATTAGACCAGTGGAAATATGTGCTTTGGTCTGATGAGTCCAAATTTGAGATCTTTGGTTCCAACCACCGTGTCTTTGTGCGACGCAGAAAAGGTGAACGGATGGACTCTACATGCCTGATTCCCACCGTGAAGCATAGAGGAGGAGGTGTGATGGTGTGGGGGTGCTTTGCTGGTGACACTGTTGGGGATTTATTCAAAATTGAAGGCATACTGAACCAGCATGGCTACCACAGCATCTTGCAGCGGCATGCTATTCCATCCGGTTTGCGTTTAGTTGGACCATCATTTATTTTTCAACAGGACAATGACCCCAAACACACCTCCAGGCTGTGTAAGGGCTATTTGACCATGAAGGAAAGTGATGGGGTGCTGCGCCAGATGACCTGGCCTCCACAGTCACCGGACCTGAACCCAATCGAGATGATTTGGGGTGAGCTGGACCGCAGAGTGAAGGCAAAAGGGCCAATAAGTGCTAAGCATTTCTGGGAACTCCTTCAAGATTGTTGGAAGACCCTTTCAGGTGACTACCTCTTGAAGCTCATCAAGAGAATGCCAAGAGTGTGCAAAGCAGTAATCAAAGCAAAAGGTGGCTACTTTGAAGAACGTAGAATATGACATATTTTCAGTTGTTTCACACTTTTTTGTTATGTATATAATTCCACATGTGTTAATTCATAGTTTTGATGCCTTCAGTGTGAATTTACAATTTTCATAGTCATGAAAATAAAGAAAACGCTTTGAATGAGAAGGTGTGTCCAAACTTCTGGTCTGTACTGTATATTATTCTAAATCCCCAAAAATGTTCCCTGCCACAACTTTTTTTTGTCTCTCTCGCCCTGGAACTAATTTGTTCTTATGTATTAAAAAAACTAAAAAATTCTACAAGGGTTTTTTGTAGCCATTTTCAGATCCTGCATACCACCTAAAGACAAAAGGCAGATTAAAAGAAAATGGAGACATTTGTTCTCAGGCATTATAGTAATCATGTAGATGGGTCAAAGTGCACATATTTGGTATTGTTATACAAGGGAGAGGGCAGGGATTATTGTGTGACACATCTGGCTCCTGAAACAAATTATGTGAAATTACAAAAGGAAAAGTGAAGGAAATTTGCATGTTTTCAGCTGTTTCCTCATTTTTCACTGCATAATTGTCAATTCTATTCTGTCTTGATATCCCATTTAAACCCAATCTATAATTGGCCAAAATATAAAATAAAATTTCAAAAATCATCCTTAAAATGTGCTATTATAAAAATAAAAGGTAACATTTAGCTGTAAACTTTCAGGCATGGGCTGTGAAGTGTAATTATAAGAGCTTCTTCCGTTTACTTGAATGGAACAAGGATTTGAAATTATGCTGCACCACCGATGGATAAGTCTTCAATATTAAAATACCAGAAAACTATTTTAATTAATGAATAATTGTAATTAGAGATAAGCGAATTTTTAAAAAATTCGATTCGCCGGTTCGCCAATTTTTTCAGGAAAAATTTGCTTTGATCCAAATAAATTTGCGGCGAATTCCGTTAGAAAAAAAGTTATTACCTGGCTGCTGAGAGCCTGTATAGTGGTGTAGAACACTGTGCCTTGTAGTAACATGCATAGGGAGTCTGCTGTGGTAGTGAAATAATACTGTGAGTCCGTATGTCATGCTGATGACAGACGTTGCTCTTAGAATCACTGCACACTTCACTTATTAGTGCAGTCACAGGACCAAACCTGACCAAATAACTCAAGTATGAACTCAGCCTTACAGGTCGATGTTAGTGCCAAGAAGAAGCGCACTCCTTTTACACCGTCATCAGCTGATTCCACGTAGATGTCTACAGAACCTGTTCTATTAAACACTTATACAAGTAGAGCCCCCAGGACAGAGTCACTGATTAATTTGCCTTTCCTCTAATCCATCAGAGCAATAACCCACAAAAAACGGATCCTGTCTGTGGAGCATACTCCTTCACTTGGCCAGCATTTGCTCAATAATCCATCAGTATTGCTAATGCAAAAAAAAACAGGAGTACACAGACAGGATCCTTTGTGCGTCTCATTTTTCTTTCCTTCTGACAGATCAAATAAAATGATGATGTCAGCCAGGCCGAAAGCCAAAATAGTGGACCATTCATGAAGTGGGGAGGGTGGGAAAAGCATGAAAAGTCCACAAAGTGGACCTATGACATTAGTGGTGCGGGTGGCACAATGACCGAGTCTAGAGGTGGCGGCATCATGAGAAGGCCACCGAGTGGCACAATGACCGAGTCTGTAGATGGCAGCAGTATGATGAGGCCACTGAGTGGCACAATGACAGAGTCTGGAGGTGGCAACAGCATCAGGAGGTTGTCCTTGTTTTCATGTACTTTTTGTATTTTTGTTGTTTCATAATATATATTTTCCTACACTTTCAGAAGTCACACAACCTCACACAACGTCATTCGGTCCATACAGCAAAAGGAGTTTTTTAGTCAACCATCATTTTTACCGGAAAAAAAAACACCTAGAAAGAGTGACAATGACAGAGTTTGTAGATGGCAACAGCATGAGGATACCACAGAGGGGACATAGTGTGTAGATGGCAGCAGAAGCAGCATCAGGAGACCACAGAATGGCAAGGTGACATAGTGTGGAGATGGCAGCAGCATGAGGAGACCACAGAATGGCAATGTGACATAATGTGTAGATGGAAGTAGCAGCAGCATCAGGAGACCACAGAGTGGCAAGGTGACATAGTGTGGATATACAGCAGTAGGTGCATCAGGAGACCACAAATTGACCCGATAACAGAGTGGGGCAGTGGGTGGCAATACCAGTAACTGCTGACGAAGATGGGTGCAAGAAGGAGCACTTGGCATCGGATATGTGGCATCAGGATGGTTGCAGCAGTAGTAGCTGAGGCAGGTAACCAGAAGAAACCGGTCTCTTTTATCAAAGTGTTGGTGTGGCACCATGGATTATCTAGTCTGATGCATCAGGAATTGGTGGTTGAAAATCCTGGCTGATCCATGCCTGATTCATCTTGACAAAGGTCAGTCTCTCCACATTTTAGTTGCAGCCACAAATCCAGTTTTGCTACCCAGTAGTCCAGCGGATCTTCAATGTGTGGTGGCAGGGGGCTGTCCAAGTATGCCACCACCTGCTGATTCAGGTCCTGCTCCAGGTCTACCTGCTGCTGCTGGTGAGTAGTTTCTTCACTATGCGGGTGAAGAAAGCTACTCATCAGCGACTGTAGAATCAGGCTGCTGCTGATGGAGCTGGTACCTGCCACCCCACCGCTCCCCATCAGCCATGGCCGTGGGACGTGAGAGCAGAGGGACCCCCCGGTCAGACCTGCGAGAGGATAGACGATGGCGCAGATAGGCAGCGGCCAACTGACTTTTAACACATATAACTGCAGCTCTGAACGCTGCATGAAATTTTTACTGCAAAATAATTCACAAAAGGATTTTACCGCATATAAATGCATCGCTTAACGCTAAAAAAAAAAAATATTTCAGGCTGCTGTGAAGCAAGTGATCTACCCCAGCGCATTTAGCTCCAGACCTCCCACTGCTGCCACCCTGCTGAATCCCAGCCATGCTTTCAACACATATAACCGCAAACTCGAACTGAGAATGTATTTTTCAGTTTGTACTGAAATAGGCCACTAAACGCTTTCAACACATCTAGCCGACACCGACGTGAACTGAGAATGCATTTTTCTTTTTGTACTGAAATTCAAAATAACACATATAACTGCCGCACTGACTAGCTGCTACTTCCATGAACCCCTGCACCACTACTTTCCGGGCACATAGGCTGCTGCAAATCAGGTGCTCTATTCCGGGCACCCCAGCCATGCTTTCAACACATATAACCGCCGACGTGAACTGAAAATATATTTATCTTTTTGTACTGAAATAGGCCACTGAATGCTTTCAACAGAAATAACTGCAGAAGTGAACTGAGCATATATTTCTCTTGTTGGACTGAAATGGGCCACTATACGCTTTCACCAGAATTAACTGCAGAATTGCACTGAGAATATATTTTTCTTTTTTACTGTAATACGCCCCTATACGCTTTCACCAGAAATAACTGCAACAATGCAGTGCGTATAGATCTTTTTTTTTAATGAAATATGCCCCTATACTCTTTTTACTAGAAATAACTGCAGAAGTGACTTAAGAATATATACTTCTTGTTGGAATGAAATAGGCCACTATACGCTTTAACCAGAAAACAATTAAATAGTGCAGTGCGTATATATATTTTTTTATTTTACTGAAATACACACCTATACGCTTTCACCAGAATTTACTGCAGAAATGCACTGAGAATATATTTTTCTTTTTTTTCTGTAATACGCCCCTATAGGCTTTCACCAGAAATAACTGCAACAGTGCAGTGCGTATATATTTTTCTTTTTTTACTGAAATATGCTACTATATGCTTTCAACAGAAATAACTGCAACAGTGCAGTGTGTATATATATATATATTTTTTTTTTTCTGTAATATGCCCCTATATGCGTTGACCAGAAATAGCTGCAACAGTGCAGTGCGTATATATTTTTCTTGTTGTACTGTAATACGCCCCTATATGCTTTCAACAGGAATAACTGCAACAGTGCAGTGCGTATATATTTTTCTTGTTGTACTGAATAAGATACTAAGATATAAGCCACTAAAGGCTTTCCAACATAGCACTTGCAGCCCAATAACAAAAAGCTGGAATGACAGAGCTGTCTAATGACTATTTTGATTCCCAAATAATCATTTCCTGCACTTGTAAATCACTTTCCTATCAATGTCCCTAGCGCCTTCTGACGTCTCTCCCTGCACTAAGATACTGTAAAATGATTCCTCCCTATCCTTTCCCTGCACTTATAAATTCTTTTTTCATTTTTTTTTTAAACCTGGTTTTTCCAATAGCTGTCCCTAGCGCCTTTACACGTCTGCACTCTGAATGTTGGGAAATGGCAGAATCTAAAATGGCTGCCGTATTTATAGGACTGTGACATCACAGGGCTGGCTGGCTGCTGATTGGCTGCATGCAGGCATGTCAATCTGGGTGATCCCACCTTCCCAGAGTTCCATGCCCCATGTCCTCACACGTGTAGCGCAAGGAAATTCACATTGGTTGCGAATCAAATTTTTCCGCTCATCTCTAATTGTAATCCAATGCCTCACTAATTGAGACCGTCCAATAAGAGGAAAAGATAGAGAGAAATCAGTGGCTCCCACACAATAAAAGTTCTAGACTGCAGAAAAAAATAAAATATGAATCGATCATGCACTTTCCATTGATTTATTGCATAATTTAAGAACATCTCAATTGAGGCATTTTGTATATGTTTTTATCAAAATGCCAATACACCCACTCACAATGTCAAGGTGGCCTCTGAGGAGTGGGTTCCTATTCCAATTCGGAGCAGTTACTTAGGGATTATGGTAAATGTTCATCAATTTCTTGATTTATACAACAAACAGCATGCCAATAAAGGAAAAGGCCACACATCTGTAATGGACAGTGAGAGTGGATCTACTGTGCCAACTAACTGTTTCAACTTAGGGCTAGACCCAAGGGCCTTATTAACTGAACAGGAAGAGGTTTGGTACATGAGCAGACAGTCAGAATAACACACCTTCACTGGTTAACTAGTACATTAGGAACCTAAAGCTCAGGCACCTATCCCTTGGGAAAGGCGCCTTAAGTACCAACAGGTGTCCAGCTGAAAGAGAGTGGAGAAAAAGGTGCGTTAGACCTTCAAGAGCCAAGGATCACATGCACACCATGAGAGACAGGAAGAAGCCTAGCATAGGCTGAAAGACAGAGGAGACCCAGCTGGGACCAGCCGCCAGGCTAGGTGAGCGATGTGGTGCCCATGCCTGCCCCATATAGCCGGATGGCAGCAGGCATGAGGTGCCGCTATGACATCATATGCTTCTTCCACTGTAAAGAATAGAAATTTTGGAATCAAAAGATTTCTGTGCAATTGTGTAAGAATTACAGAATGCTAGGTTTCATTGCTTGTTTTGGATTCTGATGACACCTTCACTGTATAATATGTTTTACCAAATGGGCCTGTGTAGAGGATTCTACAATTTCTACCAGTTCTTGGTCAAAACACTGCATAACTAGTTACTATCAGATTGTCCAGGTAAGTTTTATTATAATGCAGCTAACCTGGGTGACAAATACAATTGTATTCAAGCTAGAGCAGTTCTCTTCTGCAATATTTATTCCATGCGCCTCGCACTCTCTCAACCAACAGTCAGAATACAGCCCAGCTGTCTAAAGATTTTTTAACTTAATGTTTTTTTTCCTCATCATCTGCCAGATGGAGGCTGCTTGTGAAAAAAAACAGATAGCTTTAGGTCTACTGGTTGTTAACAATCTCTCCGCTACAGGATGGACTGCAAGTTATGCTGTGTCAGCAATTTACAAGAGTTATAAGTCTATATGCAGTCTGCTTACTGTTGCTTTTTGGAATACAAATTTGGAAAGATTTATTATTAACAAACAAGTCACTGCAAGAAATAGGTTAGAATTTGAACACAGTTGTTGATTTAACACCATTTTTTCAAAATTTTACACAGGACCAAGACTACTTAAGCACTATGAAATGGAAACAAGTTGTGTGGCTATAACGAATATGACGCTGCTGAGAAATGTTGTTGGCCATGTACCATGCTATGATGATGGACAAGCACAAAGCGCTGTGTTTACACCCAGGGGAAGCTTATGATGCAACGTCTTTACCACAGGATAGGGGATAAGTATTAGATCAGTGGGGACCATGCTCAGACTGGCCCACAGGAGAACAGGTGAATCCCTAGGTGGGCCCCTGAGCAAAGTGGGGCCCTAGGCCCCCACCCCTTTCTTAAGTGGCACATGGCACAATAGACTGACATATAGATAGGCTGGCTGAGATGCTATACAGTTCATTTCCTATGTCCATGTAAAAAAACTAGTTAGTGTAGGCAGGTAATATACAGGTGAAACTCGAAAAATTAGAATATTGTGCAAAGTTCATTTATTTCAGTAATACAACTTAAAAGGTGAAACTAATATATGAGACTCATTACATGGAAAGCGAGATATTTCAAGCCTTTATTTGTTATAATTTGGATGATAATCGCTTATAGTTTATGAAACCCCAAAGTCACAATTTTGAGGTCCCCTTTGCTCGGGGGGTATGGATCAATTAGCTGACTAGAGTGTGACACTTTGAGCCTAGAATATTGATCCTTTTCACAAAATTCTAATTTTAAGCTGCATTAATTCAATTCCTTTTAAGTTGCATTACTGAAATAAATGGACTTTTGCACGATATTAACATTTTTTGAGTTTCACCTGTATGTATGTAGCTTTACAGTGGGCCCTCAGAATGAATGTCACTGGTGGGCCCTAGGCACCCCAGTCCCAGTCAAGCATGCGCACTACCGCTCGATTCATCTATGGAAGTCTCATAGAGATGAATGGAACTGCAGTTTGCATGATCTCATGATCGGTGGAGGTCCCAGCAGTAGGACCCCCGCCAATCTTATAATTATCCCTTATCCTATGGATATTGGATGACTTGTAACAACTGGAATACCTCTTTAATCCATCACTGGTCAGTATTTTCATCAGTATTTGTAATAGTGTAAAATTCTCTTTGGTATTAATTCAGCCGTCACATTAGTTTTTGGCCCAAATAAATTTGATAACAAATGTACCCTTATTGCCCTGAAAGTTGGTTATGATAGTTTTGGGTGTCCTTTGACTGTATCCAACCCCTTTCAAGCATTATTATGAGGTATGTATTTCAAATATAGTTGAATATATCCTGAGAACTACTTTAGGACTGTTGGTATAAGTCTGCTTCTTGGCAGTTGTTTGGGATAATCATTTAAATATTAAAGCTTTTACTCAGGACTCAGGAGCTAACTTATGCAATTAAATCTAATATATAAAGCTGAGTGTATGTATGTGTGTGTATATGTACCGTATATCCGCTAAAAGAATCTGCATCGTCGCATTTACAATGACAAAATTTGGCACACAGGTACATCAGGTGCCCGGAGATGTTTCAGACCAGGTCTCAGCTCTCTAGGATGTACCGTTCCTGAGATATTCCCCCCCCCCCCCCCCAAAAAAAGAAGCAAATATGGTACATCAGATGACCTACATTAGCCAATAGAAGCCTGCAGGTCTTTCTCTTCATATCCCAACTTCATATCCCAACTGCCATACATACGGTCACATGTCCTTTATCAGCCAATAACAGCTCACAGGTCCTTAGTCTCCACATACACACAGTTTTACACCAGGTTTCCATAACAACCCAGCCATTTTTCTTCACGGCTGCAGGTCAGCTTTAAAGGGGCAGGGCGCTGTGGATGACACTATTAAGGGAGCGGAGTGCTGTGGCGGTGGCCATTCTGGCCACCCTCAAAAGACGGACTTAAAAAACCCGCCTCCCAGGTCCCGTTAAGCTTCGCCCCCCTCCCACGCCACAGCCAACGGGAATTGAAAAAATTAAGGTAAAAATCAACTGCAGGGGTGGGAGGGAGGGTGACTTTCTCCCTGCAGCTCACGCTCAGACAGAACAGTGCTGCTGTCTAAGAGTGAGCTGTTCAAAAGACCATCCCTGTGTCTGTCCAGGACAGGGACTCTGAAAGTCGGACTGTCCAGCCTAAAACCATATCTCTGGTCACCCTAGAAGCAGGCTGCTGTGGACGTCACAGTTAAGGGGACGGTCTGCTATGGAGGTCATTGCTAAGGGGCAGATTGCTGTAGAGGCCAATGTTAAGGGGGCGGGTTATTGTGGAAATCACTGTTAACAAGATGGGGTACTGTGGAGGTCACTAATAATATTAATACTGATTAAAACAGCATTGAAATATTTTGGTGTGCCATAGATCTACCTACATAACTAATAAAGTAGCGGCTGCTGTGGAGGTCACTTTTAAAGGGGAGGGCGCTGTGGATGTTACTGTTAAGGGGGCAGGCCGCTGTGAAGGTTACTAATAAAGGGGCGGGGGACTGTAGATGTCACTGTTATAGTGGATACTGTCGATATCTTTTAACCACCTCCGGACCTCCTAACACAGAATCGCAGTCCGGAGGCGGCTGTCTCAGGCAGAGTCACGCATTGGCGCTTCATCTCACGAGACGCGAGATGACACTCAAAGCCTGCCCGCGCATGCGCATCGCGGGCCGGCAAAAGTTAGAGGGGTATTACATCATCAGCCTGCCAGCCAATGATCGTGGCTGGCAGGCTGATGATTTTCAAAAAAACGAATCACAAGCCATATAACACCTTATATTTATAAATATAAGGTGTTAAATGGCTTCTCTGCTCCTCTGCTGGTCCTTTTGGTCGGTTGGTTCCAGCAGAGGAGCAGACATCACAGTGAGTACACACAAAACACTACACCTAGCCCCAGATCACCCCCTATCACCCCAATTAACCCCTTTATCACCCCTTGGTCGCCCCTGTCAATCACCTAGTGAAAAGGAAAAAAGTGATCAGTGTAAACTGTCACATTTTTTTTCACTGGTATTGACTGTTAGGTTTTAGGATAGTTTAGGCCCCTTGGTTAGGTAGTTAGCGATCGTTTAGCGCCCAGCCCACCGCACCGCAGTCACTGATTTGCTGATTAGTCAGATCTATAATATTAGTGTCACCTTAGTTCGCCCTCCACCCAAAACTCAGTGTTTGCCCGATCAGGCCTGATCAGTCGCCCACACGTGCGTTCACCCAGACAGGCTTGCTTTTTTTCTTGGGTAGTCTCAGGGAATACCCCCTAAATTTAGTAGTCCAAATGTCAAATAAGGGGTATTCTTCTGAAGAGGCCTACAGGCTTCTGACCCAGTCGGATGAGGAATGGGAACCCTCATCTGATGAATCTAGCGGGTCAGAATACGAACCTGTAGAAAGCAGTGGCTCTCTGACCCAAAGTTCGGACGAGGAGGCTGAGGTCCCTGATAGCAGCAGGCGTACCCGGCCCCGTGTCGCTAGACCACAGGTTGCGCAGGATCCGCTTCAAGAGCAGCAGAGTGGGGCTGGTGCTGTCGGATTACGTGGTGACGCATACACCAGCAGCGCAGCCCACCCTGGACCTAGTACCAGCACTGCCGTACAACATGGTGAAGTGGCGAGCGCCAGAAGGGCAGTTGAAGCTGGTACGGTGGCACGTGCAATAGTTACCCCGTCGCAATCACCACACAGACAGGCCCGTAGAGCCCTTAGAGTCCCTGAGGTGCTGGCAAACCCTGATTGGCAGTCCCCAACTTCAGCCACACCTATAGTTCCCCCTTTCACCGCCCAGTCTGTAGTTCAGGTTGAGACAGCTCAGATTGGTTCGGCACTGGGATTTTTTGAGCTGTTCTTGACTGCGGAGCTCTTGGACATAGTCATGGCAGAAACAAATCGGTATGCCACTCAATTTATAGCCGCCAACCCAGGAAGCTATTATGCCCAGCCTTTCCGGTGGAAACCCGTCCAAGTTTCCAAATGAAAAAAAATTCTGGGCCTTCTCCTCAACATGGGTCTAACCAAAAAGCATGAATTGCGGTCATATTGGTCCACGAACCCAATTCATCACATGCCCATGTTCTCTGATGAAATGTCCAGGGCACGATTTGAGGTCATCCTGCGTTTCCTGCACTTTAGCGACAACACCACCTCCTGTCCCAGAGGCCACCCAGCTTTTGACCGGCTCCACAAAATTCGGCCCCTCATAGACCACTTCAACAACAAATTTGCAGCTACAAAATGGGGTCAAATTGTATAAGCTCTGTGAAAGGGCCACAGGCTATACCCACAAATTTCGGATCTGTCATGGTCTTACCTTCTTACTGTTCTCCTTCGTTTGACATGTGCTGGCGGCCATCTTGGTTTCTGGGTTTCTTGTAGCCTCCCACCCTGCGGCTTCTCCTTCCCACTGGGAGGAGCTGGATGCCTAGCTCATATATATAGGAGGTCTGTGGCTTCAGTTCCTTGCTTGGTCCTCCTGTGTTCACATGCTTCTAAGACTGCTGCTGCTTCTGGTTCCTGATCCTGGCCTCGTCTGACTACCCCGTTGGTTCCTGATCCTGGCTTCGTCTGACTACCCCGTTGGTTCCTGATCCTGGCTTCGTCTGACTACCCTGCTGGTTCCTGATGCAGGCTTCGTCTGACTACCCTTCTGGTTCCTGACCTCTGTCTACGCAAGACCCTGTTTCGGTTTAGCCATCCGTTTGGACTTTTGCTCACAGCTTGATTTTCAATAAAGCCTTCTTATTTCCACTTATCTTTGTTGTACGTCTGGTTCTTGGTTCCATGACATTAGGACCAAGACATGAATTCTGACGGTACAGGGCCATCCTCGCTACCTACGCTGGTTGCCAGACTTGATCAGCAGGATCACCTGTTGGGTCGGTTCGCTGTGGCGTTGCAAACCCTGCTTGAACGCACGGCTCATTTCGCTTCCGTTGCCGATGGGTCGGTTGTCGCTCCTGGGCCCGCTCCTACTGCCGCTCCGGTTGTTGCGCCAGAGTCTACCCCGACACCTGTTGCTGCGCCTGCGGTGTCTCGGGGTATGACCGGTTCTGCCCCCCTTCCACAGCGCTTTGGGGGAGAGCCAACTCAGTGCCGAGGTTTCCTTAACCAGGTGGGCATTTATTTCGAGTTGCTGCCACATGCCTTTCCTACTGAGAGATCAAAGGTGGGCTTCTTGATCTCGCTGCTCTCGGACAAGGCCTTGGCCTGGGCCAGCCCTTTATGGGAGAACAACAATCCGGTGGTTGCCGAGTTTTCCGGTTTTGTTGCTTCTCTTCGGAAGGTATTCGATGTGCCGGCTCGTGCTGCCTCTGCTGCGAAGCTCCTTATGTCCATCAGACAGGGTTCACGATCCGTAGCTGAATACGCCATTGAGTTTCGTACCCTGGCAGCAGAGGTGGGCTGGAATAATGAGGCTCTGGTCGCTGCTTTCTCTCATGGTCTCTCGGATGCCTTGAAGGATGAGGTTGCAGCTAAGGACCTACCAGTGGAGCTCGAGTCTCTTATTTCTTTCCTGATTTTGATTGACACCAGACTCAGGGAGAGACCTTCCTTTAAGGAGAGCCTGCGGAGGTCTTCTAACAGATTGGCGCCTACGTTTGCTGTCCCACCCGTGCCTCCCTCTCCTCCCACGCCTCCTGGGGATGACTTGTCTGGGGGTGAACCCATGCAGCTGGGGTTTGCTCGCCTGTCCGAGGGGGAGAGGGTACTCCGGAGACGCGAGGGCCGATGCATGTACTGTGGTCTCGGTGGGCATTTTCGGTTGGCATGTCCGAACCGTCCGGGAAACGCTCGCACCTGAGATCCTGTCGGGGGCAGATCTTGGGTGGAGTCTCCTCATCCCCGGTTTCCCGTGTTGACAAACCACTGATCACTGTTGTCCTCTCCTGGGTCGGGGGCTCGGTGACGACCCAGGCGTTGGTGGACTCTGGTGCTGGTGGTTTGTTCATTGATAGTGTGTTCGCTGCCGCCAATTCCATTCCTCTGCAGCCTCGAGGTTCCCCACTGGCTCTTGAGGCGATAGACGGCAGACCCCTTCTGCCGCCACACGTGACTCATGAGACCCTTCCAGTGGGGATAGCCATTGGTGCCGTTCACAGAGAGTCGGTCTGTCTCCAGGTGATTTCGTCTCCACACTACTCGGTGGTCTTGGGGTACCCCTGGCTCCAGAAGCATAATCCGACTTTTGATTGGAGATCGGCTGAGATCCTCTCGTGGTCACCGCAGTGTGGGGCTAGTTGCATCCATGGGCCTGTCAAGTTGCTGTGTACTTCCTCGGACTCTCTGTTGCCTCCTGAATACGAAGAGTACCGGGATGTATTCGATAAGGTGCGCGCGGTTGCCCTACCTCCGCACCGCCCATACGATTGTGCCATAGAGTTACAATCTGGTCCCGTTCCTCCTCGTGGCAAAGTCTATCCACTGTCGGTAGCGGAGAATGAGGCCATGGAGGAGTACGTGAGGGAGGCGCTTTCACGCGGACACATTCGCAAATCCTCGTCCCCGGCAGGGGCTGGATTTTTCTTTGTGAAAAAGAAGGGTGGTGAGTTGAGGCCTTGCATCGATTACAGGGGTCTCAATCGCATCACGATCAAGAACGCTTACCCGATACCCTTGATTTCCGAGCTGTTCGATCGCCTCAAAGGGGCCACGGTCTTTACCAAACTCGACCTGAGGGCGGCATATAACCTGGTAAGGATCAAGGCGGGCGATGAGTGGAAGACCGCGTTTAACACCAGGACCGGTCATTATGAATCCTTGGTTATGCCCTTTGGGTTGTGCAATGCGCCCGCAGTCTTCCAGGAATTCATCAACGATGTTTTCCGTGACCTGTTGCAGCAGTGTGTGGTGGTCTATTTGGATGACATCTTGGTATATTCTGAATCCATGGAGGCCCACATTATGGATGTCAGACGAGTGTTGCAACGGTTACGAGAGAACAGGCTGTTCGGTAAGCTTGAGAAATGCGAATTTCACCGATCCCAGGTAACCTTCTTAGGTTACATCATTTCCGCTGAGGGGTTCTCCATGGATCCTGAGAAGGTTTCGGCTGTCTTACAGTGGCCCCAGCCCAGTGGTCTCCGTGCCCTGCAGCGCTTTTTGGGCTTCGCCAATTATTATCGGAAGTTCATCAGGGACTTTTCCATGCTAGCCAAGCCTCTCACGGATCTGACCAGGAAGGGCAGTAATTTCCAGGTCTGGCCGCTCGAGGCCATCCGAGCTTTTGAGGCTCTAAAGTCCGCCTTTGTGTCGGCTCCGATTCTGTCGCATCCCAACCCTGGGTTGCCCTTTGTCCTCGAGGTGGACGCGTCTGAGACGGGAGTAGGCGCCCTTCTGTCTCAGCGTAGAACACCAGAGGGTCCTCTGCTTCCTTGTGGGTTTTACTCCCGGAAACTGTCTTCCGCGGAGTGCAACTATCAGATTGGTGACAGGGAGTTATTGGCCATCGTGCAGGCCCTTAAAGAATGGAGGCACTTGCTCGAGGGTTCGGTGGTTCCGGTTCTCATCCTGACGGACCACAAGAATCTGACCTACCTTTCTGAGGCCAAGAGATTGACACCACGTCAGGCCAGATGGGCTCTGTTCTTGTCACGTTTTAATTACGTGGTCTCCTACCTACCCGGTTCCAAGAACATCAGAGCGGATGCCTTATCACGGCAGTACTCCGAGCTGTCCGGGGAGTAGTCGATTCCGACTTCGGTCATACCTCCGAATCAGATCCTGGCCGCCATTCGCACCAGCCTGACCTCTCCCCTGGGTGAGCAGATTTTGGCGGCTCAATCTGGTGCTCCCTCTGGGAGACCCAACGGCAGGTGTTTTGTGCCTGAGGAGTTGCGCACTCGGTTGTTGCGAACCTACCATAACTCCAAGGCCGCGGGGCATCCTGGAAAGAATCAGCTGTCCTGGGCTGTTTCACGTCTGTTCTGGTGGCCTTCTCTACGTTCCGACATCGCCGCATATGTAGCGGCATGCTCCGTTTGTGCCCAGAGTAAGTCCCCTCGGCACCTTCCGTTGGGCCTTTTGCAACCCATAGCCACCTGGGAGCGCCCATGGTCACACCTGGGGATGGATTTCATTGTGGACCTCCCTGCATCCCGAGGCCATACGGTCATTCTCATGATTGTGGATCGGTTTTCCAAAATGTGCCACTGTGTTCCTCTCAAGAAGTTACCCTCTGCACAAGAGTTGGCCACGATTTTCGCCAGGGAGGTCTTCCGGTTGCACGGTTTGCCCAAGGAGATTGTGTCGGATCGGGGGAGTCAGTTTGTGTCCAGGTTCTGGCGCGCCTTTTGCTCCCAGTTGGGGATTCATCTCTCTTTCTCCTCGGCCTACCACCCTCAGTCCAACGGGGCCGCAGAACGATCCAATCAGGCCTTGGAGCAATTCCTTCGTTGCTATGTCTCCGATCACCAAGACAATTGGGTTGACCTCCTGCCTTGGGCTGAGTTTGCCAGGAACACGGCGGTGAACTCTTCCTCTGGGACGTCTCCCTTCATGGCCAATTATGGGTTCCAACCTGCCGTGTTACCGGAGGTATTCTCTCCCCAGGATATTCCGGCTGTGGAGGATCACCTTTCCGTCCTACGTGCTTCTCGGGTACAGATCCAGAGGTCCCTTGAGGTCTCTGCGCAGCGCCAGAGACTCCAGGCTGATCGCAGACGAGCGCCCGCTCCTTCCTACCAGGTCGGACACCGTGTATGGTTGTCCACCCGCAACCTCAACCTTCGAGTGCCCACTCCCAAGCTGGCGCCTCGCTTTGTTGGTCCCTTCCGAGTGCTTCGCAGGGTAAACCCGGTAGCCTATGCCCTTGCGCTTCCTCCTGGCATGCGGATCTCCAACGTGTTTCATGTCTCCCTGTTGAAGCCATTGGTGTGTAATCGTTTCACTTCCTCGGTTCCTCGGCCCCGTCCGGTCCAAGTGGGCAATCGTGAGGAATATGAGGTGAGCAATATCCTGGACTCACGCCTGGTCCGCGGTCGGTTGCAGTTTTTGGTCCATTGGCGTGGTTATGGTCCAGGGGAGCGTTCCTGGGTTCCCTCCGCAGATGTCCATGCTCCTGCTTTGCTCCGAGCCTTCCACGCACGCTTCCCTCAGAAACCGTTCCTTACTCCGCGGAGGAGGGGCCCTTGAGGGGGAGGTACTGTCATGGTCTTACCTTCTTACTGTTCTCCTTCGTTTGACATGTGCTGGCGGCCATCTTGGTTTCTGGGTTTCTTGTAGCCTCCCACCCTGCGGCTTCTCCTTCCCACTGGGAGGAGCTGGATGCCTAGCTCATATATATAGGAGGTCTGTGGCTTCAGTTCCTTGCTTGGTCCTCCTGTGTTCACATGCTTCTAAGACTGCTGCTGCTTCTGGTTCCTGATCCTGGCCTCGTCTGACTACCCCGTTGGTTCCTGATCCTGGCTTCGTCTGACTACCCCGTTGGTTCCTGATCCTGGCTTCGTCTGACTACCCTGCTGGTTCCTGATCCAGGCTTCGTCTGACTACCCTTCTGGTTCCTGACCTCTGTCTACGCAAGACCCTGTTTCGGTTTAGCCATCCGTTTGGACTTTTGCTCACAGCTTGATTTTCAATAAAGCCTTCTTATTTCCACTTATCTCTTGTTGTACGTCTGGTTCATGGTTCCATGACAGGATCTATGAGGGTAAAGATCAGACCCTGGAGCCGGTTGGTTGCCCTGACTACATGGGGAGCAGTGGGAAGACAGTCTGGGACTTGGTGTCACCCTTATTTGGCAAGGGGTACCATCTTTATGTGGACAATTTCTACACAAGTGTGCCCCTCTTCAGGCATTTGTTCCTAGAACAGATTAGCTGCTGTGGCACCGCGCGACCTAGTCGCCGGGGCTTCCCCCAACGGCTCGTTACCACCCATCTTGCAAGGGGGGAGAGGGCTGCCTTGTGTAATGAAGAACTGCTCGCAGTGAAATGGAGAGACAAGCGTGACGTTTACATGCTCTCCTCCATTCACGCAGACACGGCAATACAAATTGAACGAGCAACCAGTGTCATTGAAAAGCCCCTCTGTGTCCACGACTATAATTTGCTCATGGGAGGGGTGGACTTCAATGAACAGATGTTGGCCCCTTATTTAGTTTCCCGACGCACCAGACGCTGGTATAAGAAGGTGTCTGTATATTTGATTCAATTGGCTGAATATAATAGTTTTGTTCTCTACAGTAAGGCTGGGAGAACAGGATCCTTCCTCAAATTTCAGGAAGAGATCATCGAGAACCTCCTGTATCCAGGAGGTTCCGTGGCGCCAACCACCAGTGTAGTGAGCCGTCTACACAAGCGACATTTCCCCAATGTCGTTGCTGGTACCTCAACCCAACCGTCACCCCGAAAAAGATGTTGTGTCTATAGCAGGAGTGGAATAAGGCGTGACACCTGCTATTTCTGTCCTGACTGCCCTGACCATCCTGCCTTATGCTTAGGGGAGTGTTTCCGGAAGTACCACACACAGGTACACTTAGCATAGGGATTGCATCTCACAGGACAGGAACACAGGACTATTAGGGCCCATTCACACCGAGCTGCTGCAAACCTCTCCTTTCACCTAGGACAAAGTGCATAATGTACTTCGTCACATCTCTGGGCGATTTGCGCTTTGCACATTGTCCCATGGGGAAGGAGAGGTTTGTCCTATAAAGGTTAAAAAAAAATAAAAAAATCACTGGTAAGCAAAAAAGTTAACGTTCTGTTCAAAAAGTTAAATAAAGTTTATATGTTCCGTTCAAATGTTATTATAAAGTTAATAAATTTATTGTGTTGCGGTCTGGTTTTTTCTTTTTTGTTTAGTTTTTTTTACCTTCCAGGTGGACCAACTGATCGACTAGCTGCAGCACTGATGTGCATTCTGACAGAAGCATTGCGCTGCTGTCAGATTACACAAAAGTCGGTGTATGCGGCGCTGCAAGACGAGATTTCTCCTCTGCAGTAAAAGATACGTTTGCCGAGGCATATGAGCTGAGGGGGCGGCGGTGTTCATATGCTTTGGCAAACACTTTGTATATAAAAAAATAAAATAAATTCCCGGCAATGATTTATTCATCCACATCGATTGATGTGAATGGAGAAATCGGGTTTGCCAGGGCATACGAGCTAAGTGGGTATGGATGTTGGGCCGAGCTCCTATGTCCTGGCAGACGCCTTTCCCCTTCTTTTTTTTTTTTGGGCAGAGATTTTTTCATCCACATTGATCGATGCAAATGAAGAAATCTCTGCCGTTCATTTTTTCTTTCAGCCCAGAGGCTGAACGGAAAAAATAAATCTCATTACCTGTATGCTCAATATAAGGAGAATAGCAGAAACTCTTAATGCTGGCCATACATGTAATGATTGCAGAGACCCTCAAATGCCCGGGCAGTACAAACACCCCACAAATGACCCCATTTTGGAAAGAAGACACCCCAAGGTATTTGCTGAGGGGCATATTGAGTCCATGAAAGATTGAAATTGTTGTCCCAAGTTAGCGGAAAGGGAGACTTTGTGAGAAAAAAATAAAAATAATTTCCGCTAACTTGTGCAAAAAAAATTATAAATTGATGAACTTGCCATGCACCACATTGAATATCTTAGGGTGTTTTCTTTCCAAAATGGGGTCACATGTGGGGTATTTATACTGCCCTGGCATTTTAAGCGTGAGAATATGTCTGGGATCCAAATGTCTAAAAATTCCCTCCTAAAAATAATTTGGGTCCCTTTGCACATCTAAGCTGGAAAAAAGTGTCACACATGTGGTATCGCAGTACTCAGGAGAAGTTGGGCAATGTGTTTTGGGGTGTCATTTTACATATACCAATGCTGGGTGAGATAAATATCTTGGTCAAATGCCAACTTTGTATAAAAAAATGGGAAAAGTTGTCTTTTGCCGAGATATTTCTCTCACCCAGCATGGGTATATGTAAAAAGACACCCCAAAACACATTTCCCTACTTCTTATGAGTACGGCGATACCACATGTGTGACACTTTTTTGCAGCCTAGGTGGGCAAAGGGGCCCACATTCCAAAGAGCACCTTTTCGATTTCACAGGGCATTTTTAACACACTTTGATTTCTCACGCATTAGGGCCCCTAAAATGCCAGTGCAGTATAACTACCCCACAAGTGACCCCATTTTGGAAAGAAGAAACCCCAAGGTATTCCGTGAGGGGCATGGCGAGTTCCTAGAAAAAAAATTTTGTCACAGGTTTGTGGAAAATGATGATTTATTATTTTTTTTTCTTGCAAAGTCTCATATTCCACTAACTTGTGACAAAAAATAAAAACTTCCATGAACTCACTATGCCCATCACGAAATACCTTGGGGTTTCTTCTTTCCAAAATGGGGTCACTTGTGGGGTAGTTATATTGCCCTGGCATTTTAGGGGCCCTAATGCATGAGAAGTAGTTTGAAATCAAAATGTGTAAAAAATGCCCTGTGAAATCCTAAAGGTGCTCTTTGGAATGTGGGCCCCTTTGCGCACCTAGGCTGCAAAAAAGTGTCACACATGTGGTATCGCCGTACTCAGGAGAAGTTGGGCAATGTGTTTTGGGGTGTCATTTAACATATACCCATGCTGGGTAAGAGAAATATCTCGGCAAAAGACAACTTTTCCCATTTTTTTATACAAAGTTGGCATTTGACACTGCCAGATGACATGCTTAATTTATTGCAAGGTGTGTACCTCATCTGAAATCAAGCACATTCTCCAGTCAAGCACAAGGATATCAAGACAGCTCTTGAAGGGCTAGCTCACTGAATGTAATGATACATTTTGCTTAGTAATCTGTTGCTTAATTCTAGAAAAAAAGCTTTTTTTAATCCATATGAAAATGAGAAGTTAAGTGCACTGCGGGCAGAGCAGAGTCAGTCTGTGCACCCTTGCTCGTCTGCCAGCCACTGCCTTTCCTTCTTGATGTCAGTGTCAGGTTCCTGCATAGATATCTTGCCTGGTCCTGCCAAACAAGAAGCAGGGACTGACAGAGGAAGCAGGAGGAGCAAGAGTGGCTTAGGCCCACCATCGGGGCACTTAACTGTTCATTTTACATATACAGTAGAATAAAAGTATTTTTCCACCAGAATGAAGCAACGAATTGGTAAGTGAAAGTCATCATTACATTCAGCTGACCTACAAGGCATTTTGCTACCACATGTTCAGGTTTTTTGATGCAGTTTTTGAAGAACACATTAAGGGCAGATACTACCTTTTCTTCTCTTGTTTGAATCCAATTCTGGTTTTGGCTTCAAAAACTACATTAAACATGTGGCAGCACCCTTAAGTAGTTACCAAAATACTCTTAGATTATGGAGAAAGGGGACAAAAGTGATGCAAAAATTTAAAATTAATGACAGTAACCAAAGTGGTTCATTTTCCAGGTTTGGCACACTAAAAGCATTTCATCAGTTACCACAGGCAAATTCTAAAATCACTTTTCATTGAATTATGGCCTTACAACACATGTTTACCACCTGTAAATTATTTCAGCATACCGTCCTTCTAACTGAAAGGAGAATAAAGGGTAAAGAACATCCACTTAGTCAGTAACAAGACGACATGGAACATAATTTGACATTCTGCTCTCTTTTGGCTTAAACCTCCGTGAATGCTGCGCCCCTGCTGTGTCTCGTCTACAATTATATGTCTGTGGAGTTTGAATTTCACTTCTTACAATCAACTAAGTAGTTTTTGATTTTTGTAGCTCTGCATATCCATATTCTATAACAATCAGAGTGGGTCTTATCTCCTCGCAGCAGCTCCACTGATCACTGACAACCAGCCTGCCACTTTCTTGGATTAACTGTCTTGCTTGATATTAACAGAACTGATGGAAATGTATAAACCACTTTCTAAGGTTTGTTTGGTCTGTTTGACACTTGAATATTTCCATTTCATTTTTGCAGATTTATACAAGGTGTTGCTTTTGTATTAATTCTAAGTTTTAAGAATAGGATTATGTAGAAGTTTATGCATGGCATTTAAAGTAGATCTATTACAACGTATCAAAATTGCTGCAGTCACTAACTGCCCACAGTGGCACATTACTGCTGAAGCCAGTTATTGTCTGCAGCAGAGCATGAGACCAAGACAATGCATCACTGGGTATAAACAGTCCAGGGACCGGGACATGAACATGTAGAGCCAGTGCAGAAGGCCAAAGAAGTGGGGAACAGGTAAGTATGAATCTTCTATTTATGGAGTCATGCTGCAGGCATTAGATAAAGGTCTTTATTCCCAGTTAACTCTTTTAAGGGTTCTTAACTGCAATCCTTACCTGGCATGTTCTTGGAGAATTCCTTGGGTCCGGAACTTGGTCTAAGGCTTCTTGCAGGACTGGAGATGATACTCACCATCCTTCCGCTCAACTAACTTAGCACTAACAAACATCACAGGAGGAAGCCCAAGCCCAGGGGCTCAAGAGAAAGGATTTAACCCTCTGATTCAGCCTGAAGTACCTGCAAATAATCAGGCTTGTGCATAGATAGGCAATTCTCTGCCCTTACTTTTGTATAGTCTTCTTCTGTCCACTAATTACATAGAGCTGTAAAAATTTTAACAAAAGCCCTTTAAGTAACAAATGGGATCATGGGTGAAAGGTTTAATTCATCAAATAAATGTAAAAGTTTTTCTATAGAGCTTGAAAATAACATATTATCCCAATAGAAATTTGCCCCAAGACTGGTATATGGATGTTCAATTTGTAAAACACCAATAAATAGAAATTCCAATAATAAAAATATGTTGAGGTGTTTATAATTATGAATTAAATGCACATTTACACTTTCAAGTTGTCTGAAGGACATCATCACCAGACTGACCAAATAATGGAATACCAAGCTGATGTAGTCCAGTCACAGACAGCTGTTAGCAGCAGTGATAGACGAACATCGGCCGGGACGGTTTGCAAACGTATCAAATGTTCGCGAACGGGCCCCACGGCGGGCCCCATTCACTTTAATGGCAGGCATACCTGGAAAACCTTTAGGTCATATTTGCAGCCACAAAATACTTACTAGAAGTGCACAAATACTCCCACAACATGGACAGTGACATACTAGAGGGGGATCAATGACAAAAATTCCCACAAAAAATATGTATTTTAATCAGGGGCCATTTTTATGCATCTTAAAGGGAAATTCTCAAAAATGTGCCCTGCTGGAGCATAGAAATTTTTTATTTTATGCCACGGGAGTATGGGCCCTAAAAATTAGGCATTCAACTGAAATAAGAGAACAAGTGATTATGTGGCTCGAGGTACATTATGCGTTCAATTAAACTTTTTTTCACTGTAGTCCACTGGAGTACAGGCCCCAAACATTAGGAATTCACCGTACAGAAAAGATCAAGTGATTATGTGGCTGGAGGTATATTAGACGGTCATTGGATAACAATTTTACTGTAGGCCAGTACAAATAAATGTCAAATACATATGCTTAAAAGAACTAAAAAATATAAAATTGGATTAAAAACATGGGTAACAAAATCCCCCCTCTTGAATAAATCCCAAATAATAATAGGTGAAATTCGATAACACGTGGTCGTTACAGGTGTTGAATTTCTCTGAGGCCCCAACAATTAGGCATTGACCGTACAAAAAAGATCAAGTGATTATGTGTCTGGAGATATGTTAGACGGTCATTGGATATCAATTTTACTGCAGGCCAGTGGACTACAGGCCCTAAAAATTATTCATTCACCGGACAGAAAACATCAAGTGATTATGTAGCTGGAGATACATTAGGCGGTCACTGTATAACAATTTTACTGTTGGCCAGTACAAATACATATGTTTAAAAGAACTAAAAATATAAAATTGGATTAAAAACGAGGCTAACAAAATCCTCCCTCTTTAAAAATGATAATAGCTGAAATTCGATATCACGCGGTCATCACAGGTGTTGAATTTCTCAGAGGCCCCAACAATTAGGCTTTCACCGGACAGAAAAGGCCTTTTATGCTGCTGTTTTTACATAAGACAGGGACCATTATTCGTTCTGGGTTAGGGTGGATATGTGTGGGCTGGCATAAGGAAATTCAATTTCAGGTGTTGAATTCTTCAGAGATCCATGCCTCATTCATTTTTAGAAATGTAAGGTAGTCCACATTGTTGTCAGCTAGGCGAGAGCGCTTATCAGTCATGATCCCCCCTGCTGCGCTGAACGTCTTTTTGGACAGGACACTCGATGAGGTGCAAGCCAAGAGTTCCATGGCAAATTGTCAAGCCTGCACACCAGTCCAGAGGTTCCTCGCTTCTCAGAGCGTCCACATCGGCCGGTAACCCGATGTAGTCGGACACCAGTTAATCTAGGCGTTCCCTGAGGCTGGACTCGGAGGGCGGCTGTCGATGGGTTGGCTGCAAGAATAATCTTATATGCAAAGTGACGAACACAACTCTTCTTGCATGTGCTGTAGGATTGGTACCCGCAACAGCAGAATGCAGCATCTCTCGAATCAAGGCCTGGAAATGCTGCATTCTGACAGCCCTCTGTGATGCTGGTAACTGGCTGCGACTTACCAGGTTAATGATCTCATCAAATGGCCGCAGAAGTCTGCATGCGTCGCACATGAGCAACCACTGGCACGGTGAAAAAAAAACAAGCTCCCCAGAACCTGTCCTGCTTAGAGTTCGTACCGGTAGTCATTAACGGCACATTTCTGCTGGAGCAGCCTATCAAGTTTATACAAGACGGAGTTCCAAACCTTCACGCAGTCACAAATAAGACGTCTGACGGGCAGTTGATGTCACTGCTGAACGTCAGCAAGGCGAGCCATGGCCGTGAAAATCTTCTAAAATGGCCAGAGATTTTCCTGGCCTGCCACAAGATGTCCTGGACCCCGGGGTATTTGGTAACAGATCGCTGCACGACTAAGTTCAGGACGTGTGCCATGCGCGGCACGCGTGTCATTTTGCGATATTTCAGCGCACTTAGCAGATTGGCACCGTTGTTGCACACCACTTTACCAACTGTCAAATTGATCTGGGTTAGCCACTGATCGGCCTGTGACCTTAGAGCTGAAAGGACTGCAGGACCGGTGTGACTCTTCGCTTTCATGCACAACAGCCACAGCACAGCATAGCAACGTCTCACCTGGCACGTCGAATAGGTTCTGGGGAGCTGGGGGGGTGCAGCGGAAGAGGTGGTAGCAGTGGAAAAGGAGGAGTCTGCCGAGGAGGAGACAGAGGATGGAGTAGGAGGAGGAGAAGAAGAGGCAGGCCTGCATGAAATCCGTGGAGGTAACACCAAATCCATACGGGTGCCACAGGTTGCATGCTTGACAGCCATCAGAAGGTTCACCCAGTGGGCAGTAAAAGTTATGTACTTTCCCTGCCAGTGTTTGCTAGACCACGTGTCTGTTGTCAGATGTATCTTGGCACAGACATTGTATGCCAGAGATATATTGACTTGCCGCTGAACGTGGCCATATAGTTCAGGGATGCCCTTCTGGGAGAAATATTTCCTTCCATTGCGGTCTGCTAATGGCCGCAAATTTTCTAAACGCCTCCGAGTCCACCAATTTATATGGCAGTAGTTGGCGGGCTAGCAGTTACGACAAGCCAGCGGTCAGCCGTTGGGCAAGAGGATTAACCGGCATCATCATTTTTTTACGCTCGAACACGGAAGCCTGCCTTATGCCAGATGAACGCGATGATGGCACGGTGGAAGGTGGAGTGGAGGACAAATGGGAGGAGAGAGGAGAAGAGGCAGGACGTGGAGCGCCAGGAGTGTGGCTTTGTGGGCTCTGACGGCGTTGCTCCCACTGAGCTCGGTGATGGGAGGCCAGGTGCCTTCTTAAGGCGGTCGTCCCTAGGTGAGTGTTGGGCTTACCACGATTTATGCGTTGACAGCACAGTCTGCAGATGGCAACACTATTATCAGCAGCTGACACATTAAGAAAAGCCAACACTATGGAGCCATGTGCCGGCGTCCTGGGAGCACCAGATGTGACCGTGCATGGTGGATGGCTCGCTCCAGATACATTTGCAGCCTGCTTTTTGTCTCCTGTGCACTACGAGTTCTGCCTGCTTCTCCTACCTCTCCCCCCTATCTGCTGCTTTGTCTCTCCCTCTGAACTCCCCTCCTCTTCCTCTCTTGTGGGCACCCACGTGACGTCCATCGACACGTCATGATCGTCACCTTCACCAACTCTGAGATTCAAGATCTCAGAGTAGGCAGCAACAGCGGGGACCACCCTCCTTGGGCTGATCTGGGTACTGTTGTTAGACAGCTGGGTGGCAGCCGTTGCTACCTCCTCTTCCTCATCCGATGCCAAGAATGGCTGCGCATTAGTAAGGTCTGGAAATTGATGGGAAAATAATTCTTCTGACTTGAGTGGAGGGGCTATGGTGGTTGTGTATTTGGCGGTGCACACAGTGGAGGATGAGGGGGGTGCAGAGCCACTCAACCAACTCTGGTGCGTCCTTTTTGACGTAATCGCACGCACCTTATCCAACTTCCCACTTAGGCTCCGGCCTGGTGCACCTGCCCGACCCCTACCACCCCTGCGGAACGGCCTGCCTCTTCCTCTGCCTGGCATTTTCAAAATGATCCTGTGCCAAAGTCCCTAAAGAAGAGCAGTATTTGTGGAAGCAGGTATATAAAACCCCATAATAAGTTTTTATCCGGCAGATCCCAGCAGTGTTTGGCATATGCTGGATCTGGCGATTCTGATATTCTGCTGGAATGCTGGAACAGAATACCAAAATCGGATCGCAAGTGACTACCTAGCCTTACCCGATGAATTGTGACCGCTGCTGTTACTTCTTATATAGTGTGTTATCTTTCCCCCATGGACTGTGCCCATTGCTGCTACTTTATATAGTGTGTCATCCTTCCCCCATGGACTGTGCCTGCTGCTGCTTCACCTCCTCTCTAATGCTGACTTAGGCCCCTTTCACACGGGCGAGTTTTCCGTGCGGGTGCGATGCGTGCGGTGAACGTATTGCACCCGCACTGAATCCTGACCCATTCATTTCTATGGGGCTGTGCACATGAGCGGTGATTTTCACGCATCACTTGTGCGTTGAGTGAAAATCGCAGCATGCTCTATATTGTGCGATTTTCACGCGAAATGAATGGGATGCGTTAAAATCGCATAGCATCTGCAAGCAAGTACGGATGCCGTGCGATTTGCACGCACGGTTGCTAGGAGACGATCGGGACGGAGACCCGATCATTATTATTTTCCCTTATAACATGGTTATAAGGGAAAATAATAGCATTCTGAATACAGAATGCATAGTAAAACAGCGCTAGAGGGGTTAAAAAAAATAAAAAATAATTTAACTCATCTTAGTCCACTTGATCGCGAAGCCCGGCATCTCCTTCTGTATCCTTTGTTGAGCAGGACCTGTGGTGAGCATTAAATACAGGTAAAGGACCTTTGATGACGTCAGATCACATGCTCCATCACCACGGTGATGGACCATGTGATTGGAGCATGTGATCTGACGTCACCACAGGTCATTTAGCCCACAGCTAGTAAAGAAGAGACCGGGAACTATGCGATCAAGTGGATAAGGTGAGGTAACTTTTTTTTTTTTTTTTTAACCCCTCCAGCACTATTATACTATGCATTCTGTATTCAGAATGCTATTATTTTCCCTTATAACCATGTTATAAGGGAAAATAATACAATCTTCAAAACATCAATCCCAAGCCCGAACTTCTGTGAAGAAGTTCGGGTTTGGGTACCAAACATGCGCGATTTTTCTCACGCGAGTGCAAAACGCATTACAATGTTTTGCACTCGCGCTGAAAAATCACGCATTTCCCGCAACGCACCCGGCTCTTATCCGGGCAAAAAAACTGACGCCCGTGTGAAAGAGGCCTTACTGTTTGTGCTGCTGGAAGAGTGCAGTCAGGGCCTGGGGCAGATCTTCACGGAGCTGGTCTGGAGTCTGGATTGGTGACAGTGTGGGATCAGGTCAGGTCCGGACTGGTCAGTCAGGTCACAGTGCGATGTGTGCTGGCGGAGGAACGGGACAGGGACATTTTACAAAGTGCAGATACATAAAACTAAAGGATTTAATACAGTCACAACTGATGTTTTTCTGACTGCTGCAGAACCTCCTAATACACACCTCAGCTGCTGCAGAACCTCCTAATACCCACCTCAGCTGCTGCAGAACTTCATAATACACACCTCATCTGCTGCAGAACCTCCTAATACACACATCAGCTGCTGCAGAACTTCATAATGCACACCTCAGCTGCTACAGAACCCCATAATACACACCATAGCTGCTGCAGAACCTCATAATACACACTTCTGCTGCTGCAGAACCTCCTAGTACACACCTCAGCTGCTGCAGAACCTCCTAATACACACCTCAGCTGCTGCAGAACCTCCTAATACACACCTCAGCTGCTGCAGAACCTCATAATACACACCTCAGCTGTTGCAGAACTTCAATATACACATCAGCTGGCTACATAACTTCATAATACACACCTCAGCTGTTGCAGAACCTCATAATACACACCTCAGCTGCTATAGAACCTCATAATACACAACTCAGCTGCTGCAGAATCTCGTAATACACACCTCAGCTGCTGCAGAACCTCCTAATACACACCATAGCTGCTGCGGAACTTCATAATGCACACCTCAGCTGCTACAGAACCCAATAATACACACCATAGCTGCTACAGAATCTCATAATACACACAATAGCTGCTGCAGAACCTCATAATACACACCATAGCTGCTGCAGAACCTCATAATACACACCATAGCTGCTGCAGAACCTCATAATACACAACTCAGCTGCTGCAGAACCTCCTAGTACACACCTCAGCTGCTGCAGAACCTCCTAATACACACCTCAGCTGCTGCAGAACCTCCTAATACACACCCCAGCTGCTATAGAACCTCATAATACACACCTCAGCTGCTGTAGGACATTATAATCATGACAAGGGAACTAGAAGTCTCATCATCATCAGATTGTTATTATTAGAAATTAGGGGGCAACACAGGGAATGGTACATAAAATGGAGAGAACTACAACTCCCAGAATGTCTAGGAAAAAAACAGATCCTATACTTCAAGCATTAGTTCTGCACATTCGGCATCCGTTTGAGCCATTTCCGCCTGAGATCCATTATTTTAGATGGAAAAAGTCCTCCACGCAAAACATAAAACTAAACAGTGATGTGAACCAGCCTAAGAGAGAACTACAACTCCCAGCATGTCCAGATTATTATAAGGCATCATCAAGTTTTACTAGGTGAGTGCTTTAAAAGGAAATAACTATAACCCCCAGTATGGCCAGACTTATTATGGGGCATCAATATACATTACAAAGAGGGGGTAAAAGGGGAGAGAACTACAACTCTAAGCATTACCAGACTGTACTAGGGCATACATTGAAATTACATGGAGATGGATATAATAGGACATAACTACAACTCCCAGCTTTTCTAGGATGTTATGTAGTTTATCCCAGGACACCACAAACCTTAACTCAAGGCACCACACAGAAGCTCCGCCCCCTCACAGTGATATTCCATAGGTCTTTCACCAGTCCTCTGCACTGGTCATATGATGATGACATCACCAAAGGTCCTTTAGACTTCTGCTGCTCTTCTATTCCTTGACTTCCTGCACTGGTCACATGGTTGATGACATCACCAAAGGTCCTTCTCCACTTCTTACATTCTCTTTTCACACAGGTAGCTAGCTATACAACTGTAATTAGTGGGCAGGCCCTATCCTCAAAGGCAGGTCCCTTTCCCTCAGGGGCCCCATAGCAGCTGTGTGGTCTGCCTCTATAGAAGGTACGCCACTGCACACCAGTTGCAATTAGTTGTTCCAATGACGTTTGTCCCTCTGTATAGCTGCAGCATCTCAGCAGAACCACACACAAATGCTGCACTATACAAATGCACTATATAGAAATTATATTATAGGTATATCACACCCCTTCCTCAATCAGATGATTTTTTGGGGGGGTAACTGGTATAGCACACCAGTTGCAATTAGTTTTTCCAATAGTGTTTGTCCCTCTGTATAGCTGCAGTATTGCAGCAGAACCGCACACAACTGCTGCACAATACAAATGCACTGTAATATACTTTCTATGTTAGAAGGTATATTATAGGAATATCACACCCCTCAATGAGCTTTTTGGGGGGCAACAGACATATCCCACCTATTGCAATTACTTATTCCAATAGCGTTTGTCCTTCTATCTAGCTGCGGTACCTCAGCAGACCAGCACACAACTGCTGCACAATACAAATGCACTATAATATACTTTCTATGTTAGAAGGTATATTATAGATATATATCACCCCTCAATCAGTTTTTTTGGGGGGGCAACAGGTATTTTCAAACCAGTTGAAATTAGTTAGGCTACTTTCACACTAGCGTTCGGGCGGATCCGTTCTGAACGGATCCGCCCATAATAATGCAGACGGAGGCTCCGTTCAGAACGGATCCGTCTGCATTATATTAGCTAAAAAAAGCTAAGTGTGAAAATAGCCTGGGACGGATCCGTCCAGACTTTCAATGTAAAGTCAATGGGGGACGGATCCGCTTGAAGATTGAGCCACATTGTGGCATCTTCAAACGGATCCGTCCCCATTGACTTACATTGTAAGTCTGGACGGATCCGCACGCCTCCGCACGGCCAGGCGGACACCCGAACGCTGCAAGCAGCGTTCAGCTGTCCGCCTGTCCGTGCGGAGGCGAGCGGAGCGGAGGCTGAACGCCGCCAGACTGATGCAGTCTGAGCGGATCCGCCTCCATTCAGACTGCATCAGGGCTGGACGGCTGCGTTCGGGTCCGCTCGTGAGCTCCTTCAAACGGAGCTCACGAACGGAAACCCGAACGCTAGTGTGAAAGCAGCCTTAATCCAATAGCGTTTGTCCCTCTATCTAGCTGCGGTATCTCAGCAGAACTGCACACAACTGCTGCACAATACAAATGCACTATAATATACTTTCTATGTTAGAAGGTATATTATAAGTATATCACACCCCTCAGTAAGTCACACCTATCGATAGCACACCTATACCAGTCTTTAAAAGGACTAGCGTTTTGTGTCACTAACAGTCTGTCCCTGCTCCACACAGCAACCTCTCCCTACACTGGCAAAAAAACAGAATGTAAAATGGCCACCAGATCGGGTTTATTTATAGGGTAGGGGGTATGTCCATGTGCTGAAACGTCTCAATTGGCTGTCCTGTCCCACCTGACGGATGTGTCATGGGTCAAAGTTCGGCACAATGCAAAAGAATATGGCGTCATATGTTCGCATGTTCGGCAAACCGTGAACGAGCAAAGTTCGCCACGAAACGATCGCCGGGCAAACTGCAAGGCCAACTCTAGTTAGCAGTATCCAGCAGTATCCTTCCTGTACGTGCAATAGGTGCACACTAAGACACCCACATGGGCTATCACCCTTCCTAATGTCCAGAAGAGATAGATACTAAACTAAGAGGTGTGGAAAGTGCATGCTGGTCAAGTTACACTTCTGGCTGGAGGGTTTAGGTAAAACATTTGACATGGGGTGTCATTTCAATTTTTGCCTCACGCAGAATGAAGGCTATGTGCTTCCCTCCCCCTGGCCACAAAAGACTGAGGGAAGAGGGACCCAAGCTGAACCCTTGCACCAGGACCACAAGCCTTCAGCTACGCCTCTGCTGAGCTGGATATGGCAATCGAGCAGCACAGATGTAAGCCTCCTGTGAGCTCATGTCGGAAATACTCCTCAGTTGGCCATTTATTTATTTCCCATACTATTTTGATAGCCAATCTGATTAGTTATTGGTGAACATGAAGATATCTAGAGTCTATAAGCTCACCTCAGGTGGGTGCACAAAATCCCAATTCAGCCACCCAAGACAATTAATAAAACTGGACTTGATTTTTATTGGATTTATTGATGAACATGTGGTATATAGTAAATGATGATATATTCAGGTGAACATGCTAATCCTGATGTAATGATTCACTATTTCCTCGCAAAGGTGCTGGGTCCATTTTCAATCATATTGCTTGCAGGCGTATTAGATACAGAACAATAGGTAAACTGAGAAGGCCATACAGGCTGCACATCTCCCTTTAATGTGAGAGTGTGGAAACTGGCGGATTGGTGATTGTCCATAAGCCTCTTTTTGTCAGGCTGCACACTAGATCTAGTCATTCTGAATCAAATCTTCATTTACAAGAGTAATTAAGTGTTCATGCCATCAGGCATCGGGGGTCTGTGCTTCATTAATTATCAACTTGGCATGGAGGAGAAGCTTGATAACAGAAATGTAAGCCTCAGTGCTGCTTCCCCAGTACTGCAAGCAATTCATTAGTATCCTCCAGCAGTTATTAGGGCAACATTCCAAGTGCCTCTCATGCCTCCCTGTTTCCTTATGGCCACTCTTCTTTTCCCGAACTTATGGAGCGAAGCTTATGGCACAAAGCAACATTTTAGCAGTGGTTCTCTTGCATGAATGTTTGATATTCACTCATCTAGTTTCACACAACTAATTGACCTTAAGTGGCAGTAACGCTCCATTACATAATTGTGCTACATCACAAACATGACATGTTTCTGTTTAGTAATTTATTTTTTTATTCATTTATTTTATGCACTTATATAGCGCTACTATATTCCGCAGCGCTTTACAGACAAGTTCCCTATCAGTATGTCTTTGGAGTGCGGGAGGAAACTGGAGAACCCGGAAGAAACCCATGGAAACACGGGGAGAACATACAAACTCCATGCAGATGTTGTCCTTGGTCGGATTTGAATCTACGCCACCAGTAATTCTGATATTTAATGTTTTCAGTGAGTTTCTAAACTTTTTCTACTCTACTTTTTCTTAAAGCATCACTGATCTTCCACAAAACTTTTTGATATGCCATAGAGACATGTCAAAGGTTTTGATAGGTGGGGGTCTGAATGGTGATATCCCCAATGATTACTAGAAGTAGAGAGAAGTGATCATATACAGTATTGTACGCTCTCTTCTTGCTGCAAAATACAGAATCAATATGGATCCATAAACTTTCTATTGAGACCGTAGCCTGCAGCATAGATAGAGCTCTTTGTAAGTGCTTGTCTCTCCTTGTTCTAGCGATCAGTGGGGGTCTTAGGACTCAGATCCCCACTGATCAAAACCTTTGATATGTCGCTATGACATATCAAAAGTATTTTGAAAGCTCAGTGACCATCAGTAAAACGAGTAAAATTTTAATTATTCATTAGTGAGTTAGAACCCCTAATAATTTGTTTATTTATTTTTTACTGAGACTGTGTGCTTAGCAACAGAGACTTGATTGCCATGGTGGCGGCCCATGCCTCCCACCCCTCTGCTCTCTTTGGCCAGCATAGCTGCCACTCTGTCTGCTGACCTGCTTCTGTGTTTTGGAGGCTTGGGCCCTACAATCTCCCCTTTCTCCTTTCCAGTGGGCCTGGCTGCTGGAGTAGCTTGCTGTCCTCTACACGCAGGCTGTGGTCTGCTTTCTGACAGCCCTGCCCCTCACTGGCAATGGCAGGTTATCCAGGTGTTCCTAAGGCACCTTTCCCTTTGGGAAGGTAACTGTGCAATGGGCTCCAGTTTGCTTACTTCCTGCAAAGGTGTGCTGATTACGTTTGTCTGCCCATGTACTGACTTGTGCTTGTTTCCTGGATTTTTACTGTTGCTGCCTGATCTCTGTACTCACCCTGAACTGCCTGCCCTGACTTCGGACTGTTTCTCAGAATGCACAAACTCTGCCTGTCCTGACTACAATTTTGCCTGATCATGGGATCCACTTAGATAATGCCCTTAGGAGTTGCCCCAAACCAAGTCTGTTCAAATGACACAACAGATCCACATTAGCTTTGTAACACAGAATACATGGATGGCTACACTGAATTCTCATATGAAGCCATCCACTTTCAAGAAGGTGGACAGTGTATATTCCTACAAGTCACTAAGAATTCTGCTCCCTTCTGTTCTCCCAAGGCATTTATTCTTCCTTCTGTTTCTTGATAGTTCAGCTTTGAAAATGGATAAGTAGCAAGACTGAAATGAGTTCTTACTTGATGAATACATTATTACACCAAAATTATTAAAACTATTGCATGTAAATTATAGCACACATCTCTACCAGATCATAGCTGGAGTAGAATAGCTTTTGTAGGGCATGGACTTCAACAAAGGCGTGCTAAATTTATCAAGATGACTGAGCCTTGTCAAATATTTTGCAAATCCAGCACCCAAGTATAATGGAAGTCAATAGGAGTACCTGAGCATTAAACCTCTGAAGAGGGTAGGGTGCCTGGTTTATAGGAAAATGTCAGAAATTGATGGAAACACCACCGAAATGGATCGGGAACAGCATGTGGATGATGTCCTGATGCATCTTGGACTCCCAGGTCTTTGCTGGGAACGATATTGTCCGAGTAGTACGCCACTTTTACAGACTGACAATAATAAGCACAAAAAAACGAAGATGAAATCGATTTTAGAGGAAAAATTGTTAGGAAACATTCTTTCCTGTATATTTACTTGTATATAAAGTGCAAGTTCAGCCCAAATTTTTTTTGATTTTCGGAACTGGGGCCATGATTAAGAGGGACGTCCGGTGGCATCCATATTGCACCGCTAGAGGTGAAATTCGTGGAGAGGCACAAGACGAACCACAGTGAAAGCATTTGCCAAGAATGTTTTCATTAATCAACAACAAAAGTCGGAGGTTCGAAGACGATCTGACAGGCGATCCGGCGAGCATCTTCCGGGAAACCAAAGTCTTTGGGTTCCGGGGGAAGGATGGTTGCAAAGCTGAAACTTAAACTAACTGAAGAAAGGGCACCACCAGGAGTGGAGCCTGCGGCTTAATTTGACTCAACACGGCAAACCTCACGCGGCCCGGACACGGAAAGAATTGACAGATTAATAGCACTTTCTCAATTTTGTGGGGGTGGTGCATGGCCATTCTGAGTTGGTGGAGCAATTTTTCTGTTTAATTCCGATAACCAACAAGACTAATTAGTTACGTGACCTCTGGCGGTGAGTATAGTGTTGACCAGACTCTTATGGGAGAGTGCCTGCTGCTTAGCTGACCATCGAAAACATTATGGTTGAGGGCCTGCAGGTGAGCTGACCATCGCAAACATCATGGGTGAGGGCCTGCTGCTGCTTTGTTGACTCTAGATAACTTCTGCCTGATCGCACGTCCCCGTGACGTCGATGATCCATTTGGATGTCTGCCCTATCAACTTTTGATGTTCTTTTATGTGCCTAACATGGTGACTACGGGTAACGGGGAATCAGTGTTTGATTCCAGAGAGGGAGCCTGAGAAACGGCTACCACATCCAAGGAAGGCAAGCAGGGGGCACGCAAATTACCATCTATTGAAAAATGACATTACATTTTATGTCACAGAAATTTTTTGAAGCACACACGTTACACAGCAGATGTGGGCCTGGTCAGGTCACTGTCAGAAGAGGACACCGTCTATTTAAAATTTTTATTTTATGTCACAGAAATTTTTTAGAAGCGCACACGTTACATAGCAGATGTGGCCCTGGTAAGATCGCTGTTAGAAGCGGACACCATCTACAGAAAAAGTGCACTGGATGTCACAGATATTTTAGGGATGCGCACACTTTAAACAGGAGATGTGGCGCGGATAATTTAACTGTTCGCAGCGGACACCGTCTACGGAAAAAGTGTACTGGATGTCACTGATATTTTAGGGATGCGCACACTTTAAGCAGGAGATGTGGCGTGGATAATATAACTGTCCACAAGGGGCACCATCTACGGAAAAAGTGCACTGGATGTCAATGATATTTTAGGGATGCGCACACTTTAAACAGGAGATATGGCGCAGATAATTTAACTGTCCGCAGCAGCCTATTACACGGTATTTTGCACAGGATTTGCTAAAAATATATATTGCTGCTGTCACACACAATAGTCCTTAAAAGGACTTTTGGGTCTCTGAAAAGTTTTTTGTATAAAAATCTTCCTATTACACTCCCTACACTGTCTGTCCTTTCCTATGCACAGCTCTCCCCAACACTGAGCAATTGAGTGCACGTTGCGCTACAAACTTATAAGGACTTTTGGGTCTCTGAAAAGTTTTTGTACAGAAATAATATTCAATTACACTCCCTACACTGTCTGTCTCTTCCTATGCTCTGTTCTCCCTAACTAACACACATCATCGGGTTCTATATAGCATCCGATGACGCGTTCCGGCCAGCCAATCACTGTAATGCCAGTACCCAACATGGCTACTGGCATTACATTTTATCCAATAGGTCGGCACTGCAGATAAACCTCGTGGTGCTCGCGTCCTAGGATCGGCATCCCATGTAATAGTAGCAATGAAGGGCTGGCACTCACTTCCAGATGTTCTCAATAATCGTGTTTATTGTCACATATATGCCTGTGACAGGTTTCGACACTCGTGGTGTCTTTGTTTGACAAAGACACCACGAGTGTCGAATTGCCTCACAGGCATATATGTGACAATAAACACAATTACAGAGGACATCTGGAAGTGAGTGCCAGCCCTTCATTGCTACTATTGGCATTACAGTGAGGGCAGAACTTACCTGCACGTTTATTGGCTGCTTAGCAGCTGCGAAACGTGCGGGGAGGAGATTCGAGCATTGCGCTGGAGCACATGCGTTACTCGGGCGAGTACCGCCATGTGCCGAGCATAGCAATGCTGGAGCCAAACTGGCATTCAGCTGAGCATGCTCGCTCAACACTACTAGACATGTATTCAATAACAAGGGAATACATTATGTACCACAGAGGCAGTCTATGTGACTGTTTCCGGACCCATGGTGAATGGTGGGTGAACATTTCACAGGACCTCCCTTTTGCATTGTACTGCAAGGGATTGGTAAACAGCCCAAGGATCATAAGAAGAATGTAGAGGGGAATCAAATCCCAGACCCCTCTGTTCGGGGTCTTTTCTATGGAGATCACTATCCAGAAGCACATTCAGATTTTCATTTGTTTTGGCAGAAGATAGGCTTACACTGTTTCATTTGTGCACCATGATAATGCTTTGACTTATGATAAAGTTAAATGAGTCTGGAATTAGGTTATGGATAATGACCAATTTCTGACTTACCCACCAAAATGACTTGTTTGGGTATAAGCTAGAGATGAGCAAAGTTCTTGAAAATTCGATTCGTATGCTCCACCGAATTTTACAAAAAAAATTGCTTTGTGACTAATTCGTTTTTCCCAAAGCACATTTCTTTTTAAGTAGCTGGTGCAATTACAGGGAATGGCGATTGTGCAGCTCCCCTCCGATGCCACGTTCATCGCTGATCATGGCATCTGACAATATTCAGGTCTATATTTAAAAAAAAAGTAAATTTGATCATGAAGAGTCGGCCACCACCATCTTGATTGAAGATCCAGCGCAAAATCATCATGTCGTCCAGCATGGTGATGCCATATGTCACCGCGCACAAGATCGCGCGGGATCTTCAATAAAGATGCGGTGGTGGACTTTTCATGCTCAAACCGATGATGTGAGTATATTTTTTTTCCCGTTTCAGGTTAAATCAATTCATTGCCATGAAGCATGAGGAAATTCGGCTTCGCTGCAAATCCAATTTTCCCTGAAATTCAGATCAAAGGACTTCGGACACCTCGATTCGCTCAACACTAGGTTATAGCCACATGGAGCTGTTTTCCACAGTAAAACCTCTTACCTTGTGCATTGCAAAATATGAAATCTTCTGCAGCATAAAGTGCATTGCATGTTCATTTACGCTGCAGATTTTTTTCTGCAGTTTGTTAATGAGATCTCTTAATGTGTCTTCCACTTGGCTGGCTGTGTGGTCGTACCCTTACATTTACAATTTTTACCAGTCGATTGTGTTGCGGAAGAAGTGCGCGTCATCTACGTGTATTCAGTCTTCCTTGGTGTCAGTGTCTGTCACAGGTCTAGTTATAAAAGTAGTGAAGATACAATAGATAAAGACGAAACCTTGCTGCGCGGATCACCTTCAGTGTAAACAGCGGAGGACACTGTCATCTGGGTCTGGTGAGAACATGAATCAGAGCATTTTTTTATGCAGGAAGACTGAAGTGTGCTACCAAGCTGAATGCTGTCAATATCCGGGCCATTTAAGTCTTGTTGCTCAGTGTGGCAAATAAGTAAATGGCCAAGCTGATGGCGTCTTTGTGACATGGCCATCTTGTGTTACCATTTATCCGCTGCTGATGTCGTGATGCATGACAGCACTGATAAGCTGCTTTCGAAAGATAAGGCAAAGGCAAACATATTCACCTCTAATTACACATTACTTACAGAATGCATGCTTCCGATTGTCATCTCCCAGCTAACAATGGCAGGCAGCACAATGAGATAAATGACGGAGGCCTGCAGAGGGTTCTGTGGTTAGGGGATAATTGACACACGGGGGACATTACCTTAAAAGTAGTGAGTGACAATGTAACTGCAGGCGCCTGCTGACACTTTCAGTCACAAGGAAAGTACCGATTCAATTACCTTTTTAATGAAACGAGTTGTAAACAGGACCTTTACTAATGACTTTAAACAGCACTTGGTGTTTGGAGGTTGCGGTTAAGATGCACTTTACACGCTGTAATTGCGCTAATGATTACTGTTGTGGAGCACTAAACCAGATTTGTGAACACGCAGTTAACACTAGTGAGTACGCAAGTACCATGCAAAAATGACTTTAACGCTGGTGGATACTGGAAAATGTAAATTCTAGATAATGCAATAAGAAATTTACTATAAATCAGTCTTTACAGCTTCTTTATATACTTTCTGTATTCATTCCTCCTTTAAGTGATTAAGTGGGAACCATCAATGTTCACTTCCAGAGGTTAAAAATTAGACCTGGTCACGGACACACAGGTGCGGGGCTAGTAAGGGCTCAGTCAGACAAGTCATCCATGTTCTGTCCTGACAATTTTCCATCTGTGTTGAATAAGTTTGGTCTCTGACTGCAATCTGTCTGCTTTTTTCCATTTGTAGGGGATCAGTAGGTCATCCATTTTTCTCATCTGTCAAAAATAAATAAATAAATAAAATGGAAGAATGCACACCTGGAGTTTTCCTGCCACCTTTCTTGAGAAAAGGACCACACACAACCGGCATATGTGCATTATTCATATGTTTCACTGACCCTTTGACTAGAATGGATGAGCCTAGTGTGAAAATCGGACCAAAGTAGAGCATGCCGCAACGTTTTCTGCATGGACCAATGGTCAGTGAAGAAAAATGGAGGCAAGAATTGGCCCATTGACTTTAATGTGTCCATGTTCAGATCATTCACTCTACAGCACAGTTATCAGAGCTGTATCTTTTAACAAGTTGTGCACCAGTGCGTCCATTACTTAACAACGACAGATTCTCATTTTCTGGAAGTAAATAATGAGGCAACGTTCACAAGTCTCAAGCTTTGCCATCATGATATCTGAACATTGTATCAGTGGAATTGATTCAGTATAGATTTACTGAAACAGTAATGAATTGAAAGGAGTATTCCCATTTGATATCCACTGGATAGTCCATAAATGTCCGATGAGTGTTTGTCCCATTACTCCTATCCCACTTCCACCTCAAGAAAAGGAACTAAAGATGAGCTCACCTGTGAGGGACTATCCTTGCAGGTTAAGATGTTCTCCCCTGCTGCTTGAATGACAGAGCTGGACATCTCGCTCGGCCCTGAAAAAATCGTGCCTCCACCACTTCTTTGATTGGCAGTGCAAGCAGAGACGCTCTACTTCTGCTTCCAGCAGATAGTGACTGTTTATGTAGCGGCAGTCACTTCTCCGGTATTGGAAGCAGAGCCTCTGCACAAGGTCATCAGGGCTGGGCAAGATGTCCAGCCTTGTTAATAAAGCTGCAGGGAAGAGCACCTTCATCTGTGGGGACAACCCCTTGCAGGTAAAGACAAATTGATTCATACTTATCAATTCACTTATCCTGAACCGAAATCTGTCGCGCACTGCAGTCAACTGAGAGGTGGGAGGGCATTAGATGTTGTCTCCATTAACTGCTATGAGACTTCTGAAAAGTTTCCACTGGAATTTTAGCACGGACACAGCTCTACAATTCTGGTGGGGGCCTCATGGTGTCTGCTTTCCGCCATCAGAGTTGAGCGCTGCAGCTCACAGGCCAGCAGTTTAAAGTTGTGACCCTGTGCCATCTTGCCATGGTGTAAGCAGCAGATTTTGACAGCTCCTATGGTGGATGGAGAAGATATATACACGTCTGATAACGCTGACTGATGGGATTGCAGGTAGTAAGAATACGACAGATATCTTTGAGTCTAAACTTAGTCTGAACTGAGTGACACTGGCGACAAGGAGACTTTAATTTTTTTTATAAAAAAAAGATTCATGAACAAGTAATGGGTGTGGAAAAAGAGGCGGGAGAAGAGTATGGCATGAGGTAAAGTGAGCCAACTATAGACATAAAATTATGGAGTATGTGAAAGAAAAACAATGTAAAGATCTAAGAATGTAAAAAGGAGCAGAGCAATGCCATTTTGGCACAGAGATGGTTGTGTGTGAAGAACAGAACACCATAATGTAGGACTGATGCAGCAAAGGATGAGTGCTGGGGTTATGAGCTAGAAGATATGATATAGGACAATGTTCTACCAACATGATATCGGATAACAGATAGCGTTGTCATGTGGAATCTGGAATGTTAAAGCTATATAGTTAAAATGCAGTTGGATGCAAGATTAAATTACAGGATGGCACATGTCCAGAGTTCACCACCTTGGCTCTCTATCAGTCACCTTACTTGCCCAGGTCAGTTCAGTCCTATTTTATATGTATCTTTTTGTCTATATAACATTTTTTGTTACATCCCCGACACTCACTGTTTATTTTAGTACTGCATACACTGCTCAACTAAAAAAAAAAAAAAATATGAGATTCCCTCGTGGCCAATTAGTGATCCTTTGGAACCAAAAGAATGGGGATATGGATGGATCTTACTCCCTCTAAAGCCCCATTCACACTTACAGTTGATTACAGACATCTTCTGGAGTTTACCCAGAGGGGCTGTACATGTGAACGCAAACATCCACAATATCTGTCCCGGACCTTTACCCAGACTTTTGTCTCCGGGTTTTGGGCAAGTGAGTGCATGTGTAAAAACAGCAGTAAATGTTCCAGAAAATCACAGTGGGCCATGCGTAAAGTTCCCGTCCCTTGCCTAGGGGTCTGGAACATTTCCTCTGTAGTGAGAACGTAACTAACATGGAACATCTCTGGGGTGATAGTTACATGTGTGAAAGGCCAACTCCAGTAAATCTCCGGACCTGACAACTTGGAAATATTTAGTTTAGGTGTGAAAACAGCAGTAAATGTTCCAGAAAATCACAGTGGGCCATGCCTCAAGTTCCCGTCCCCTGCCTAGGGGTCTGGAACATTTCCTCTGTAGTGAGAACATAACTAACATGGAACATCTCTGGGGTGATAGTTACATGTGTGAAAGGCCAACTCCAGTAAATCTCCGGACCTGACAACTTGGAAATATTCAATTTAGGTGTGAAAACAGCTTTAGACTAGGCACTCCCATACTAAGGTTGGCCAAACATACTCATTTTAGTGGGATCGGCTGACCATCTAAATCTAATGTGTATGGAATCTCCTGGCTGCATATGTGTAGGGGATTATTAGCAGTAATAGATGTTGACTGAACAAACATTTTGCCAAAAGCTACCAGAAGTATATGGTCAGCTTATGAGAGCCACTGTCTCAGCTATCTCCTGAAAGAGTATAGAATTCAGGGGAGAGGTCTGGGTCTGACCACCTCTCCAACATCTGGCTGCCATAAGGATCAGGTGGTGGGGCTCAACAGTTTTGATGGAGGCTCCCATCCAACCATAATCTGGCCCTGATTGCATAGAAAACTAAAAATCAAATCTTTGTAAGTCTAATTTCAGTCACAGGCAGTATAGCTCGATATTAATAAGCAGGTTTAACAGCATCATCTCTATATACTCTAGATCTTCTCCATAAGTTTTTCTCCAGATTTAATACTTTAAGTCCAGTTAGTCTGTACAGAGTTTGTATGTTCATGATGCACGTCGTGTTTTCATAGTAGCGAAGACTATTCTGGTTTCATTCATTAGAAAGAATTTTTTATTTGACACATATCAGTTTCTGGGTGACAGACAAGTGAATACTGTGTCATTGTCTTTTCAAGCCTTGCCTTCTGTGATAGTGCTGAACAGACAGCAGGGATGGAATTAGACAGGATGGAGCACAGTTTGCCAAATAACCTTTTCAATACAGTTTCATATAAAATAATTAGCATTTATACAAAGTGTTGACTTAACACTGGGATGAGTTTCACATGTAGATGTTAAACAGAAGTACCAGAGCTAAATGTCTTATTTACAGTGTAACTCTAGGTTTGAACACTATTTCCTTTTCTGTACAAAATTCTGTGTTAATTTTCTATATGTTTTTAAAGGTTGGAACTAATTTTCTAATAAAGTACTCCATATGTTCTGTAGCAACATGCAGTCAAGGAAAAGATTCTAACTACCTTTAGCCACCACTAGGGAAGTTTATTGCATATAAATTCATACAGTTCCCACTGAACTCAAGTGCTTACTGAAGAGGATTTATCATTAAGCAGCCCCCTAGCGGTGGTTACAGGCAGTCAAAATATTAATATTTTAAAGAGGTTTCCTGGGCTAAGATATTGATGATCTATCCATAGGATTAGCTGCTACCTGCAGCTGCTGTTGTGCAAGTAAACAGTGTGGGGAGCTAGAACATCACAGCTTGATACAGCTTGATATAGAGGGTATTTTCAGCTCCCATTCAATATCGTAGTCCCCAAAAACTATTACTGCATGAAGGAAGCAAATAAGTTAGATAACTCTTAAAAAATAAAAAAATAAAAAAATACAGAACACAGACCCATGAAAATTTACAGCCGAGTCACATTATTCTGACCACTTCCTACTTTCAATGTCGGTAGTGTGTATCTCATAAAGGAAGTCCTGTATGGTGAGCTGGCTTGGTGGCTATATAAGGTGTGTGATAGGCGATTTATCACAGTGGCAAAAAAGGGATGATTATTGGCTTTAGGGCCAAGGGTAGCAGTATTTCAGTAACTGTGCAGTTTGTGAACTGTTTGCATGCTGCTGTGGTGAAATAGTATTGTGAGTGTTGCCAAATGGCACCATTGTGAATAAGAAACATGGAGATTGCGGAGAACCATGTTCCATTGATGCGAGAGGTACAGTGGAGCAGCTCAACTCCAAAGTGAACCAGGGGACTACCAGACGTGTGCCTACAACAACCGTTCAGTGAACCCTACTGCATATGGACCTCCAAAGCAGACAAATGGTTACTGCACCTCTGCTAATAAAGTTGCATCGGCAGAAAAGGCTTCAGTTTTTGTGGCCGTATAAGAATTGGACCTCGCTTATTGGCAAAGCATTGCCTTCTCCGATGAGTCATGTTTTCTGCTTCATCTTATTGATGAACGTTCGCGTTTCAGGCGAGAAACATCAGAAAACAAACACCCTGCAACCATTGATGGAAGACCACAAGCTGGTGGTTGCAACCTTATGGTCTGGGGAATGTTATCATGGCCTTCAATGGGCCCACTCATTCATGTGAAAGGCACTTCCAACCAATTTGGGTATGAATCCATCCATGTAGATCACATACACCTATACAGTACATGCTGATTGTCTTCCCTGGGTCAGGTGGGCCGGCAAGACAAAGCAACATGTCACATGGCTATAAATTTCCAACACTGGTTAGAAGAACATGACCAAGACTCCCCCCCCCCCCCCCGCCATTGAGATAGCTTAACTCCTCTGACACACTTCTTCATTTCTGCTCATTAGTGTGGAAATACCATGTGGAAGTTTCCCTTAGCATGTGGATGAGAGTTGTTAAAATTTGATGCAGTTACCTTGTACTGTAGACCTCTGTAGATGATTCCAGCAGTGTAAAAATATCCAGTATTTTTCTCATGTGTGAATTCACCCAAATATGGATGGCAGCAGATCTTTTGAAAGACACCAGGTAATACTACTTCTCTCCTGCAGTGGCTACTGAGAACATTATTAGCAGCATTGGCCATAATGTTCGTTCCTCTCCATATTAGCTTTTAGATTAGTATACCCATAGCATGTGTACAGAGGGCACAATGCCCCCCCCCCCACCCGTATAGCCACTGTCACAGATGTAATAGGGGAGAACACAAAAAGACAACAATAAGAAAGGGGAAAGACACTAGGCCTCACCGCTAGGGAAGGAAAAGGGTCACCTCCTATAAAACCCTGCTCCTGGCCCTAACTCCTATACGTATGGGAACCTCTCGATGGTGGAGATGCCCATACACAGTAACTTAGAAAATCCTGGTGACCCTCAGATGCCCTAAAGTTAATCAGAGGGCAGAGACAACCCGTTCCTTCCCTAGTGAAGGAACCAGCGTCTCGTAAACCTAGTAAACAACCGGGGGGGGGGGGATATAAATCACAACAAGCATAACACTTAACTTCTGAGTATGATGGATGAACAGGACTTCAACAAGAACCACACTCCAGCTCTTCCAAAACCAAATGAAGCTATCCAGAGCAAGGAGTGATGGGTAAAGTCAGACTAAATAGAGGGAGATAAAGGTCACATGATCCACACCTGAACAGGAGGTGTGGACATACCAGCAACACACAGACAAAGTGAAACCAAAAGAGACTGTCAGATCACTCATGTGCAGCCAGTCTTTCAGACCTTCTAACACCTGTCACAGGTGTGACAGTACCCCCCTTCTATGGGTGACCTCAGGGCACCCAGGACCGACCTTATCCGGAGGAGCTCTGTGGAATGCTCTCACCAGACAACTAGCATTAACATCGGTCGCTGGAAACCACCTCCTTTCCTTTGGTCTGTACCCTCTCCAATGAACGAGATACTGGGGGGATCTCCAGAGAACTCGGGAGTCCACAATTCTGCTGATCTGAAATTCTTCACCATGACAGGAGCGGGAGGTAAGGAGGATGACTCAACAGGTTCGACACATTTCTTTAACAACAATTTACAAAATACGTTATGGACGGATGGCTACAGGGTTAACAGTGGCAGTGATCTTATATGGAACAATAAATCTTGGGCCCAACTTCCAAGAAGGTACCTTAAGTTTAATGTTTCTTGTTGACAACCACACAGAATCACACACTCTCAGGTCCGGACCACACATCTTACATCATACATCTCCTGTCAGCCGCACGCTTATAACTGTTGCCCATCTTTTTCAGGTTATTTTGGATTTTCCGCCAAATAGAAGACAAAGAAGAGGAAAATCGTTCCTCCTCAGGAATGCCGGAATTTTGGATACAAGAAAATGTACCAAACTGTGGATGGAACCCATATGCTCCACAAAACGTCGACTTATCAGTGGATCCTGTCTAAGGTTATTTATAGCAAACTCAGCTAACAACAAAAATGAAGACCACTCTTCCTGATTCTCTGAAAGAAAACATCTCAAGTAAGTCTCCAGATTCTTATTAGTGAGCTCCGTCTGTCCGTTCGACTGAGGATGAAAAGCCGAAGAGAAGGACAATTGTACACCCAGATGAGTACAGAACGCTTTCCAGAATCTGGAAACAAACTGAGTCCCTCTATCGGACACCACATCAGAGGGAATGCCATGTAGTTTCACAATGTTATCGACAAACACCTGTGCAAAAGTTTTAGCATTGGGTAGACTAGGTAGTGCAATAAAGTGTGCCATTTTACTAAAATGATCGACAACCACCAGACTCCTGTTTTTTCCTGAAGAATTCTGTAAATCTGTGATAAAATCCCTGGACAAATGGGTCCAAGGTCTGGACGGGATGTGCAATGGAAGAAGAGATCCTGAAGGCTGAGTATGTGTCACCCTAGCACGGGCACAGGTACCACAGGCTGACACCTAGTCCTCAACACACTTACGCAACCCCGGGCACCAGAATGGCCTCAGGGTACCATCCTTTTGCTTTACAAAGAAAAACCCAGCAGCCACTGGGGACTTGGATGGTCTAATATGTCCCTTTGCCAAACTCTTGGTGATATACTCTCGCATGGCCTTTCTTTAGGGTTCTGAAACATTATACAACTGAGATTTGGGCAATTTACCTCCGGGAATAAGATTGATGGGACAGTCATACTCCCGGTGCGGAGGCAACTTCTGATTACCACTCTCAGAGAACACATCAGAAAATTCAGAAATTAACGAGGGTACAGTTTTAGTGGTAACCATAGAGAACGATGCATTAAGACAGTTTGGGTCATGCAAAAATAACTCCAATCGAGAATCTGTCTCGCTTGCCAGTCGATGTTAGGGTCATGTGTGCTTAACCATGGTAGATCCAACACCAACAGAGCAGGCAGACCCTCCAACACATAATAGAAGATAGATTCCTGATGAAAATCACCCACTCTTAAATAAATGTCATTCACTACCTGCGACAGGCATTTTTGGGTGAGAGGTGCTGAGTCAATTGCAAAGACAGAAATACTTTTCTCTAATGCATAAGTAGTCAACCCGTGAATGCGAACAAACTGTCCATCAATCAAGTTAACTCCTGCCCCACTGTCGATAAATGCTTAGATTTTCACAGCTTTGGACTCTAGCACCACCTCGGCAGACAGGAGAAAATGGGTACTACCAGTAAAAGACAAAAGTCCGTTTTCTTGCTCCCCACCCACACCACCAATAGTAATTTGGGGATTAAACATCTTTTTCTTTTTGTTTACACCTTGATGCTGAAACTACGGACAAATATTCACAAAATGTCCCTTCTTGCAACAACAAAAGCAGACTCCTTTCACATGACCCAAGCCTTTGTCAGTAGTTCCAGGAGTAGCTCCTTCTTTTCTTTTCAATTTTATTTTTATTAATTTTATAATAATTCCGTTACACAAACAGAATACAATGGGGACAAATAAACATTTGTGATACAAGATACATAATCCATGAGGCTTTATAATGTTACAACAACATGGCGAATAAGTGTCATATCAAAGCGCTCTGTGAAGAAGGGGCCGGGATAGAGTAACTCAACCATCTAGTGGATGTAGAGGAAAAGCCCTTGAAGCGCATAGCTGCATCTAAATAATATAATGTGAGGGCGCGACCATGGGGTACAAGCCCTGTAAAATAAAATGCTGGCCAATGTCAAGCACGACCAATACTGTGAGGTGTCTACCTAATATTGGTGAGTGATAGTGCAGATAAGGCAACAAGGCTGAGATCTAATACAGTATAACTATGTATCGAGTATGCAACCATAAACATAGTACATAATATAACAAGGGATAGGGAAAGAAATGGGGAATAGGAGATGGTACTGGGATAAGGGGAGGGAAGGAGTGGGGGAGGAAGATGAGAGGGCTGGGATCCAGATCAGAGGTTTAAAAGTTTAATGTCAGACCACAGCGATTTGTGAAAGAGATGTGAGTTGTTGCAAGACCTGAGAGGATGACCGGAACTCAATCCAGTCCTGCCAAATTTTTTGAAACTTATGATGAGAACGTAATTCCCACGCTGACAATTCTTCCATTAGGTAGATGAAATTAACCTTTTGTAGCCAATGAGCCACATTAGGGGCTTTTGGTTGGTTCCAATGTTGTGGTATTAAGGATTTGGCTGCAGCCATGAGGTGCTGGAAAAGAATCCTTTTCCGGGCAGGGATATCTTCTAATCTAATGTTAAGAAGGATGGAGACTGGTTTAGGATCTGAGGTTAGAGAGCAGATTTGTCTGGATAGTTTCAGGACTTCAGACCAAAATGGGGTTAGGACAGGACATGACCACCACATATGTAAGTATGAGCCTTGTGCAGAGTTACATTTCCAGCACACATCTGTGTCAAGGCAGCCCATTTGTTTACGCCTGACTGGGGTTCGGTACCATCTAGAGATGAGTTTAAAAGAATTCTCCTGTAATTTTGTGCAGCGTGAGATGCCGTGAGAGTACTTGTAAATCTGTTTGGATTCCTGCGGAGTCCATGTGGTAGCGAGATCTTTACTCCACTCTGAGATATAGTACCTGTCCGTAGGGGAATTAATTATTTGCAATATAGAATATACTTTTGAAAGAAGATGTGGTGGAGGTTTTAAATGTGAAGATAATTCTTCAAAGAGGGTAGGGACCCTTGGGCTACCGGCATGGCGAAAGTAAGGCGTTATGAGTTTAGTTATGTGCAATCTTTGTATATGTTGAAGGGATGTTTTATCTAATGGGTCCTCTCCAGGGTCATTATTGAGGAAGTTAATGAGGGGTATTTTTTTTTGTTCTGGAAGATTTAGTTTAATTTCTTTAAACTTTGGAAGATACAGTTCTGAAATGTCTGCTATTGTCATCAGAGGGGAGAGATTGGGGCTGATAACTTTTTTATACTTATTCCAGATCTTTAAGGTGGTTTGGGTGATGGAATTCGAGGAGAGTTGGCTAAGAGGTTTATGTGAGTCGTTATCGTATTGCCAAAGAAGAGATCTTAGTGGGAATTTAGCTAGTTGTAATTCTAATGTAAAGCTGAGTCTTCTGTCGCCGTCGCGTAGCCACTGAACTATTCTGGATAAATGTACAGCGTCGTAGTAGTGTCTCCAATCGGGTAGGGACAAACCTCCTCTTAATTTATGTTGAACCCGGAGTAGCTCCTTCTAATTGCACAGGCTCATCATAAGGCGCAACCACCAGTGTCTCTCCACCATAAAGTGTCAAAAGAAGCAGTACCCCTGTTGGACAGCACGTCCTGAATGTGAGGACCCCTAGATCTCTCCCTCAGGTGTCTTTCAAGACGTACAGCAAGGGACATAGCTGCTTCCAATGACTCAGGATTTTCATGAAAAGACAACGCGTCCTGCGGTATCTCAGAGAGACCCTGACAGAATTGGCTACGGAGGGCAGGATCATTCCACTCTGTATCAGTAGCCCATCTCCTAAATTCAGAGCAATAGGTCTCCGCGGAATGTTTCCCTGCCGCAAACCCCGTAACTTAGTCTCGGCCTGAGAGATCCGATCTGGGTCATTGTAGATAAGACCCAAGGCTCTAAAGAATTCATCTACCGACCAGAGGGGAGGTGATCCGGTTGGCAGTGAAAAAGCCCAAGATTGGACGTCCTCTTTAAGCAACAAAATAATCATACTCACACGTTGACACTCATCCTCAGAAGAGTATGGACACAGCCTAAAGTATAATTTACATGACTCCCTGAACCAGATGAAATTGTCACTACCCCCGGAAAACCTGTCCGAGAGAGCCACCTTCGATTCAGGGCAGGCCTGGAACCCAGCACCTGAACCAGCAGCCCGTGGACTCTGAATCTGCAAGACCGTCTTGCGGAGGTCTGCTAACTCCAAAGTCAGATTCTGCAGCTGTTCAAACAGTGCAGACAGAATATCCATAGCTGCAGAGATCAGAACAAAAATGGCGGTATTGACTCTGGATAATGTCAAGGATGTAGAAGGGGAGAACACCAAAAGACAACAAGGAGAAAGGTAAAAGACACTAGGCCTCACCACTAGGAAAGGAAAAGGGTCACCACCTATAAAACCCTGCTCCTGGCCCTAACTCCTATCCGTATGGGCACCTCTCCATGGTAGAGATGTCCATACATAGGAACCTAGAAAACCCTGGTTACCCTAAGATGCCCTAAAGGTAATGATAGGGCAAAGACAACCCGTTCCTTACCTAGTGAAGGAACCAGCGTCTCGCTGAGGCCTAGTAAACAACCGGGGGGAATACTAAACACAACAAGCGGAACACTTAACTTCTGAGGATGATGGATGAACAGGACTTAAACAAGAACCACACTCCAGCTCTTCTAAAACCAAATGATGCTATCCAGAGCAAGGAGTGATGGGTAAAGTCAGACTAAATAGAGGGAGGTAAAGGTCACATGATCCACACCTGAACAGGAGGTGTGGACATACCAGCAACACACAGACAAAGTGAAACCAAAAGAGACTGTCAGATCACTCATGTGCAACCAGTCTTTCAGACCTTCTAATACCTTTCATAGGTGTGACAGTCGCCTGGTGAGGTCATTTTTTTCTTTACCAAATTCTTTATGCATAGCAGCATACCAGATGTAATGTAGAAATGGATATGGGATGTTAGCACGCAGCATGACAGGAAGTCTGACACATGAAATGACTACAGTAACACTTATGCACCATCTAAACTGCCAAGGACATTGTTTTTGCTCCAGATTCTAGTAGATTTCCTAGGCAGCTATGGTACCTTGTGCTTTACATTAACTGCATGGCTAGGGCAAAACAAAGCAGCAGTTTTATATATGACAACTTGCTGTGTGGTTACTTGCTGGTGATAATTGACTGTGGCGGCTGGCTTCATTTAACATTATGAGGTGACACACTGAAACAAAGCAGATGTTTGTCAAAGTTTTCTCATAGGGAACAATATGACCAGGCACACTGGAATTAAAACATGATTGGGGTCTACAAAGTCATTATTGTACAATCCCACCATCTGTATATGTCACTAGTCTTAGTAACTGCCAGCACTCTGCTCGATTGCGCTCCATTTAAATTGTCCTAACCTGTAGGTTTTGGTTTGTCTCTCAGGTCTTTGGTTGCAAGTAGAGATGAGCAAAGTTTAAAAAAATTCAATTCGGCAGCTTTTCTAAACTTCGTCAAGAAAATAGATTTGTTCCAAATTACTTTGTCACAAATCACTTTTCATTGTATGGAGCAGGCGCAATAACAGGGGAATAGTGATTAACTCCTCATATGCCACGTTCAATGCTGTTGGTGGCATCTGATACTCACATTCCGGTGCTCAGGGGGTTAATCCGGGCTTAAAAAAAAATGATACTCACCTCATCCACTTGATCATGGGAAGGCTATATGCTCTTGTCTTGATTGAATAAAACCCGCCAAAGGACCTGCGACGAGTGTGATGACATCAAAACATGAATCACACTGGCCGCGGGCAGTGACCTAATCACAGAGGTGAGTATCATTTTTTTTTTCAGCCATTATTTTAGGAAACATTGATTCATTGCCACGAAATTTAGCTTTGCAGTGAATTGAATTTTTCCTAAACTTCAGATCGAATTCCGCTTCAGATGTTTCGATTCGCTCAACACTAGTTGTTAGCATGGGTCCTTTCACATGGCCCAATTCTGGGCCATACAGAATATCGATCGATGCTTGAAGGGGATGTGTCATCAGAAAATGGCCTATTGGTTAAATGACATTTTAGAATGTGATCTACATGAATATAACCCTGCAATTTACACACAGGCCAGTAGGACATGATTTACTGTTCTGTACAGGTAACTTTTCAGTAGCTATTCTCATTATAATCACAGGTAAGATTAGAATGACAGATATCACCTCTTTGTGGATACATAAAAGTTACATATTATGGTTTAAAAAATACGTAAGTCCATCACGTTCAACCGAGGGATAAGAATTTTAGGAAAGGGATGGGAAACCCAGACTTCTCCACATAAGCATTAATATTATTTAATTTTAAGAATTAATTTAAAACTTAATTTTTTGCAGTCCACTGTTCCTGCTGTGACTATCTCCTGAGGTAGACCATGCTACAGATTTATGCCTTAGGCCTCATGCACATATGGAGTGCTGTCTGCATCTTTATTGGCCCCAATGAAGTGACCAAAACAACGGTCGTGTGCATGAGGCCTAATTCACACAGTCAGTGTTCAGTGATTTCCTTCAGTGATTTTAAGTCCAAACCAGGTACAGCTGTAAACCAGGTACAGATGTATCCCTTTCTCTGTGTAGAGTCCACTCTTAGTTTTGGCTCACAATCACTGAGGAAAATCATTGACCAAACACTGACCTGTGAATGAGGCTTTACAGTTCTCAAAGTAAAGAAGCCTTGACGTCTCTAGAGACTGAACTTTTTCTTCTCCAGATGGAGGCAGTGCCTCTTTGCTTACTCTGCAGAAATAGTTACACACCTGTCTTTTGCTGCACAGTACTCTATATATACATACAGAATATACTTCAATTACTCTTACCGGTAAAATGTTTTCCATGAGCCCATGACAGCACCTGTGAGAGATCCCCCCCCCCCTTCCGGACAGGAAACAGGAACTTCCCAGATCTAAATTGGTCCACTGCCTTCCACCACTTAGTATTTGACAAGATTCCTGGGACCATCAATACACCTATATACAGTGAAACTAAGAACATAAGCAAAAATAACACAAGGAAAACTGTGCCAAATATATGCCCGGGCATATCCCTTCTTTGACACAAAAATTTACTGTATGTAGATATAGATATATATATTTTTTTGCAATATATATATATTTTATATATATATATTTTTTTTTAGGGAGGGAATTATGTAGGTGCTGTCATGGGCTCATGGAAAACATATTACCGGTAAGAGTAATTGAAGCATTTCCATTACACCCCATGACAGCACCTGTGAGAGATTAGACTAGATGACTATTAGGGAGGGACTACAGCCTGCAGCACCTTTCTCCCAAAAGACATGTCCTGCATAGATGAAAGGTCCAATATGTAGTGCTTGTAAAACGTGGAGGGAGAACTCCACGTTGCTGCCCTACAAATTTGTTCAATGGTAGCACACTCCTTTTCTGCCCAGGAAGAGGCTACTGTCCTGGTGGAATGAGCCGAAAAATCCAAAGGCACCTGACAACCTGAATGTGAATATGCCAGACCTATCGCTCTCTTAATCCACCTCGCTAAGGTACGGCTTGTGACTTTCAAGCCTCTGTTCTGACCCTGAAACTGAACAAAGAGTTGTGAGGTTTTCCTAAAGTCCTTCGTAGACTCTAAATATGCGCCAACACACCTTCTCACATCTAGAGTATGAAAGGACTCTTCACCCTCATTCTTCGGGTTTTGACAAAAGGAGGGGAGAACTATTTCCTGAGATCTATGGAATACAGAAACTACCTTGGGTAGAATTGCAGGATCCAGTTTGAACACGATTCTGTCCTCTAGAATTTGGGTATATGTCGGGGAGAATGACAAAGCTGATAGTTCTCCTACTCGTCTGACAGATGTAATGGCCACTAAAAATACAATTTTATAGGATAGCATCTTTAAGGGGATGTCTCCAAGGGGCTCAAATGGGGCCTTGGTTAGAGCGGATAGCACCAAGTTAAGGTCCCACAGGGCTGTCTTAGATTTAACTGTAGGACATAGCCTAGAGGAACCCTTAATAAACCTTTTGACCCAGGGATGAGTAGCTAATCTAAAGTCAAAGAGAGCACTCAGTGCCGAGACCTGGACTTCGAGAGTGCTAGGTTTAAGTTTTTTGTTAAGGCCTTCCTGCAAGAAACTCTGAATTAAAGGGATGTTGGGTGAGCTCAACATCTAGGCCTGGCCCTGCAAACTGAAGGAAGATCTTCCATTTGCTCAGATAGATTCCGGAGGTGATCTTTTTCCTACTAGCTAGAAGAGACCCAATCACTTGTTCTGATAAACCTCTGACCCTGAAGAATCGCCTCTCAAAATCCAGGCTGTCAGGTGCAGGTTCTTCACCTCCGGATGATGTAAAGGGCCCTGATATAGTAGGTCCTGCCTTTCTGGAAGTAGCCAGGGATCCGCTATTGATAGTCTCCTTAACCAGGCAAACCAGACTCTTCTCAGCCAGAACAGTGCTCCCTCCTGATCTTCTGAATCACTCTGGGCAGTAGGCTGATGGGAGGAAACGCATAGACTAGGTCCTTCCCCCATGGTTGTGAGAGCGCATCTGTCCCTATAGACTGATCTTTCCTGCTCATAAAAAATAATCTTTCGCATTTTTTGTTTTCTATCGAGGCGAATAGATCTATTGTGGGAGATCCCCATAGGGCTTCTATTTGGTGAAATACCTCTTGATTCAGACACCAATTCGCCTGGCTGAATCTGTGCCTGCTGAGAAAGTCCGCCTGGTGATTCTCTGAGCCTTTCAAATGGACTGCTGAAAGAGAAAGAGCTTTCCCCTGTATTAGTAAAAAGATCCTGGATGCTAGCTGCATTAGCTCAGGAGATCTTGTCCCCCCTTGTCTGTTGATAATATATGCTACTACTGAAGTGTTGTCGATCTTGCCATGTTTTTGAGGCAGTGATGGGAGACTTTCCTTTAATGCGCACAGGACTGCCCTTAACTCCCTGGCATTTTGGGATTGAGCACTTTGGGTTCTTGACCAAGGGCCTTGGAAAAACCCAAAAACTGAATGGGCCCCCCACCCCCAGGGGCTTGCGTCGATGGTAATTATTAGGGGATCCTGCTTCAACCATTCTACTCCCTGACTCAGGTTTGGTGTTTGTAGCCACCAAGTTAGGGACCGGGTCACTGACCCCTGGGTCACAATCTTGCGATTCAGGGATAGCAACTCCCCGTCCCAACTGGACAAAATGTGCAACTGAAGGATTCTGGACCTGAATTGGGCCCACTTCACAGCAGGAATGCAAGCCGTCATCAGACCCAGAATAGACATTGCTTCCTTGGTTCTGCTAAAAAGCCCTGATTTTCTGCTGAATAGCTCTTCTTTTCTCTACCGTAAGATAGGATTTCTGCATTTGGGAATCTAGTAAGACGCCTAGGAAAATACATCTGGAAGTTGGAATCAGGGACGATTTGTCCCAATTTATTAACCAGCTGAGACTTGTCAGGGTCCCCAGGACCCTCCTGTATTTGAGATATTAACACATCTGGGGACTGCCCTACCAATAGAAGGTTGTCCAGGTATGGGATTATAATGATGTCTAATCTTCTTATCTCTGCCATTAGTTTCATAATGAGCCTCGGCGCGTGCGATATCCCGAAGGGAAGTGCTCTGAACTGCAGATGGACAATCGATTCCCCCATCTTTACTGCTACCCTGAGGTATTTCTGAGATGACGGATTTATGGGTACATGATAGTAGGCATCTTTTATATCTATTGAGGCGATTGACTCCATCCAGAATTTTTGGTACGTCAGATATTGGTTGAGGTTCTTCAGATTTATGGGGTTGTTGGGTTTGGGAACCAAAAATACGGTCGAATAGAAGTCCTCTCCTTGTTCGTTTTCCGGGACTGGTACAAGGACTGCTTTTGTTAAGGAGGTTTTTTATTTCTTCCATAAGTGCCACCTGTTTTGGAGAATGTTGGTTTATAGATGTGATTTTTAATGTCCTGGGTGGTAGTTTTTTTAAGTCTAGGCGGTAGCCTTCATCTATAATACTCCTTACCCAGGCACTTGCGGTACCCAAACAAAAAATGTCCTTGAAGGAAGGGCACATAGCTTAGACTTTGATGCCACATCGCCCTTCCACCCCTTCAACCATAGGGACCTTCTGGCTGAATTAGATGTGCGGTCGCTCTAGCAGATAGTCTCAATGCATTAGCGGAGGCATCAGAAATAAAGTCTACTGCTCTGGACATGGTTGGGATAGCTTCCAGAAGCTGTTCCCTAGGAGTCTTGTTCTCTATATGAGACTCTAGTTCCTCCAACCAGACTTTTAATGACCTTGCCACTGAAGTAGTTGCTATATTTGGTTTGACGTCTGACGTGGACGCCTCCCAATTTTTTCTTAAGTAGGTGTCTGCCCTTTTGTCCATTGGATCCTTAAGGAATCCTAAATCCTTAAACGGAAGAGCTGATTTTTTATTTATTTTTGCTACAGGGGCGTCTACCCTGGGTACCTCCTGCCAAGCTGATACTTCATCATCAAAGGGGTACTTTCTTTTAACTGCTCTAGGGATAAAGAATTTTATGTCAGGCTTTTCCCATTCATGCTTAATCAGGTCTTTGATACAATCCTGAATGGGGAACACCCTAGACTTTTTTGGCTTCAGGCTTTCAAACATGAGTTCTTGCCTAGACCTGGACTCCTTTTCCTCCGCCAGCTCCATTGTGGATCTAACCTCTTTCAATAGTAGATCTGTATCCTCCATTCTGAATAACAGTTTCCCTGTCAAATCTTTAGAGGAGGAATCTGAGCTTGCAATGGCGCCCTCCTGCTCAGACTCAGAATCCGTAGTATCCTCTACTATTGTCTGAGCCTTCGTATGTCTGGAAGAGCTAGGCAGAGATTTTTTAAGATGTTCCACAGAAGAAAAAACGTCCTTTTTAACTAACTCTTGGATGTTTTGCAATAAAGATGGCGACTCCTCTGTTACTAACTTATCCAGACAAGGTTGGCAACATGTCTTAGGGTAGGACGAGCTCAATTTTCACTTGCAAATTCTAAATTCTCTAGCTCTTGTTTTGTGGGTAGCTTTTCTTGGGGCTTCTTTAACCTGCATTTAATAAATAGCCCCAATCAGTCTAATTCTGACCACAACAATAAACTCCCCAAAGGGAGATGGTGGGGTTAACCCATCTTACCCCCAGGAGTACCATTCTGGATTCAGAATGCAGCCCCTGTCTGTCTGTGCGCAGTTGAACTTCCCCTTCTTCCTGCATGATGGTGCTTCAAGGGGGCAATGGAGGGAAGATCTGGCCATGTGGTCGAGAATCTGTCTTATCGCTGCTCCTTCAATGCTGGCTGGCCGGCGTTCCCTTTTTCAAATGGGCCTCGCAACGCCCACCATGTTTTAGACTCCTCCCCTTCCGGCCAGTGGAACGCATGCATTTCTTCCGGCTCGACGCGTACGTCCAGACTCGGCCTGCCGCAGATGAGAGGAGAAGATCCTGTTTCCTGTCCGAAAGAAGGAGGCTCTCTCACAGGTGCTGTCATGGGGCGTAATGGAAATATATATATATATACAGTCATGTGAAAAAATTAGGACACCCTTTGAAAGCATGTGGTTTTTTGTAACATTTTTAATAAAAGGTTATTTCATCTCCGTTTCAACAATACAGAGAGATTAAAGTAATCCAACTAAACAAAGAAAACTGAAGAAAAGTCTTTTCAAGATCTTCTGTAAATGTCATTCTACAAAAATGCCTATTCTAACTGAGGAAAAAGATAGGACACCCTTGCCCCTAATAGCGAGTGTTACCTCCTTTGGCTGAAATAACTGCAGTGAGCCGGTTCTTGTAGCCATCTACCAGTCTTCGACATCGGTCTGAGGAAATTTTACCCCACTCCTCAATGCAGAACTTTTTCAGCTGTGAGATGTTTGAGGGGTTTCTTGCACGTACAGCCCTTTTCAAGTCACCCCACAGCATCTCAATGGGATTCAAATCTGGACTTTGACTTGGCCATTCCAGGACTCTCCATTTCTTCTTTTTCAGCCAATCTTTGGTTGATTTACTAGTATGTTTTGGGTCATTGTCATGTTGCATGGTCCAGTTCCGCTTCAGCTTTAATTTTCTAACTGATGGTCTCACATGTTCTTCAAGCACCTTCTGATACACAGTAGAATTCATCGTGGATTCTATGATGGTGAGCTGACCAGGTCCTGCTGCAGCAAAGCAGCCCCAAACCATGACACTTCCACCTCCATGCTTCACAGTTGGTATGAGGTTCTTTTCTTGGAATGCTGTGTTTGGTTTACGCCAAACATGTCCTCTGCTGTTGTGTCCAAATAATTCAATTTTGGACTCATCTGTCCAAAGAACATTATTCCAGAAGTCCTGGTCTTTGTCAACTTTATCTCTGGCAAATGTCAGTCTGGCCTCGATGTTTCTCTTGGAAAGCAAAGGTTTCCTCCTTGCACACCTCCCATGCAAGTTAAACTTGTACAGTCTCTTTCTGATTGTAGAGGCATGTACTTCTACATCAACAGTAGCCAGAGCCTGCTGTAGTTCTCGAGATGACACTTTAGGGTTTTTGGAGACCTCTTTTAGCATCTTGCGGTCTGCTCTTGGGGTGAACTTGCTGGGGCGACCAGTCCTGGGCATGTTGGCAGTTGTTTTGAAAGCCCTCCACTTGTAGACTATCTTCCGGACAGTGGAATGGCTGATTTCAAAATCTTTTGAGATCTTTTTAAATCCCTTCCCAGACTCATAGGCTGCTACAATCTTTTTTCTGAAGTCCTCTGACAGCTCTTTTGCTCTCACCATGGTGCTCACTCTCACTTCAACAGTCAGGAGCACACCAAACTAAATGTCTGAGGTTTAAATAGGGCAAGCCTCATTCAACATGCAGAGTAACGATCTACTAATTATGTGCACCTGGTGTGATATACCTGTGTGAGATCTGAGCCAATTTAAGAGGGAATACATGTGAGGGTGTCCTATCTTTTTCCTCAGTTAGAATAGGCATTTTTGTAGAATGACATTTACAGAAGATCTTGAAAAGACTTTTCTTCAGTTTTCTTTGTTTAGTTGGATTACTTTAATCTCTCTGTATTGTTGAAACGGAGATGAAATAACCTTTTATTAAAAATGTTACAAAAAACTACATGCTTTCAAAGGGTGTCCTAATTTTTTCACATGACTGTATATATATATATATATATATATATATATATATACAAAGTATATATATATATATCTTATATATATAAAAATTTGTTTCTGTCTGTTCTTTATGTGCGACCAAACGACTGAACCGATCTTCACCAAATTTGGCACACAGGTACATCAGGTGTTTTAGACTGGGTCTCAGCTCTCTAGGATGTACCGCTCCTGAGATATTCCCAAAATATGACCTTCATTAGCCAATACAAGCCTGCAGGTCTTTCTCCTCATATCCCAACTGCCATACACACGATCACATGTCCCTTATCAGCCAAAAGAAGCTTGCAGGCCCTTAGTCTCCACATACACACAGTTTTACTCCAGGTTTACATAACAACCCAGCCGTTTTTCTTCACTGCTGTAGGTCAGCTTTAGGCTAGGGCTACAGGACGACAATAAGTCGCACAACAGATAGGGCACAACTACGCTGCTACATGCATCCATCTTGGATGGATTTTTTGCGACTGTCATGTCGCAGTCGCAACATGTCACATGTCGCAGTGCGACATCATAGCCTATCATTATAAAAATTGTTGAGACGAAATGTCTAGCGACAAATGTCATTGTGTAGCCCGAGCATTAAAGGGGCAGGGCGCTGTGGAGGTCACTGTTAAGGGGGCAGGGGCCACCATTAAAGGAGCAGATGCTGTGGAGGTCCCTGTTCAAGGGGCGTTCATTGTGGATATTAATGTTAAGGGGGCAGGCCGCTGTGGAGGTCACTATTAAAGGGGCAGACACTGTGGAGGTCACTGTTAAGGGGGCAGAGGCCACTATTAAAGTGGCAACTGCTGTGGAGGTCACTGTTAAGGCAGCAGGGTACTGTGAAGTCACTTTTAAAGGGACGGGTGTTGTGGAGGTCTCTGTTAAGGGGGCAGGGAACAGTGGAGGTCACAGATAAGGGGACGGTCCCTTATGGAGGTCAGTGTTAAGGGGAGGGGTGCTGTAGAGGTTACTATTAAGAGGGCAGGCCCATGAGGAGGTCACTGTCAAGTGAATGGGGTGCTGTGAAACTCACTGTTAAAGGGGCGGGCTGCTGTAAAGGTCAAAGTTAAGGGGATGGGCTTCTGTGGCGGTCCCATTTTAACCTCTTAAGGACTCACCTTAAGGACTTGGCCGTTTTTTGCAAATCTGACCAGTGTCCCTTTAAAGTATAACTGTCATATATATATTTTTTTTGAGTATTGGATTGTGGTGATTAATATCTCCTTGGTGGCCCTATTTCAACTTTTCACTGTGTATTCAATTACCCCTTAATTCCACAGTTTTGTTCCCTGTACTGCCTACTTTTACCTGTGCTTAAAATCAGGTTGCTATGCAGGGTCCGTCCTCTGTGTTGAAGGACGGAGGACGCAGAAGCACGCAGCGTGCAAGGTCCGATTACAGACAGCCAGGGACTGTAAGTAAATGATTAAATCCAGGTCCTCCCCAGCAGCTGATAACAATGCCTGGGCTGTGTGCACTTCTCCCTGTCCATGCGCTTGGCAGACGCTCCCTCACTCAGCAGACTTGGACAATGCAGAGCCGAAGCAGCGCAGACCAGGGAAGGGAGATCTGCCATCTGCTCAGTGTATAAATGATAGCAACATGTGGTAAGAGGACCCCTTTGTGCTGCAGGAGATTAACCCTTTAGGGGGAGGGCTCTGGTTACTGACACTTTTGGGGGGCTATTGTTACTGGCTAGTGAGGGCAGGCAGGATTAGCCCTAGGGTGAGGGCAGTGGCGGCCATCTTAACTGAATAGTGAGATTGCAGTTTTATGCAGACTGGTTGCTAAGGGCTGAATCTTATTAAATATGGGGTAAGTCAGTCTAATAGTAACTGATTCTGGAATATAATGTTATTAGTAACTACATATATGAAAATTGAAATTAGGGTCTAAGTGTGACAGTTATCCTTTAAGTGCTGATAACTTTAAAACGCTTTTACTTACCCAGACTGTTCTGAGATTGTTTTTTCATCACATATTGTACTTTATGACACTGCTAAAATTGGGTCCAAAAAGTTAATTTCTTTGCATAAAAAAATACCACATTTTCCCAGTTTCAATTTCTCTACTTCTATAATACATAGTAATACCTCCAAAAATAGTTATTACTTTACATTCCCCATATGTCTATTTCATGTTTGGATCATTTTGGGAATGATATTTTATTTTTTGGGGCTTTTACAAGGCTTAGAAGTTTAGAAGCAAATCTTGAAATTTTTCAGAAATTTTCAGAAACCCAATTTTTAGGGACCAGTTCCAGTCTAAAGTCACTTTGCGAGGCTTACATAATAGAAACCACCCAAAAATGTCCCCATTCTATAAACTACACCCCTCAAGGTATTCAAAACAGATTTTACAAACTTTGTTAACCCTTTAGGTGTTCCACAAGAATTAATGGAAAATAGATATACAATTTAAAAATTTAACTTTTTTGCAGATTTTTCATTTTAATAATTTTTTTCCAGTTACAAAGCAAGGGTTAACAGCCAAACCAAACTCAATATTTATGGCCCTGATTCTGTAGTTTACATAAACACCCCATATGTGGTCGTAAACTACTTGTCATGCCCTGCTCAGGTTATGTGCGGAGGTCTGCCAGGTTAGCAGCACATGTGTAGCCTTTTGTTTTTGTTTTGGAGTTGAGCTGGATCCGCCTCCCTTCAGGTGCACTGGGTGGGGTCGTTGATCTTAGTTTAAATTACGCCCACTCCCAGTGTCCTGTGCGGGTTATAGCTTTTGTTTTGCTAGTGGAAGGAAGGAAGGATTTGCTGTTCCTGCTCAGTAACAAGATAAGTTTGTTTTGTTTTTCTTGTGGTTGTCTGTCTAGGCTGTTAGAGAGACGCCTGCCCCCTCCAGGTCCTGAGGGAGCAGGCTGCCTCTTTCCCCTTTTCACCATCTTAGGGATTTTAGGGAATATTCAGCCTAGGAACGGGGACACGTTCATTCCCACCTTCAGAGTCTGAACGTGGGCATAGAAGTGTAGGGAGAGCTGGTAGGGATTTGTCAGGAGGTGACCTTTATCCCCAGCTTCTTGCCTAGACACTTGTTTGGTGGAATTCTGTTTATATTGTATCCTGTGACACTACTGTAAGAGCACACGGCAGGGCGCAGAAGGAAAGGAATGCCATACGTTTTTTAAAAGGCAGATTTTGCTGGACTGGATTTTTTGACACCATGTCCCATTTGAAGCCCCCCTGATGGGGCTCATCTCCTTTAGGTGTTCCACAAGAGTTGTTGGCAAATGTTCCATTTTAATCCATTTTTCAAAGTAATAAAACAAGGGTTAAGAGCCAAATAAAATTCAATATTTATGGCCCTGATTCTGTAGTTTACAGAAACACCCCATATGTGGTCGTCGACAGCTGTACCGGCACACGGCAGGGCGCAGAAGGAGAGGAATGCCATACGGTTTTTGGAAGGCAGATTTTGCTGGACTGGTTTTTATGACACCATATCCCATTTAAAGCCCCCCTGATGCATCCCTAGAGTAGAAACCCCCCCAAAATTGACCCATTTTAGAAACTACGGGATAGGGTGGCAGTATTGATGGTACTAGTTTAGGGTACATATGATTTTTGGTTGCTCTATGTTACACTTTTTGTGAGGCAACAAATAACAAGAAATAGCTGTTTTGGCACCATTTTAATTTTTCGTTATTTACAACATTCATCTGACAGGTTAGATCATGTGATATTTTTATAGACCAGATTGTCACAGATGCGACGATACCTAATATGTATACTTTTTTTTTATTTATGTAAGTTTTACACAATGATTCCTTTTTTGCTTTAGTGTTTCCATAGTCTGAGAGCCATATTTTCTTCAGTTTTTGGGCGATTACCTTGGCTAGGGTAAGATTTTTGCGGGATGAGATGACGGTTTTATTGGCACTATTTTGGGGTGCAAATGCCTTTTTGATCACTTGCTATTACACTTTTTGTGATGTAAGGTGACAAAAAATGGTTTATTTAGCACAGTTTTTATTTTTTTATTTTTTACGGTGTTCATCTGAGGGTTTAGGTTATGTGATATTTTTTTAGAGCCGGTCGATACGAACGCGGCAATACCATATATGTATACTTTTTTTTATTTATGAAAGTTTTGAACAATAACAGCTAAATTTTTTGGGCGATTGTCTCAGGTAGAGGCTCATATTTTGCGGGATGATGGGACAGTTAGATTGGTACTATTTTGGTGGGCAAACGCCTTTTTGATCGCTTACTGTTGTACTTTTTGTAATGTAAGCTGACAATTTTTTTTTATTTAGCCCAGTTTTTATTTTTTATTTTTACGGTGTTCATTTGTGGGGTTAGGTCATGTGATATGTTTATAGAGCCGGTCGATACGGACGCGGCGATACCTAATATGTATACTTTTTAATATGTATACCCTATTTTTTACCAATTTTTTTTAACTTTATTTGGGAAAAATTATGTTTTTGTTTATTTTTACTTGAAACTTAATTTTTGGGGGGGAAAACTTTATTTTTCAACTTATTTTTCACTTTATTTTTTATCCCACTTTGGGACTTGAACATTTGGAGGTCTAATCCTTTACAATGCATTCCAATACTTCTGTATTGGAATGCATTGGCTGTATGAGTAATACTGTGTGGGGGGCTGGATCTCACAGGCTTTAAACCTCCCTTAGGCATCGCGCTGGCTTCCATGCCATCGGGTCCCCCCTACAGCCCCATGGGGACCCGATGGCACCTCCGACTACCGCCGCCCGCACAATAAAAAGCCGCAAACCGCAGGTCTGAATTGACCTGCGGTTTGCGGCGATTGCCGACACGGGGAGGTCACGGGACCCCCCCCCCCACGCATTCAGCCGTGGTGCCTGCTCAATTATTTGAGCAGGCACCATGTTCCGATCACCGCCCGCCGGGCGGCGGTGATCGGAACAACACATGACGTATCGGTACATCATGGGTCCTTAAGGACTCGGGAAACATGCCGTACCGGTACGCCATACGTCCCTAATGGGTTAAAGAGGTGGGGCACTGCTGAGGGGGTCAGTGTTAAGGGGTGGGGGGCTATGGAGTTCACTGTTAAGGGACAGGGTGCTGTAGAGGTCACTGTTATGGGGGATACTGTCAATATCTTTTAACGACACACACAAACATTAAATTAAATAGATGAAATATACCTGTGCGAAGCCGGGTCCTTCTGCGGTGTATATATTTATATATATATATCCACACATACACCCTGTATATATACATGCATATTGTAAACCAGCCATAACCATAAAAACATACATTATACCTAGGTAACATACATCTGCATGCATGATATATACAGTATATATACATACATACACTGCATACACGCATACATATATGTCCATACACATATAGTGCATAAATGCACACATATATACTATTCATGCTTCCTAAAATGTATTGTGGGATTCAACAATAGCACCACTGAAAAAGCTAAAACATTCAGATTACAAATGAGATCTAAAAAGCCCACATCAAACACGTTTATTCTGCATCCAGATACTGTACACATGGGACCCAATACAACAATAAGGTTAGTGTTTCTCCTCCTCGAGCCCTGGATGTAAGGATCACTAATTCATAGAACAATGCTAGATTTAATTCTGCAATGCTACATAATTAAAATGTCAGCACTCAGCCAAATGTTAAAAAACTGGCCCAAGAGAGCTCCTAGTGGCTCCTTAATAAGTGCTAATTAAATGTATGTTCTTTTTTGGCATGAAACTTCATTAATACTTGTATCCATTACAGTCTAAGATAAATGATAATAACTGTCACCATTCTTGTTCCAGGGGACAGTAGATATCCATTAAAGTGACAGATCCTGACACTCAATTAATCTACAGAATGAGAAGTAGGAGGGGTATAATGAGACTGCTATGAAAATTAAGAAGAAAATAAAGTCTATATTGTAACATTCCAATTTATTCTGACTAAGATGGTTCTGGATGCGGGGTGGGGGGAGTTGTGCATCCCTGTATAATACAGATCACTGCCGGCCAGCACCGTATAGCACTGGCTGCATGCTTTAGATGATTAGCATGAAGGTTTTATGTAGCATTGTATGGCACTGTTAGGCCTCATGCTCATGACCGTCAGCATTGTTTGCGGTTCAGACACAGGCCCATTCATTTCTATGGGACCACAAAATATGCAGACAGAGTACGGATGTCATCCCTGTGCTTTTCACATCCATCTGTCCGTCCCACAGTTATAGAACATGTCCTATACTTAGAAAAGACATCTCTACTATTGGAGCTGCAAGAAATGCGGCATGCACACAGTCGGTTTCTATATTTTGCGGATCTGTGTGGATGTAGCAATGTTTTGCTGTTATGGGGAGCCATTGCCATTTTCCTTTGCAGTATTTTATTTTTACATATTCAAATATTAGGCAAGCTATTTAGGAGTTAATAATATGGCTAATTTCATACAGGATCAAGTGATTCTACTGAGTATAATGTGTTCTTCTCGGAGCCAAGGTGATCTTGGGGGCTCTATGGCTTGGAGATCTGTATTTATCTGATCATAGGGCAGACAATTTTCTTGACCAGTTCTTGTGCCAGTAATCCCAGTGCAGTCAGCCTCGTCTCAGCCTGAAGCTGCTGGTGATAAGGAGCAGTAGACTGCATATGCTGTCTGGTAGAATGTGAAGATGATAGACTTTGGAAGATGATTTATCATGGTTTCAGACTATTTGATAGCAAACAATAATAGGAAAACTTGGATTCTAAACGAATCTGAATTTCCTTGAGCTTAATTTTCCTAAAATGGCGGCTGCAAGTGTTAGAAAGTAAAAGTAATTGTAGAGGAGACAAACCCGGGAACGCGAGATTACCCATAAAGCCGTGCAGCCAGCCAATCTACAGGTAGCCATCCCTTTGTGATGTCACAGTTAGACAGAGCCCTATAAAACCCTGATCCCACGTGGTTGCTGCCATTTTCCTGTGAGCTGAGCCTAGGGAGAGACATGACAAGACGCTCAAGCACAAGAGACAGTGTTGGTACAAACTGCTAACAGAGAGTGTAGGACAATATTGGAAAGGGAGACTGCAAGGAGAGTTCAGGGTGCAGGGAGAGTGCAGGGTGAGAGTGGAGGGAGAGAGTAGGAGACTGTTACAATTTATTGCCATGTACATAACTGTGCAGTGAACCAAGAGTCATAGCTAATCCGTTCTGTTATCTGTAGAGTTACTGTACCATCAGTATTACAGGCAGGTCTAATTTATTGCCGTGTAAATAAGTGTCCAGTGCACCAATATGCATAGTTAATCAGTTCTGTAAGTTGTAGAGTTACTGTGTGTCAGTATTACAGGCCACTGTTACTTTTAGGCAGATGGCCTGGGTATACATTTTTTATAGCGATTCATAACAAATCAAATTTCTTGTCGAACTTCGACGAAGCTGCCAAATAGAATTTTTAAAACCTTCGCTCATCTCTAATAATAATAATAATTATAATTAATGCCAGAGTCTCATACCTTTGAAAGGTGGAGATCATATAATTATAATAGTTTTTTACATGTTTTACATGTTTTCCTCCATTTGCAGCTATAGGTCTCCTGGCATATGCTATAGCCTTAACTACGTCGTATTTCATTAATACCATGGTAAGTACGTTGTAGTTATATCATTGTCTAATGGTGACTTTTATAGCGATGACAAGTGCCTTAAAGGTTATGTACATCTTCGGGGGTAATTTTTTTTTTCTTATAATTGCATTTTACCCATTTTGTGATTTAAAAAAATAATTTTTTCAATTAGTCTTTATTAAAAATATATATATTGAGCCGCTGCATTACAAAGGGTTAACTGTCTAGTTGTGTGAATTGTACTTTCACTTTGTGCAGGTAATCTAATAAACCTTATCTCTAAATTACTAAAGGGTTATAAAAACTTATTTAAGACATTTTCTACTCAGTCAGCTAAGAATTTAGCTCTAAGGAGTGTTTATAAAGGCAGAGATAAGAAGCTGGCAGTTGAGCAGCCTGATGCAAAAAGTAAAATACAGAGATTGCCACTAGAGAATCTCAAGGCAGTACAGAGAAAGGGGCTCAACGTTTTTAATAGAGACCAATTGAAAATTATTTTTATCTCAAAATGAGTAGAATGCAATAATAAAAAGATTGCCCCAAAGGTGTACATAACCTTTAACTAGAGGCAAATAAGCGCAAAAAGGCTCAGAAGAACCATTCCCCCTAAGGTTTAGCACCACAGCATGAGACACACCGGCCTACAGGGCTAGTAAATGAAATTCATTTTAAATGCTTTATATGTGGATATTATTATTATGGCGGTCTGTGCCCACCACTGTCCCACTCACCCATGTTAATTATAAATAACATGTTGGATCATGATAGAGAGTTATTGGGTCAAAATAAAGAATGAGTTAAAATCTTGGAAAATCTTTTGTAAAATCTTGGTAGTATTACTTTGGTACAACCATTTAACACATTTGATAGATATAAGGGAAATAGTTGCAGAATAAAAGCAGAAATTCAGTTGTGATAAAACAGAGTATGAAAAAATTGGGTCTTATAAATGGAAACATTCAGGTAATACTCAAGGCCCAATGAATACTCGATTTGCCAAAGATGTGACATCTCATGTACAAGAAATGTATGTCAGTGTACGTGATTTTTTATCAACCAGTACCAGATACTGATGGAAGACAAGGAGGGGCAGGCACAAACCCTAAGAAAAGAAGGGCCCGGCCCTGGCAGCAACCAATCAATAAAGAGAAAATACTACCATTGGTGGATAACTTAGAACAGTTACAAATAGTGACTTTATCCTCTCACAAACCAACAGAAGAAGAGATGTCTGTTCTCTGCAAATGTCTTTTTCTCAGACTCTTTTATTAAATATGTTACTAAAGTTTTGTATTTATTTTGCTGGAAACTCGCTTTATGTTTATTCATTGCATTCACAACCATCTCTCATACAAAAGATTCTCGAAGATGAAAGACAAACTTTTCAAGATGTGTTTGATCCTTTTCAAGAAAATGAATCCAGAAATAATTTTTCTTATCGGTTACCTTTTCAAACTATTCCTTCTCTATAATACAAGTCTTTGTGAAAATGAAAATGCAAGAAAATAAAAATTTGTCTGATGACTAGGTTGGTGGGCAGAACTTGACTGGCTATAACTTCATTTTAAATCAAGGAGGCTGATAAGGGGGGGATGTTGTTCTTTGGTCAGTTGAGAAATATGTCAAGGAAGCAAGAAGACAATTACTCCCATTAGACCCAACTTGGATTTTTAAGAAAAAAGTGGATTTTTTACTGGACTCAGAACAAAGCTGACAAGAAATATATCACAGTGGATCATCCTGTTTTACCCACCTTCTATATGTTGCCAAACCTTCAGAAGGATTTAAACAACCCTCTAGGTAGGCTGATAGTAGTGATAATAACTAGAGTTGAGTGAACCCGAACTGCAAAGTTCGGGTTCGTACCGAACTTTGCGAGTTCGGATACCCGGACCTGAAACCAGACTTTTTCACTGAAGTTCGGGTTCGGTGTTCTGGGGATTTTATTATTTTCCGTTATAACATGGTTATAATGGAAAATAATAGCATTCCTAAAACAGAATGCTAAATAAAATGTCTACTGAGGGGTTAAAGAAAAACAACTCACCTTATCCACTTGATCGCGCAGCCGGTATCTTCTTTTCTTCAGTACCTGCAAAAGGACCTGCGGTGACGTCACCGCGCTTACCACATGGTGAGTGCGTTGACATCACCACAGGACCTTCTATCTTCATTCAGCAAGACCTGCAGGTCCTTAAGAAAAGAAGATACCGGCTGCGCGAACAAAGTGGATGAGGTGAGTTTTTTTTATTTTAACCCCTCAGTAGACATTTTATTTAGCATTCTGTTTTAAGAATGCTATTATTTTCCATTATGAGCATGTTATAATGGAAAATAATAAAGTGAAGTACAGGTCCCCATTAACTTAAATGGCGTCCGGGTTCGGGGTGAAGTTCGGGTCCCGAACCCGAACTTTGACCTGAAGTTTTGCCGAACCCAGCGAACCCCAACTTCCACGGGTTCACTCAACACTAATAATGGCTTCATATTCAGTCTTAAAGTCTTTTAGTCTTTACAAACAGAATTCTAGCACAGCAATGGGTGCACAGTGTGGCCCCTCTTACACCAACCTCTTTCTAGGGTCATCTGTAACTGTCGCCTGCTTTTTGAAATTGGTTTCTCTATAACAATAATGTTCTCATGTTTTGGAAAGGTACTAGAGTAAGTGTCTTACGTATATCTCCTATCTCAAATGGCATACTTTCAACATTTTCCTTTCCTACCATATTTCCAAAATTAAGGTGGATTTTCTTGATCTTAAACTGGTACTTCAGGACAACAGCATCTGTACTTATTTCATAAATCCTATTGTTTACTAAAAAGGGGGAGGGGACCTAACCAGGGTAAGGGTATTTGTATACACATATATATTAATGCCAAGAATCGCCTAGACCTATCTTGACCCAGGTATAAAGTGTGTATTAAAACTTCACTTTTAATTCGACAGAATGATAAAACGACTGTGAACCATAACAAACAATTAAAACACTTCACTGGCGAAACATGTTGGGGGGCAGTTGATTAAACAATTGTTGTCCACTCCAATGTTGCTTATTAGCTTATAAGTCCTTGTGTAGGACATTTCATTCAATATAGCAAGGTTTTTGAGCTAGTTGGAGCGCTTAGTAGCGTGTGTGCATTGTGTGAATGCATCTTGACAGCTACTGACGTAGTGTCAGACAAGTAGTGTCAGCTGTGCTGTGAACGTTTGTGTGTAGAAGCACAGTTACCTATTCCATTTAATCAGTTTTTGCAGGCAACTACAGATAGTTTCCTTACATTTGTCTATCCACACATTGCCCCCCTATGTTCAAACTCTGCAGATATAGTTGCTCCCTCACCCTGGCAGCAACTAAGTCGTCCATTCTTTGGGATGGAAACAAAGTGTTTGTTATGTTTCACAGTCGTTTTATCATTATGTCGAATTAAACGTGAAGTTTTAATACACACTTTATACCTGGGTCAAGATACAGTAGATCTAGGCCATTCTTGGCATTAATATATATGTGTATTTCATAAATTCATAACAATAAATTGTTTGTTTCACTTTTTAAGCTTTCATCCTCAACACCTGAAGGTAAGAATACCAGCTGGACAGTTTTCATGGCTGACTGACAAAATGGCTCAGTTCATTCACACCCAGTCTTGGGAATTTACACAGCAGTTTAAAAATAGAGAGTACCCGCATAAGATCATATCCCGAGCATACCTCAAAGGTAAAAATAATGATCAACAAAAACTGAGAACCGAGAGTATGTCCTCAGGATGAATCCCTTTGTTTCATCACAGATTATAATGAAATGGATAGACATTTCTAAGATATTTTGTGACCATTAGAAAATCTTAAGGTCTGATTCAAGAATTTATTCCATTAGGTACAGTACAGACCAAAAGTTTGGACACACCTTCTCATTCAAAGAGTTTTCTTTATTTTCATGACTATGAAGGCATCAAAACTATGAATTAACACATGTGGAATTATATACATAACAAAAAAGTGTGAAACAACTGAAAATATGTCATATTCTAGGTTCTTCAAAGTAGCCACCTTTTGCTTTGATTACTGCTTTGCACACTCTTGGCATTCTCTTGATGAGCTTCAAGAGGTAGTCACCTGAAATGGTCATCCAACAGTCTTGAAGGAGTTCCCAGAGATGCCTAGCACTTGTTGGCCCTTTTGCCCTCACTCTGCGGTCCATCTCACCCCAAACCATCTCAAATGGGTTCAGGTCCGGTGACTGTGGAGGCCAGGTCATCTGGCGCAGCACCCCATCACTCTCTTTCATGGTCAAATAGCCCTTACTTTCACAGTTTTCCCAATTTTTCGGACTAACTTTCTTAAAGTAATGATGGCCACTCGTTTTTCTTTACTTAGCTGCTTTTTTCTTGCCATAATACAAATTCTAACAGTCTATTCAGTAGGACTATCAGCTGTGTATCCACCTGACTTCTCCTCAACGCAACTGATGGTCCCAACCCCATTTATAAGGCAAGCAATCCCACTTATTAAACCTGACAGGGCACACCTGTGAAGTGAAAACCATTTCAGGTGACTACCTCTTGAAGCTCATCAAGAGAATGCCAAGAGTGCAAAGCAGTAATCAAAGCAAAAGGTGGCTACTTTGAAGAACCTAGAATATGACATATTTTCAGTTGTTTCACACTTTCTTGTTATGTATATAATTCCACATGTGTTAATTCATAGTTTTGATGCCTTCAGTGTGAATCTACAATTTTCATAGTCATTAAAATAAAGAAAACTCTTTGAATGAGAAGGTGTGTCCAAACTTTTGGTCTGTACTGTATATCTTTCAAATCCCTTTTGACAGCTAGGCAAGCATTTTATTTACGTGACAGATTGATGAGAAACCATTTTATATGACCAACCATTGCTTAGGTAGAGGTTCTTCAGGAATCATATCCATGTGGTGACTGTTTCATTTGCCAGTTTTAAATCCATCTTCAAGATTCACTATCCATTGGATGGCAACACTTTTCAGCTATCTCATTATATCATCTGTAAAGGCTGTACTACACTGACCGATGGTGGGCCAGATCATCACTAACGAGCGTTCACAGGAAAGCTCGTTAGCGATGATCTGGCTGTTTAATACAGCCCCTAAAAGTGCTGCCGATTACCAGATGAAGCTCGTCCATCAGGCAATCCAGACTTGTAAGCATGCTTAAAAATCATTGTTTGCTGGCGGTAAATCGTGCTGTTGTGTAATCACGATCTGCTGCCGGCAAACAACTAGTCAGTATGGGGACAAGAGATGGCATTAGTGATTGCTCCTTCCTATACTGTGGAGGAGATCACTGCCTGTAATAGCAGCTCTCTCCTGCACTAACGAGCAGACAATTGCTGGGAAGGAACACTTCCTTCCCGACAATCTTCTGCTACATTGTATAATGTATGACAGCCCTAGGTCTCTATGTTTTTTACACTCTTATCTGTCCATGTTCTAAGGTCTGTGTGGGTCAAACTTTACAAGAACTCCATAAAAGAATCCTAAAACATACCTGGACCATCTATCTGGTCCAAGCGTGGTCAAGCACAGCAAAAGACTCTAACTTCTGTAACATCAAATTTCATTAACTGTCAAGGAGGTATACACTGGTGGGTTTATATGCAGGAACATAATATTTAATTTTGGCATTAAGTTTGGACAAATATTTTCCCTATATTCAAGGAAGGGGTTGTAGCTATAAACTTTTACAACTTGAATCCATAAGGGCTATATTACCCTTATGCCATAGGCCCCATGGGCTTCAATGAGGAGCTTCTTTATACTGGTTACTTGCATAATCATTTTGCCCCCAGTTTTATATTCTCTGATCCAGTGGTGTAGCTAGAAATGACTGGGCCCCACAGCATATTTTTGAATGGGGCTCCCTCCCCTAGTAATTTTTTCGCAACCCCTTCCTTTCATGCCGCTCCAGACCAGGCCCGGCAGCTGTTCCATTCGTATTATACGCTGTCCTTACTGTCACTGTATATGATTTCATTGTGTAATACTGTTGAGGGGGCCCTGACAAAATCTTTTAGTCCTCCTCGATGGGCCCCTTCAGGGTCAGGGCCCCAAAGCAGTCGCTTCCCCTGCTTCCCCTATAGTTACGCCCCTGCTCTGATCCCCTGCAAATAATTTTTCTCTCTCACTTTTTCTCCTTTTTTTTACATTTTATTGAATATTTTTATTTTTCAAATTTTTATTACACATTTTCCTTTTTTATTTCACAGCACACATTTCCATTTCATTATTCAACTTGTTTTATTTCAATTTTTTGTTTACAAGTTTTCAGTTAGTCCCATACCATATGGTTTCTCACACATATATTAATTTATTTATTATACACGTCATTTCATTCATTTATTATTATTTTTCATATCACATACCTTGTGTATTAAATCGCAACATTTATTCCTCTCACACACACATCCCCCAGGAGGTAAAAAAGTATTACATACACATATTTTCCCTGTACACTTACCTTTATTGATGTACACTTCCATTGCCTGATTATTTATATATTTAATCTTTAGATTGCTCCTAAAAAAATCTGTTTCTTTTTCTTATTAGATTCTTTTCTTGTGCTTGCGGACATCACTAAATACACTTTTTGGATTGAATTCTATAGAAGTTCATCCCCTGTGAACGGGGAGATCCTGGAATAATATCATACCTTGAAGACCTTTGCTCAATATGCTCAGGATGGAATTTGAATTATATAGGTTATTCTTCCACAGTTGAGTTATACATCAGTGCCCCAATCTTTGTATGTGGCATTTATGGTCCCTCCCATGGAAACATAGAGACTTCTTATCTGGGAATTGGATAGGGTCTCATTGACTACTGTACTCGGATTTCATTTTATTGTATTATTATTATTCTTTTTATTTTTTGCACATTGAATTAATATATTTTTTTTCTTGTTGTTTTTTCTATTTTTCTTCCTTATGTTTATATTTTTTACTACACATGTAACAATTATATTTGATGATTTAATTCTGCAACTCTTGTTTACTGGGGGGATTCGCTCTGGTAGTTAGGATTAGCGGGTGTAGCACAGAGGCAAAGTACAAGTTCTTGGTTTAAAACATCAGTGTTTATTCACACGTGAAAGCAAAACAAAAACACAAGTTGCTTGGTGATCGTTCACACACATGAAAAGTTCATATATAAAACAGTCACCTTTTCTCCTGGGTGTTACTTCACACCCTTTTAGAAGTTCTGCCTTGTCAAGTCCACAGGCAGGCGTTAGGTGGCCTGTTCGCCATAACAGGGGTCTGAGACCTCCAGTCAGGCTCAAGCTGAGAATCCCAACACAGCACACAGACCTCTTGAGCTCCACTGTCAGAGGTAATCCTCCCCACCTGGCAGTGCTGGCTGGTTTTTATGACTAACAAAACCCGGCCTGGAACATGGGGAGTAGTCACCCACCCAGCACTTTGACTACTCCCAGTAAGAGCCGTCTTGGATCAGCTATACAGCCATACTAAGTGTTAACTGCTGCTGACACATAAAAACCAGCTCTTACTCCACCGAGGCCAGGAACCTTGGTGACACGTACCTATCATACACGATAATTCCTTGTACCTTCTTACATTACCCATATACATTTCAGGAAGCCTTTCTTATGTATATTTGTTAAGTTAGATTATATTGTGTATATTGCACATAGCTTGAATATAATCTTATATTGTCTTTTGTGCACAATTTCTATGCAATTTAATAATTATGGATGAAACCTTATTTGTCACTCATTGTTTTTCCCTGATCGAATATATTATCTCTTTGTTCAATGATCATACCAGTATTTCTGTATATGCATAATCTAGTTGTTCAATGTAATGATATTTGTCATGCACTATATTATCAATACCTATGGGCTTCATTTTATCATTCCAGCCTATTTGCTATGCTTATTTTTTTTTTTACATAGTGTATTAGTTATATTCATTATATACCATATTTAGTTAAGAGATGCTTCATGTCTTTTTATGTTCACTGTGACCACTGTCGTTAGGATTACTACTTTTCGACTTAAAGGGGTTTTCCAGGATTGTGATACTGATGACCTATCCTCAGGCAAGGTTATCATTAATCAATATCTGACTTGTGGGCGTCCCACACCCAGGACCCTCACCAACCAGCTGTTTGAAAAGGCAGCAGTGGTCCTGTGAGTGCCGCGGTCTTCTCTCTGCTTTTCCTAGGCCCAGTTACAACACATTCATGTGTCACTTGGCCTAGGAGCAGCTCAGCCCCATTCAAGTGAATGGGGCTGAGTGCAATACCAAGCACAGCTGCTATACAATGTATGGTGCTGTGCTTGTTAAGCTGCGAGAAGGCAGAACTTATATTGATGACCTATACTGAGGATGTCATCAATATTAATGATGTGATAGGCACTTGTCTTACCTAGCAAACTAAATTCAAATACTGAGCAATGCTCCTGGAATTTTATTCTATAATTCTACTTACCGATCAGATACTGATGACCTATCCAGAGGATAGGTCAACAGTATAAAAATCCTGGAAAACCCTTTTAAGTTATTCTCATCATGACTGTATTTATTTATACTTTTTATTTGTATCCTTGATTATCTTGTATTATTCAGGGCTTATATTGTATCCATGTTGTTTCCTGGCATTTAAATGCATGTGCAGGTGAACGCATATAAGATCCACGCACCAAAATCTGCAATGTCTAATTGCGGATTTTGGTGTGTATTTGATCCGATTTTGCCGCAGATCTTACCCTTCTATTGAAAAGGGTGAAATCCGTAGCTAAAACCACAAATGTAATTGACATGGTATTTATTTTGAAATCTGTGCGGCAGGTCCTTTTCTACATGGAAAAAATCTGCAAACTATTCTTGAGATTTCTGTAATCTCATACACTTTGCTGGTACTGTAATATGCTGCGGTTTATCTGCACAGTAATTTACGCGGACAAAATATACATATTCCGCAACTTGTGCCGGTGGCCTTAGGTTTCATACTCGCACTGAGCATGCACTTACTTTCCTTATTCTCTCTGTGACTTCCTCTTCCTGCTCTCCGCCATGGGCACGAGCTGTGGGGATCTTCCAGATGCTGTTGCACTGCAATGTGTACTCACTATGTAAGTTATATTCTACATGTTTATGCAATTTATTAATTATTTAGGCTATTTAATTGTCTTTTCAAACTAGCTATACTACCCCCAATGAAGCTGCATAATTCATGGCAGCTATACTTGTGGGATTCAGTCCCACAGTGCCCTGAAAGAGGTCTCTCTTTGTAACACATTGCATAGGGTCTACCTCAATTGTTTACAACTTTGTGCACTTTATCCAGTTTTGTTCATGTAATGTCACAGTATGATTATTTTTTTTTTGCTTTTTACTAGTTATGTAACCTATATTTGGCACATTAAAGGATATGCCCCCATTGTCTGATAGGTGCATGGCCCACCTCTGGGACCTGCACCTACAAAGAGAATGGAGCAGGAAGAGCTGTGGCTGGAGGACCCCGGATTTCCTGGGGTCCGTCTACCACCAAGCGCTGCTCCCCGCTGCTCCCATAGAAGTGAATGGCAGCGCACCGCGCACACACGGCCCCTGCTCCCATTCATTTCTATGGGGCAGACGGAAATAGCTGAGCCAGCACTCGGCTATTTTCGACGGCCCCATAGAAATTAATGGAGGGCGGCTGCAAATACGCAGTGCGCCCTTCATTCATTTCCCCGCTCCGTTCTCCGCTCCGCTCCGCTCATTTCCCCGCCCCCGCATTTCCCCGCTCCGCTCCGTTCTCTTTGTTCTATTAGACAATGGGGGCATATCCTAGCGATATGACCCCATTGTCTGTGATGGGAATAACCCTTTAACTGCGTTTATATGGTTCATCTATCTGCAGCTTAGATATGAATATTCTTTACTTTATCTGCTCAGTATCTGGTCTACTTAGGTGTTTACCTCTTTCACTGGCTGTATTGTAAACTGTGCTGTGGGGGAGGATCTCATATTTATCATTTTGAAACCTCCAGATGTTTGGGGTGTTTTTAAAGGGGTTAAACCCATGACTAATGAACTAAAAATGAAAATCAGACATAATATAGTACATGACAATCTCTTCTCTAACAAAGCTAGAACCAGCCCTGTACCTCACATGGATCCAGAGATCTCCACATTCATTGCTCTGCTAGATTTATATCAAGCTGGCAGCACAAGGGGAGTGTCTTTTCTGCTGCAGATAAGGGGGCATATCTCAGCTCTCCCTATCACAGCTAAGGAGGCGTGTCCATGCTCTCCCTATCACAGCTCAAGAGGCAGTTAAAGGATGAAACTGAGCATCTGCGGCCTTCTCAGTGAGCAGGACAAAGAAATAAGAAAAATAAAAAACAGCAGGTGGCGCTATACAGATACATTTTATTAAATAACTCTGGCTATGCTAAATTTGTAATTACATGCAATTACAAAAGTATTCAGATCCAGGTGCTGGCTTGAAAATTGTAGAATATTTTTCGTAGGACAAGCCCTTTAATTGTTTTTATGGTGGGTTTAATAAAGCTTTATCAATTTTTACTTTTCTGGTGTGCATCAGTGTTTGGCATTTGTACTTTGTTTTGTTGTATAGTCTGTATCTTACCTCACCTGCAGTGGCCCAGCCATCGGAGTCCTGTCCTGCTGCAGGCCACAGCCTGCACTTCTCTGTTCAGCCTGCTCTCCCTGCCTATATGCTCTAAAAGGGTCAATGTGTGCACCCTATTGTTTCCCCAGACTATGGTTGATTAGCCCAGGGTATTTGAGGCACCTTGTCCCTGTGGGAGGGTGTCTGAGAAATTAGTTATCTTAGCGTGCTAAGTCCCTGCAAAAGTATTCTGTTTTACTTGTCTGCCCATGCACAAACCTCTGCCCAATGTCTGCCTCTGACCTTTCACTGCCTGCCCTTACCTTGGACCTGTTTCACGGATTCACACATACATTGCCCTGACCATGGCCTGTTACTGACTTTGTGTTTTATCAGATCCCTCAGTGCCTCGCACCAGTGTCTCTGATCCTCGTGGGTCAGCTGTCAACCACACTGGGACTACTCCAAGAGGTAGCGGTCTGGTGGTCACCTGTAGTGAAGTCCAGATTCCTGTATAGGAGTTAAAGGGTGAATACCAGGGGACTGCCAGAATAACTCCCTTAAGTTTAGTCCAATGTCAAACTGCTTGGCTGACACAGTAGTTCCACACCCACTGCCTGTAAAAATATTAAGGTGTATTAAGGACCTTTTGTCTTAAACATAATGTCATTTACATCAGCTGTTATTATGGTAATCATAATCTCTATTAACTACCACTGCAAGTCAGGTAAGAACCACATAGCGATATGTCGTTATAAGACCTAATACAGTCCCATGTATGTACGGTATGTAAAATATTTTCAGCATATCCAGATTTCTGCCATTTCTACAGTAAAAGGTTAAAATACATATGACCAAACTGAAAATTCCTCTTTCTTAACTCATTTAGTTCACTACCCAAAAATTTCTCTATTTTTGTCCCCTGGGAGTTCAGACTGACAATGGTGCCAGTGTGTGTAGCATATTGAGGAATAATTGCTGTGTGCTTTCACAGTGTATTAAAAGGTAGAAACAATGGGGAATGGTAAATTGGAAAGAATTGCCCTACAGAATTCTGGGAAATTTCCAGGCCAGCGTGCCTTTGTGCAACCTCCTTACTTTTCATTTGAAATCACCTTTATAAAGAGCAGTAAAGCATTTGGTGCAATTAGTCTACCGCCTAATTAATGCGCCCGCAAAGACAATAAGAGCAGTTTCGATTTGGACAGTAGGAACTAGCTGGAAACTCAGAAGAATTTTAAGAAATTTCTTGTAAAAAAAAATAGCTCTTTACTGAAGCTTAAGTCCAATTAGTGGGAATAATCACATGATGACTAATGGCAGAGAATCCAGGAAAGTTAACTAGCTCAACTTACTGCTCCGTGGAAAAGAGTCTATCTATGATTACTACATAAAACTGTATAATAGGCAAGGAATAAACGTAACATATATATATATATATATATATATATATATTAAGATAGCACAACATCAGAAAGGCAGGAGCTCAAAAGCATAAGTGCAGTTATCAGACCAGCAGATGAGGCTGACAATTGTCAGGAAGGAAGTGTGGAGAAGACCACTGCTATTACATGCAACAATCTCCTCGACAGTATGTATTGCTTGTCCTCATACAAAATCATTGTTTTCTCATTCATCTGGTAATCGGCAGCAGTATTACACAGGCAGATAATTGCTAACAAGCGTTTCTATGTGATCCTGGAAGTTCCCAAATGTGCTGCAGGTTGAAGGCTATTTTGTCTGATAATAAAGGGTTTGTCTACAAATAATTTCTTACCTATCCATGGTGATAATTGATCCATTGGGGTGATAATTGTTCCATTGGGGTGAATCACCATCCATAAAGCTCACTTTGGCATGACTAGTTCTCAACAAAAAAAAACTTACTTGAAACTAAATATACCAAATATCCTTACACATATTTATGACCCTCTACACCAAAAAGTTTTATGATAGAATTAACTTTTTGTGGAACCTGATCTAGATGATCTACAAAGATCATCAAATGATGAACTAAGTAAATGTGGCATGCCAAAGATTCTAGAAGTGTATAGCAGCTGTTGGAGTGTGTGTAAGCCTTGCCAGCTAAGGGTACAACCACACGGAGCGGTCGTGATCCAGCCGGGTTGTGGCCGTGCCTTGCGGGCAATTAGCTCGCAATTGCCTTTCATTTAGCTAATGAAGACCGCACTGTATAGTCAGAGGTTCATTGTGGTTGAGTAATAAAGAATTGGTACAACAGAGTTATATAAAAAGATTTTTGGGAATTGTTATTACATGGGGAATGCAAGTAGTCCTTTTAGACTGGTTAAGTGTCATGGAGAATTGCTACTGGTCCTCTTGCTACTAGTCCTCTTACTCTTAATACTAATGCCAGGAACAATGTTGTCAGCCAATTAACAGCCAAATAAAATATATGGTCAATAATTTTCATATTTTGAAAAAGCACTGAAGCAAAGTAGTAAAAAAAAGCCACATGACTAATGCAAATGACCAGATCCATGTACAGTAGCTCATGAATGCATAGCAGCACAATCCCCCTGTTAAATCCCACACAGTGGTGCAGTGTGCACCTTTACATCACCTCCGAATATTCAGAAGGCCATGTCTAACTGGCAGCATATCCAGCCTGTGTCATCAGAATCGAGAGTGGACGAGAAAGGAGATAATACGAAGCAGAGGTGTGCAATTACCACTAAAATATCACTTTGAAAAGTGTCAGAAACACTGACAGAGCAGAGAGGTGATCCTGTGAATTAAGTTTCCTAAGAGAAACTTGTAGAAAGCGTACATAAGGAAATACATGGAAAATGTGAAGTCATTTGATGAAGATGATGATTTGCATAGGACTGCGAGTTTCCTTAACTCCTAAGAAGAGAAAGGCATATTACATTTATTAGATTTAAAGGAGCACCTAACTTAGCTATTAACCAATTTACTTTATAATTTCCATGCTATTCTTAAATAGGATAGTGTATCTTATAGGCAAACACTTGTTCCGTGACAGAGCAAATTCAGATCCTAGATGTCTAATTATTTTTATTTTGTCATGTCGTGCAGTAAATTGGGAAATATTGCAGTTTCACATGACACCTAGTGAACAATTAGGCTACATCCCAGGCTGGTTTAAACATATTTTACAGCTTACAGTAAAATTATTACTGCATTATCTAGTAGATGGGGAGCTAATAAAAGCATGGCATAGTAATCAGTGTAAAGAGCAGCTACAGAGCAGAGAGAGGGGCAAGGAGATTTGGGATGGGGCATTGAGGTCAACACACGTAAATTTCTGTTAAGGTGACCATACAGTATATAAGATGTATGTCAACTGTAGGAAAGCGCAAGGGGCCGTCATTGACGGAAGATATGTGTCACCGAGGTTCCTGGCCTCGGTGAGGTAAGAGCCGGTAATTTTAAGTGTCACCGGCAGCTAGTGCTGACTGACACTATTGATTATTTAGTGTGGCTGTAAAGCCGATCCAGGCCGGCTCTTACTGGGGGCAGCCAAAGTGCAGGGTGGGTGGCTGTTCCATTATTATACTGTAACATTATTATACAGTGACATGACATACAATTTATACATGTAGAAAATGGAAAGAGAAAATGGAAAGAGCAGCTGCTAGGTCTTGTCTGAGCGTGATTTTGACTTCCCGCAGGAGTAGGGGTTGCACGGGAGTCGGTGATTGTGAACAAGTTGCTGGGGGTGGGGGTTGTTGAAAAATTTGCTGTGGGGCCTAGCGATTTCTAGTTACGCCACGGATACACATTTAGTTTTAGTAATAAGTAAGCGCAATGGAAAAACCAGAGCATGTTCATCTACATTTTATGATTTGTAAAGTGATACTTTATGAGCAATTGACAATATATTGTAGTTTATCATGAACTATTTGTGCATTTCTACTGAGTAATTGTCATTCTGATTAATTTGATATGTAATAGTAATTGATAAAAAAAGGACCACCTTATAGCATGCCTCTTCTGCTGTGAGGTTGCGCTGCAGTCCCTCTGAGGACCACTTGCCATATCAAATCTACCTACCATATTAAATCTACCTATAAGCTCCAAGTTGTACTGGGCTATGATACAAAGCTTTGCTTCTAGAAGAGGACCTCTGTAATGCGGTGGTGTTCAGGAGCACCATATGAAAGGATGCAAAGTGCCTACAACTTGGTATTATGGGACTTTATGTGACGCCGTTCAGGCTCCTCACATTCGGCTTTGCATTCAGCAGTGTAACATAAGTACATACCCAGAATTCAGTGAAAAAACGCAGTACACTCTAGTCTTCAGATGCAAAACTGTCGTCTATTCACCAAGATAGTGCAACGTTTCAACCTTATTTGGTCTTTTCCTTTTTGCTTGAAAAAGACCAAATAAGGTTGAAACGTTGCACTATCTTGGTGAATAAACTACAGTTTTGCATCTGAAGATTAGAGTGTACTGCGGGTTTTCACTAAATTCTGGATAACAAGGGTATTACAGGCTGATACTCATCACCGCTGGCACCACCACCTTTTGGATTTGTTTTCCGTACATACTGCTACAAACCCTCTTTTGTATATGGGTACATACCCAGCAGTTCACCATCATGACTGATTGTTGGGGCTCTCAGCACCAAAAAAACTGAAATCAGATCACAAAGGAGCCGTATTGTTTAAAGAAAACTCCTTTCAAGCTGCATCTCCATTTTCTTGCCGTCTGCTTTTGGTTTGCAAGAAGGATGGTGACAGATCATTCAACAGATTCTATTCATTTCTGTGGACAATTACAGTTTGCATCAGTCTGCTTTGGTTTCATCATGATTTGGTCCATCAATTTATTTATTTTTTAATTATAGAAGTCACTCGGTAATGGATTGATCAGAATGCAAGCAATCTGATTGTGGCCTAACAGAATAAAGTCTCAGTCATGTGATCAACTGGCATTACAGCGTTACTTTTCATGAACTTCATCCACCGCTGCCAAATGCGGCGAGTAGTAAACAAGTGGTGGTAAATGGTGCCATGTGGCGTAAATTACAGTCTCCATTAAAGTAGTCACTTCTTTGGAACAATTTGAGTGAGTGGAGTCTAAAGCGAAGTTCACACATCACAGATGAATTGCATTCTTACACAATTTTTGCTAAATTACAGACCGTATTTTTTTGTAATTTTTAAAACATATCAAAACCTTGATTTGACTACAACATAGGAACTTAGGTTTTCACTGGCTGACAACTTTGATGGACTAAGGAACAAAGAAATGCTGGAGTCCGGGCACCTCCACCAATCAGGGGTTCAGGGAGCTGTGGCACTCATTGGAGCGCTGCTGAGCACTGTGGCCTCCTGGCAGCTTCCCAGCACCGTGCACTGTATAGAGTACTGCTTGGTATTGCAGCATGGCACATTGACTTGAATGGGGCTGAGCTTTAACTAAGCCATGTGACTGATGTACGGTGATGCCACATTGCTTAGGAAGTGGCCGCAGCACATATGGAGAGCCCAGCCTCTTTTAACAGCTGATCTGCAGGGGCCCCCAGCAAACTGATATTGGTGACCTGTAATGAGGATACGTAATGAATAATAATGATGTGATAACCCCTTTAAAATGATCATTCTCTCATGTTCTCTCTGTCTTACCTAGCAAAATAAAATAAAAAATTGAGCAACGCTCCTAGAATTTTATTCCATAATTCTACTTATCTAAGACTAAGGCTACTGCTTAATACAAACACCGGGCCTCATAGGGACTTGTATGCAGAAAATTATCATCAGCTTTATGGATAAAGAAAGTCAAAAATTTCTTTTAAAATACCCAGTTATGGACAGGTCTGTTCATCCTGCTATAAATGGAAGCTAAATACTTACCACAGTACTTCTAATTCTAATTCTATTGCTAGTATAGCTAGTAATAATATATTATATTATTCATTATATGGCTAACTTGACTAATTTGGGAAAATGAGCTATCAGCTCTGGAGTGCATCCTTTCTCAGGGGGGCATGCCCTTTCTGCTGCTGCTCTTTTCCTGTAACTGCCACAGCTTCTAACAGAAGATATGGCTGGTGGGAGTTGAAGATTTAAACTGAGCTCATGCGACCACTTCAATAAGGTGGACAAGAAATAAAGGATTTTAATATATAAAGATGAGCGAATTTTTCAAAAATTCGATTCGCCGGCTCATCAAATTTTGGGGGAAAAATTTGGTTCGATCCGAATAAATTTTCTGTGAATTACGTTAAAAAACAGCTATTTCCTGGCTGCTGAGAGAGCCTTTATAGTGGTGTAGAACACTGTGCCTTGTAGTAACACACATAGGGAGTCTGCTATGGTAGTGAAATAATACTGTGAGTCCGTATAACATGTAGATAACAGGCATCGCTCTTAGAATCACTGCACACTTCACTTATTTGGACAGTCACGGGGCCAAAACTGACCAAATAACTCAAGTATGAACTCACCCCTACAGGTCGAGGTTAGTGCCAAGAAGAAGTGCACTCCTTTTACACCGTCGCCAGCTGATTCAACATAGATGTCTACAGAACCTGTTCTATTAAACAAGTAGAGCCCCCCGACAGAGTGGAGAGGGTGTCAGCAGTAAGTTTGTGTTGATGTCACTGACTCATTTTCCCCATTCTCTGATCCATCAGAACAATTACCCATAAAAATACGTATCCTGTCTGTGAAGCATCCGCTTTCACTCAGTCAGTATTTGGTCAGTAATCCATTAGTATTGCTAAAGGCAAAAAAAACTGAGTGGATCTAAAAGAGAGATGACACGTGAATGGAATATTTGCATGTCTTCTGTGTTTTCTACCCACTCCTGCTTTTCCACACTTTACTTTCAAAGTTGTGGTCTCTTCCCATTCTGGTGTGTATGGGATTAAAGTGTGAGCAAGGTGGAGCTGGGTGTGGGCTCTTATAGTACTTGGGCTTGGAGCCTGAGGTTAGTGGGACTTCAGCTTCTTGTGGAGCTGGAGTTATGCTGCCATCCTGGACCTTATCATCTGTCCAGTTTGAGGGCCACCTTCTTGGACATACTGTCACGGTGGGGAGTGGGGGGAAACTCCACACCGTACAATGTAGGTTGGCAGGATATGCCACTAGGCTTGGAAACAGGAATAAAGGGAGCAGGTCACCTTCTAACACATGCCTAAATCCCAGCCCTGACCTCCTAACTGTATGAGCAAACCCTAATGGTGTGAGGGCTCATACCCGTAACCTTGGGCCCTACTAACCCTAAAGATCCAGAGTCTCCAGCAGGCCTAGCAACAAGAAAGGAGTAGACAGTAGCATAAACCAAATTAGCAGGTAAGCACCCAGCGCAAACAACACACTCTGGAGCAACAGCACTTATCTGCCACAACAACTGGATGAAACAACAACTGCTACTGACTAATGGTTCCCCCTCCAGGAAACCCTGGAGCCTACTTCCGCAGGCAGGTGGTCAACGCAGTTCCCCCTTAAAGGAAGCCAGGAGCCCCCTCACACAGGGAAACGCCTTGCATACACAACACCAAAAGAACAGACATGAAACTACAACTAGACGTACACAAACCTGACATAAACCCACACAAAACATTAACACACGTAAGGTAAGGAACATGGAAGATACATAAGGGATGACAATCTATGTCCAACAAGGTGGTCCTCAAACTGGACAGATGGTAAGGTCTAGGATGGCAGCATAACTCCAGCTCCACAAGAAGCTGAAGTCCCACTAACCTCAGGCTCCAAGCCCAAGTACTATAAGAGCCCACACCCAGCTCTACCTTGCTCACACTTTAACCCCATACCTACCAGAATGGGAAGGGACAACCTTAAAGGGGAAGTGTGTAAACATGCTAAAAACTACACATTGCCACCGGCAACAAGCATGCATGGCCAAAGTGTCACGGTCCACTACCACCAGACCATGACACAGCCGTGACAAAACCTATTTTGTCAAATTGTTGGTGTGATACCATGGATAATCTAGTCTGATGCATCAGGCATTGGTGTGTGGAAATCCTGGCTGATCCATGCCTGATTCATCTTGATGCAGTGTCCCACTATGTGCTATTTGTGGGCACTTAAAACTGTTGCTAAATGTCATATTAAATGTATTGTGGTATCATGCTGTAATTCCCTTTAACAGGCTAGCAGTGTCATTTACCTTTACTCGCCCCTAGTTGGTCCTTGCACCACTTAAATATATAGCTGGGGGGTGTAAAGTTAGTGTGTCCGATGCTAATAAAGAGATGAGGAAGTTAATGGAGATGAGGAAGTTAATTTGTATTTCCCCCAAAATAATTCAAAAAAGATTTTAACGCATATAAGTGCAGCGCTTAATGCTGAATAAAAAAAAATTTGGTCCACCGAAATAAGTCCAAAAAGATTTTACCACATATAACTGCAGCGCTGAAAGCTGAATGAAATTTGTTTTTTCACCGAAATAATTCACAAAAGATTTTAACGCATAAAAGTGAAGCACTGAACGCTGAATAAAATTTATTTTTCCACCATAATACTTTAATAAAGATTTTACCACATATAACGGAGCACGGAGATGGAAAGGGTGTTTGGATTCCCCCCGCATTATACGGACGTCTCAGAAATTAACTGCTGCTCCCGACAGCAGCTCCTGGGAAGGTCATGGAGCGTCCCGGTCATCCGGCATCTATTTGCTCCGCTAAAGGATTATTTTGAAAGTGTGTAGAAGCCACACGGGGCCCCAACGCTGCAGATTCATCATGGAGACATCATGGAGGTTAAACCGCATATAACCGCAGCGCTGACCGCTGACTACATATTTTTTTTTCGACCGAAATACTTCAATAAAGATTTTACCACATATAACCGCCGCACTGACTGACTGGTACCGCCACTACTTCCATTAACCCCTGCTACTTCCCAGGTAGGTAGGCTGCTGCAAAGCAGTTGCTCTACCCCGGGCACATTTGGCACCCGACCTCCCACTGCTGCCACCCTGATGAATCCCAGCCATGCTTTCAACACATATAACCACCAACGTGAACTGAGAATGTATTTTTCTGTTTGTACTGAAATAGGCCATTAAACACTTTCAACACATCTAACCGCCGCCGACGTGAACTGAGAATGCATTTTTCTTTTTGTACTGAAATACAAAATAACACATATAACCGCCGCACTGACTGACTGCTACAGCCGCTACGTCCATGAACCCCTGCACCACTACTTCCCGGGCAGGTAGACTGCTGCAAATCAGGTGCTCTACCCCGGGCACGTTTGGCTCCCGACTTCCCACTGCTGCCACCCTGCTGAATCCCAGCCATGCTTTCAACACATATAACCGCCGACGTGAACTGAGAATATATTTTTCTTTTGTTACTGAAATAGGCCACTGAACGCTTTTGCCACAAATAAGTGCACCAGTGAAATGGGTATATATATTTTTTTTTTACTGTAATACGCCCCTATACGCTTTCAACAGAAATTACTGCAGAAGTGAACTGAGCCTATATTTTTTTTGTTGGACTGAAATTGGCCACTATACGCTTTAACCAGAATTAACTGCAGAAATGCACTGAGAATATATATATATTATTTTTTTTACTGTAATACACCCCTGTACGCTTTCACCAGGAATAACTGCAACAGTGAAGTGCGTATATATTTTCCTTTTTTAATGAAATATGCCCCTATACGCTTTTACCAGAAATAACTGCAGAAGTGACCTGAGAATATATATTTCTTGTTGGAATGAAATAGGCCACTATACACTTTAACCAGAAAACAATTAAACAGTGCAGTGCGTATATATATTTCTTGTTTTACTGAAATACACCCCTATACGCTTTCACCAGAAATAACTGCAACAGTGTGTATATATTTTTCTTGTTGTACTGTAATACGCCCCTATACACTTTTAACAGAAATAACTGCAGAAGTGAAATGCGTATATATTTTTCTTGTAGTAATGAATAAGATACTAAGATATAAGCATCTAAGGGGTTTTCAACATAGAACTTGCAGCCCAATAACAAAAAGCTGGAATGACAGAGCTGTCTAATGACTATTTAGATCCCCAAATAATAGTTCCTTGCATTTGTAAATCGCTTTCCTATCAATGTCTCTAGCGCCTTCTGACGTCTCTCCCTGCACTAAGATGCTGTGAAATGATTCCTCCCTATCCTTTCGCTGCACTTATAAATCCTTTTTTTATTTATTTTTTTAAACATAGAGCTTTTTCCCATAGCTGTCCCTAGCGCCTTAACATGTCTGTCCCTGCACTCTGAACTCTGGAAAATGGCAGAATCTAAAATGGCTGCCGCATTTATAGGGCTGTGACATCACAGTGCTGGCTGGCTGCCGATTGGCTTGTTATTCTGGGTGATACCGCCTTCCCAGAGTTCCTTGCCCTATGCCCTCAGTCCTCACACGTGTAGCTGCCATTTTAGGAAAATTGTGATTCGTTACCACGAAGTGCGAGGAAATTCGCATTCGTTGTGAATCAAAGTTTTCCTAAAATTATGATCAAATTCCACTTTGTCAGCTTCGATTCACTCATCTCTAATAATAAACATCAGGTGGAGCTACATTTTACTGAATAACTCACTGGCTATACAAAATTTTTGATTACACGCAAATACAAAAGTATTCATATCCAGGTGCAATACATTAGGCAATACATTTGTAGTAGGATCACACCACATGGGCCTTAGTAGGTCCTCTAATTCAGGATCCAAAAAAAAAAGAAAAAAAAAAAAAGAAAAATCAATAATGAAGTCTGGTCACTTAGTCTTTATATTGTCAAGTGCCGGTTTTGACAAAAATCCGAAGGATATTGTCTTCTTCTACACAGGAGGATGAGGTATATCACTGCCCATCAATAGAGGACATCAATGCTAGTTTGGAGATCAGGGCGCCTGGGTTACAACTTGGAAAGAGGGAACCTGTGAATTTAACTTCTGTGCCTTTTACCTGCAAGAAATCATCTATTTTTTATCAATAGGAAGCAATAAGATTTAAAAATTACAATGTAACTGAGTGAAGGCAACATAATGCATATCACAGCGGCCGTAGAACTCATGCAATTACAGCAGGAGAAAACTCCACATTTAACACAAATCAGCAAATGACTCTGGATTGGTTTTCCTTCTGCCGCAGGACTATAATTATATTATTCTCCATAATCTCCATTAATAGGAATGGCATGGTTATAATTTAGCTTGTTACCTTGCAGAGGTAGAATTTACAGCACACATCAAGCTTTCAGTGATGCCAGGGAGGCACAGTAGAATAATGAACTTAATAGGATTAGTTCTACTAATATTTTACAGTCATATTTACAAACGACAGTCTTGGTTACAGTGGCGTAATTTTTACTTTTTACACCATTATACCTAGAGTTAACCTTTTTGTACCTCTACTTCTGAAAAAGGAAACCTCCCTTTCATACCTTAATATAATATTCCCCTAATTTCTGGAAACGGTTAATTTTACATTGTCCTGTGAATCACATAACTCACAACAGAATGAAAAAATACATAATAATAATCTTCATTGGTCCCAATACACTACGTGCAGAATTATTAGGCAAATGAGTATTTTGACCACATCATCCTCTTTATGCATGTTGTCTTACTCCAAGCTGTATAGGCTCGAAAGCCTACTACCAATAAAGCATATTAGGTGATGTGCATCTCTGTAATGAGAAGGGGTGTGGTCTAATGACATCAACACCCTATATCAGGTGTGCATAATTATTAGGCAACTTCCTTTCCTTTGGCAAAATGGGTCAAAAGAAGGACTTGACAGGCTCAGAAAAGTAAAAAATGGTGAGATATCTTGCAGAGGGATGCAGCACTCTTAAAATTGCAAAGCTTCTGAAGCGTGATCATCGAACAATCAAGCGTTTCATTCAAAATAGTCAACAGGGTCGCAAGAAGCGTGTGGAAAAACCAAGGAGCAAAATAACTGCCCATGAACTGAGAAAAGTCAAGCGTGCAGCTGCCAAGATGCCACTTGCCACCAGTTTGGCCATATTTCAGAGCTGCAACATCACTGGAGTGCCCAAAAGCACAAGGTGTGCAATACTCAGAGACATGGCCAAGGTAAGAAAGGCTGAAAGACGACCACCACTGAACAAGACACACAAGCTGAAACGTCAACACTGGGCCAAGAAATATCTCAAGACTGATTTTTCAAAGGTTTTATGGACTGATGAAATGAGAGTGAGTCTTGATGGGCCAGATGGCTGGATTGGTAAAGGGCAGAGAGCTCCAGTCCGACTCAGACGCCAGCAAGGTGGAGGTGGAGTACTGGTTTGGGCTGGTATCATCAATGATGAGCTTGTGGGGCCTTTTTGGGTTGAGGATGGAGTCAAGCTCAACTCCCAGTCCTACTGCCAGTTTTATGGAAGACACTTTCTTCAAGCAGTGGTACAGGAAGAAGTCTGCAAGGTAAGAAAAACATGATTTTCATGCAGGACAATGCTCCATCACACGCGTCCAAGTACTCCACAACGTGGCTGGCAAGAAAGGGTATAAAAGAAGAAAATCTAATGACATGGCCTCCTTGTTCACCTGATCTGAACCCCATTGAGAACCTGTGGTCCATCATCAAATGTGAGATTTACAAGGAGGGAAAACAGTACACCTCTCTGAACAGTGTCTGGGAGGCTGTGGTTGCTGCTGCACGCAATGTTGATGGTGAACAGATCAAAACACTGACAGAATCCATGGATGGCAGGCTTTTGAGTGTCCTTGCAAAGAAAGGTGGCTATATTAGTCACTGATTTGTTTTTGTTTTGTTTTTAAATGTCGGAAATGTATATTTGTGAATGTTGAGATGTTATATTGGTTTCACTGGTAAAAAATAAATAATTGAAATGGGTATATATTTGTTTTTTGTTAAGTTGCCTAATAATTATGTACAGTAATAGTCACCTGCACACACAGATATCCCCCTAAAATAGCTAAAACTAAAAACAAACTAAAAACTACTTCCAAAAATATTCAGCTTTGATATTAATGAGTTTTTTGGGTTCATTGAGAACATGGTTGTTGTTCAATAATAAAATTAATCCTCAAAAATACAACTTGCCTAATAATTCTGCACTCCCTGTATACTCTGTAGAATTTAACAATCAAAATCAGGCATTACAGAGTATTAAACTCGTCAACAATAAAAAACAAACTAACAAGAGAAATGAGGACCTTGCTCACAAGAGCTTACAATCTATGAAGAAGTAGTGAAGGCACAAAAGGTAAAAACGACTTGTTTGGTACAGTGGTCCAGCTATCTTAACAAAGTAGGGGAATGTATAAGATGCATGAGCCAGTCACCAACTGGGATCTGTAGTGCTTCTGAGTGCATGGGGTGTGGTGGATACTGTTAGACAAGAGGGTCAAAGGAAAAATGTTGGGGAAGGGGGTAAATGAAGAAGTGGTAGATTAGGGGTTGTGATAGGTCACTCTACAGAAATGTGTTTTAGGGATTACCTGTGGGAGTTGGCAATTAACCTAATAATCTGGGGTAGTGCATTTCAGAGAACTGGTGCAGCTCGACAAAAGTCTTGAAGATGGGAGTGAGAGGTTCAGGTTATGGAAGATGTTAGTCATAAATCATTATGTGTTGAGCTTGTGCAGAGTGGTAGACAGAAATGAGTGAGAAGATGTAGGGGGTGCAGCAGTGCGAAGAGCTTCATGGCTGAGAGTGAGAAGTTTAAATTGAATTCTACTGTATGGGCAACCAGTGTAATGATTGTCACAGGGAGGAGGCATCAGTGTGGCCTAACATAATTAAAATTAAATTATGAAATTAAGTAAATTCATATACAGACGTGGACAAAATTGTTGGTACCCTTTGGTCAATGAAAGAAAAAGTCACAATGGTCACAGAAATAACTTTAATCTGACAAAAGTAATAATAAATTAAAATTCTATAAATGTTAACCAATGAAAGTCAGACATTGTTTTTCAACCATGCTTCAACAGAATTATGTAAAAAAATAAACTCATGAAACAGGCATGGACAAAAATGATGGTACCCCTAACTTAATATTTTGTTGCGCAACCTTTTGAGGCAATCACTGCAATCAAACGCTTCCTGTAACTGTCAATGAGACATCTGCACCTCTCAGCAGGTATTTTGGCCCACTCCTCATGAGCAAACTGCTCCAGTTGTGTCCGGTTTGAAGGGTGCCTTTTCCAGACTGCATGTTTCAGCTCCTTCCAAAGATGCTCAATAGGATTGAGGTCAGGGCTCATAGAAGGCCACTTTAGAATAGTCCAATTTTTTCCTCTTAGCCATTCTTGGGTGTTTTTAGCGGTGTGTTTTGGGTCATTGTCCTGTTGCAAGACCCATGACCTGCGACTGAGACCAAGCTTTCTGACACTGGCTAGTACATTTCTCTCTAGAATTCCTTGATAGTCTTGAGATTTCATTGTACCCTGCACAGATTCAAGACACCCTGTGCCAGACGCAGCAAAGCAGCCCCAGAACATAACAGAGCCTCCTCCATGTTTCACAGTAGGGACAGTGTTCTTTTCTTGATATGCTTCATTTTTTCGTCTGTGAACATACAGCTGATGTGCCTTGGCAAAAACTTCGATTTTTGTCTCATCTGTCCACAGGACATTCTCCCAGAAGCTTTGTGGCTTGTCAACATGTAGTTTGGCATATTCCAGTCTTGCTTTTTTATGATTCGTTTTCAACAATGGTGTCCTCCTTGGTCGTCTCCCATGTAGTCCACTTTGGCTCAAACAACGACGGATGGTGCGATCTGACACTGATGTTCCTTGAGCATGAAGTTCACCTTGAATCTCTTTAGAAGTCTTTCTAGGCTCTTTTGTTACCATTCGGATTATCCGTCTCTTAGATTTGTCATCAATTTTCCTCCTGCGGCCACGTCCAGGGAGGTTGGCTACAGTCCCATGGATCTTAAACTTATGAATAATATGTGCAACTGTACTCACAGGAACATCTAGTTGCTTGGAGATGGTCTTATAGCCTTTACCTTTAACATGCTTGTCTATAATTTTCTTTCTGATCTCTTGAGACAGCTCTTTCCTTTGCTTCCTCTGGTCCATGTCGAGTGTGGTACACACCATATCACCAAACAACACAGTGATTACCTGGAGCCATATATATAGGCCCAATGGCTGATTACAAGGTTGTAGACACCTGTGATGCTAATTAGTGGACACACCTTGAATTAACATGTCCCTTTGGTCACATTATGTTCTGTGTTTTCTAGGGGTACCATCATTTTTGTCCATGCCTGTTTCATGAGTTTATTTTTTTACATAATTCTGTTGAAGCATGGTTGAAAAACAATGTCTGACTTTCATTGGTTAACATTTATAGAATTTTAATTTATTATTACTTTTGTCAGATTAAAGTTATTTCTGTGACCATTGTGACTTTTTCTTTCATTGACCAAAGGGTACCAACAATTTTGTCCACGTCTGTATAACAGGTGATGTAACAAAAAAGTGTAGGTGCTGCAAATAGATGGAAATGGTTCACCATATCATCCAAGGATCTTCTGGTGGGCCAACATTGTGATATGATAATGAGTCCCATCCTAACAAGCTCCATAAGGTCTGTCAATATACAATCCCATGCTTAAGATGTTGTGTCATCAGATTAACCCTCATCAAATTAACCCCATAATCACCAAAGGTCCACTGTTTATAACCTTTGGTGAACTTCTGTTATCATCATGAAATAATGTGGCTGGCTGTACATGTTACCTGCAGTGGTCATGTGGGATTACATGCTGGCACTGGAGTTAATAGCCCATAATGTAATAATGTTTATGTAATAAACAGGATGAGTCTTCCAAGAAACACTCTGGCGAACAAATGGGGACTCTAATGAGTAATAGAGTATATGGAAATGGTTTTCCATTGAGACAATAGAGCTGCCGTGGTTTAGTGTGGCATTATAGAGCTTTATAGGGACACCTGTCAGAAAGGGGCATTTTTTTACTATTCAGCATTCATAGAAAACTTTAAGAATTTTTGACTGTTTAGAATTTTTGTAGGGTAGAGCGAACCCGAATTATAAAGTTTGAGTTTGTACCAGACTTTAGGATTTTGGACCCCAGACCTGAACCCGAACATTTCAGTAAAAGTTTGGGTTCGGTGTTCGGCGATTTGGCAGAGCAGCCAATCAACAAGCGTTTAACTGTGTGACCTTAGAAGCCATCACAGCCATGCCTACTAATGGCATGGCTGTGATTGGCCAGAGCAGCATGTGACCCAGCCTCCATATAAGTAGCGCTGTACGTCACTCTGCTGTGCTTAGTGTAGAAAGAGGATGCTGCTGTGAGGGAGAGAATAGGACAGAATCGAATATCAGAACTGCAATTGAACTCAGTAATCTACATAGATTTTGTTGTGTGGGTGCAGTGCACAATATTTTTACCCTGCCCTGAGCCCAGTGACAGAGAAAAATAACTTTTATCCGTCTGTTAGATAGGTGGGCGGCGGCGGCCATTTTATGCAAGCTCAGTGCACCAGCACTGCATTTGTGCTTTTGTGACATTCAAATCCAAGCTTGAAATACTGCAATAATAATCTGGTTTTCAAAAAAACACCCTTTTTTTTGCAAAATACTTAATATTGCAGCCCTTGCTGCATCTGTGATTGTTAAAAGTAAGTTTTAAAAACTTCAATAATTTTCTGCCTTTGAAAAAACACAAATTTTTGGCAATATCCAACATCTGGTGCCTTTGCAGGATTAGTCAGTGCGCAATTTTAGCTAGAAATACAGCTATAATTTTCTGGGTTTCAAAAAACACTCTTTTTGTGCAAAATACACAACTTTACAGCCCTTGTTGCATCTGCACGTGTGAAATTCAAGCATTATATACTGCTGTCCTATTCTGTTATTATAAAAAAACACCCATTTTGGACAAAAAACTAAATTTTGCAGCCTTTGCTGCATATGTCATTGTGAGATACACCCTTTAGATACGTTGGTTCTATTCTGCTATTAATAAAACACCCACTTTGGCCAAATATCTTTAAATGCGGCCTAGTCTGGATCTGTACGTGTGAGATACTGTCACCACCAGAAGCTCTGACAGATGCCTTTCAGAACCTCCTCCTTGAGCTTCCTTTTGTTTTGCTTTCATTCTCTCATCTCGTTAGCCTCTCTTAGTTGTCATGTAGTTGCACTGATTGCATCCCTTTAAATCCCTTCCCAGACTGCTTCACTTTGCGGTTTATATTCCTTCCTGGAGTGTGTGCATGCTGATCCTACTTCTGAGTCTTCTACAGATAAGTTTTGTTCATTCATTTGTGTTTTTCTGTTTGCTGGATCCCAGGTGACCCTTACTCCCTCCGTATCAAGTGTAGGGAGCCGGTGGCCGTGTCCCCTCACTATTATAGGGTGTTCAGGTGTTATACAGTCGAGATACGAGGATATGTGATCATCTATCATTGGGATTTTCGCATAGGCTGAGCAGTCAGGGAGAGAGCCAGGTCTGATGCAGGGCTCTCCCTTTTGTTCCCTAGTTTTGGATCCAGTGAGTCGGATATTCATTTTGTGTCTTCTAGTTTCCTGTACACCTTCCGTGACAGATACACACTTTAGATACTGTGGTTCTATTCTGTTATTTGAAAAACAAAAATTTTGGGCAAAATACTAAAATTGCGGCCTAGTCTGGATCTGTACGTGTGAGATACACCCTTTACATACTGTGGTTCTATTCTGCTATTAATAAAACACCCATTTTGGGCAAAAATCTTTAATTGCGGCCTAGTCTGGATCTGAACGTGTGAGATACACCCTTTACATACTGTGGTTCTATTCTGTTATTTGAAAAACAGCCATTTTGGGCAAAAAACTTAAATTGCGGCCTAGTCTGGATCTGTACGTGTGAGATACACCCTTTACATACTGTGGTTCTATTCTGCTATTAATAAAACACCCATTTTGGGCAAAAATCTTTAATTGCGGCCTAGTCTGGATCTGAACGTGTGAGATACACCCTTTGCATACTGTGATTCTATTCTGCTATTAATAAAACACCCATTTTGGGCAAAAATCTTTAATTGCGACCCAGGCTGGATCTGAACGTGTGAGATACACACTTTACATACTGTGGTTCTATTCTGCTATTAATAAAACACCCATTTCGGCCAAAAAAGCTTTAATTGCAGCCTAGTCTGGATCTGTACATTTGAAATACACCTTTTACATACTGTGGTTCTATTCTGCTATTAATAAGACACCCATTTTGGGCAAAAATCTTTAATTGAGGCCTAGTCTGCATCTGTAGGTGTGAGATACACACTTTAGATACTGTAGTTTTATTCAGCTATTAATAAAACACCAATTTTGGGCAAAAATCTTTAATTGCGGCCTAGTCTGGATCTGTACGTTTCAAATACACCTTTTACATACTGTGGTTCTATTCTGCTATTAATAAAACACCCATTTTGGGCAAAAATCTTTAATTGCGGCCTAGTCTGCATCTGTACTTGTGAGATACACACTTTAGATACTATGGTTCTATTCTGCTATTAATAAAACACCCATTTTTGGCAAAAATATTTAATTGCAGCCTAGTCTACATCTGTATGTGTGAGATACACCCTTTAGATACTGTGGTTCTATTCTACTATTAGCAAAACACAAATTTTGGGGAAAAATCTTTGATTGCGGCCTAGTCTGGATCTGTACGTGTGAGATACATCCTTTACATACTGTCGTTCAATTCTGCTATTAATAAAACACCCATTTTAGGCAAAAAATAATAATTGCGGCCTAGTCTGCATCTGTACGTGTGAGATACACCCTTTGCATACTGTGGTTCTATTCTTCTATTAATAAAACACCCATTTTGGGCAAAAAACTACATTTTGCAGCCTTTGCTGCATATGTCATTGTGAGATACACCCTTTAGATACTGTGGTTCAAATCTGCTTTTAATTAAACACAGATTTTAGGCAAAAAACTTGAATTGCGGCCTAGTCTGCATCTGTACATGTGAGATACACCCTTTACATACTGTGGTTCTATTCTGCTATTAATAAAACACCCATTTAGGGCAAGATCCTAAATTTGAGAAATATGAGGAGAGCTTCAAATAAGGGACGTGGCCCAGGTCATGGTGCTGCTGGTGGAGCTACTGTTGCAGGGAGAGGACATGGTCGATCTGTGCCAGCAACACGCACAAGTGAAACCCCTTGCTTAGGCACGAGTAGGCGACAGAACCTGCAGCGGTATTTGGTCGGGCCTAATGCAGCTCTACGAATGGTGAGGCCAGAACAAGTACTGGCGATAGTAGATTAGGTTGCTGACAGTGGATCCAGTTCATTCACATTGTCTCCCACCCAGTCTCCTGCTGGAAGATCAGAGTTGGCACCTGCAGCCGATGTCTATCAATCTTTCACCTCACCCCCTTGCAAATCAGCCAAGCAGTCTGAGCCCCAAGTCATGCAGCAGGCTCTTCTGCTTTTTGATGACTCTGTTAGCAGGGTTTTCCAGGGCCATCCACCTATCCATGCCCCAGAAGTGGAAGAGATTGAGTGCACCGATGCCCAACCACTTATGTTTCAAGATGAGTACATGGCAGGACCATCACAGCACGTCTCATAGGTGCCTACTGCTGGGGCTTTCGAAAGTGTGCAGACTGACAAGGAGGGCAGAATGAAGACTGGGTGGAAGATGATGTGCACATTGAATCAAGGTCATGCGAGTGACCTGTGTAGTTCAGAGGAAGAGGCAGTGGTCGCACAGAGACACCAGCACAGCAGAAGAGGGAGCAGGGTGCAAAAGCGGAGCGGCCATCCCCTAGACAGTACGCCTGCTACTGCCCACCGCAGCCAGGGACCAAGCACACCAAAGCCAGCTCCAAGGAGTTCCCTGGCGTGGCAGTTCTTCAGACAAAGTGCTGATGACAAGACACGAGTGGTTTGCACGCTGTGCAATCAGAGCCTGAAGCGAGGCATAAACGTTCTCAACATGAGCACAACCTGCATGACCAGGCATCTAAGTGCAAAGCACGAGCTGCAGTGGAGTAGAGGCCTCTTCATCTACCTCTGGAGTGACAGTGCCACCTGCCACCCCGCAAACAGAGGATCTGCCAGCAATACCACCATCTGGGTCACCAAGCATGTCCACAATGTCCCACGGAAGCGTTCAGCTCTCCATCTCCCAAACACTGGAGCGGAAGAAGAAGTACCCCCCTACCTACCCGCGATCTCTGGCCCTGAATGCCAGCATTTCAAAATTACTGGCCTTTGAAATGCTGTCATTCCGTCTGGTAGAGACGGAGAGTTTGAAAGGCCATATGGTGGTGGCTGTCCCACAGTACGTCGCGCCCAGCCAACACTACATTTCGAGGCGTGCCATCCCTTCCCTGCAAAACCAAGTGGGGGACAAAATCAGGTGTGCACTGTGCAACGCCATCTGTGGCAAGGTGCACCTCACTACGGATACATGGACCAGTAAGCACGGTCAGGGATGTTATATCTCCATAACAGCAGACTGGGTAAATGCAGTGGCGGCTGAGCCTGAGGCGGTTAGCAGTTTGCAGCATGTCCTTCCACCACCAAGGATTGCAGGGCGTTTCAGTTTGCCTACTTTTGCTTACTCCTCCTACTCCGCTTCCGCTTCCTCATCCTCTACCGCCTCCTTATCCAGTCAGCGTAACACTTTTACCACCAACTTCAGCACAGCCAGGGGTAAACGACAGCAGGCAGTTTTAAAACGTATCTGTTTGGGGGACAAACCACGCAGGAGCTGTGGACGGGCCTTGAACAGCAGATCGATGAGTGGTTGAGCCAGTGAGCCTCAAGCCCGGCCTGATGGTGTGCGATAATGGGCGAAATCTCGTAGCAGCTGGGACTAGCCGGTTTAACTCACATCCCTTGCCTGGCGCATGTGCTGAATTTGGTGGTGCAGAGATTCCTTAGAAATTACCCTGATATGTCAGAGCTGCTGCATAAAGTGCGGGCCGTCTGTGTGCGCTTTCGGTGTTCTCACCCTGCTGCTGCTCGCCTGTCAGCGCTGCAGCGTAACTTCGGCCTTCCCGCTCACCGCCTCATATGCGACGTGCCCACAAGGTGGAACTCTACCTTGCACATGCTGGCCAGACTGTACAAGCAGCAGCAGGCGATAGTGGAGTTTCAGCTGCAGCACGCACGGGTGAGTCGCTCTGCAGAACAGCACCACTTCACCACCAATGACTGGGCCTCCATGCAAGACCTGTGTTCCTTGCTGCGCTGTTTAGAGTACTTCACCAACATGGCTAGTGCCGATAACGCCATTATCAGCGTTACTATCCCACTGCTATGCCTCCTTGAAAAAACGCTGCTGGCGATGATGGAAGAGGATGTGGCACAGGAGGAGGAGGAGGAAGAGGGATCATTTCGTAGGGTTTCCGGCCAGTCATTCACAAGTGGCTCTGAAGGGTGGGTTCCTGCACCCACAAACGCCAGGTACACAATTGTCCAGCCAGGGCACAGTTCTGGAGGATGACGAGGTGGAGGATGAGGAGTAGGAGATGGAGGAGGAGGAACCTTGTTCACAGCAGGGTGGCACCCAGACCAGCTCATGGAAATCACTGGTGCGTGGCTGGGGGGATACAGAGGACACAGATGATACACCTCCCACAGAGGACAGCTTTTCGCTGCCTCTGGGCAGCCTGGCACACATGAGCGATTACATGCTGTAGTATCTCCGTAATGACCGCCGAGTTGCCCACAATTTTAACTTGTGCTGATTACTGGGTGGCCACGCTGCTGGATCCCCGTTACAAGGACAATGTACTGTCCTTAATTCTGTCACTGGAGCGTGATCGTAACCTCCACCTCATAAATCAAGTTTTGTTTTGTGTTTTTTGTACGTATTTTATTTTATGTAATTTCACTAATTTGTCTGTTAAATTTTCTGGTGAAATTCACAAATTTATGGGTGTGATATACCACTGCTATACCTAGTAGACAGTTAAATAAATTCACTAATTTGTCTGTTACATTTTCTGGTGAAATTCACCAATTTTTGGGTGTGATGTACCACTGCTCTACCTAGTAGACAGGTTAAAAAAATTCTCAAATTTGTCTGTTACATTTTCGGGTGAAATTAACCCATTTTTGGGTGTGATATACCACTGCTATACTTAGTAAACAGTTAAATAAATTCACTAATTTGTCTGTTACATTTTCTGGTGAAATTCACCAATTTTTGGGTGTGATGTACCACTGCTCTACCTAGTAGACAGGTTAGAAAAAAAATCACAAATTTGTCTGTTACATTTTTGGGTGAAATTCACCCGTTTTTGGGTGTGATATACCACTTCTATGCCTAGTAGACAGTTAAATAAATTCACTAATTTGTCTGTTACATTTTCTGGTGAAATTCACCAATTTTTGGCTGTGATATACCACTGCTATACCTAGTAGACAGTTAAAAAAAATCACTAATTTGTCTGTTACATTTTCGGGTGAAATTAACCAATTTTTGGCTGTAATAAACCTCTCCTCTACCTAGTAGACAGGTTAATAAATTTCACAAATCCAGGTGTCCGCTCAACTCAAAATTTTGGCAGTCCTATGCCATTGAAAATAACATACAAAATATTGTCTTTAGCAGTCAGCACTAGAGTTGAGCGAACACCTGGATGTTCGGGTTCGAGAAGTTCGGCCGAACTTCCCGAAAATGTTCGGGTTCGGGATCCGAACCCGATCCGAACTTCGTCCCGAACCCGAACCCCATTGAAGTCAATGGGGACTCGAACTTTTCGGCACTAAAAAGGCTGTAAAACAGCCCAGGAAAGGGCTAGAGGGCTGCAAAAGGCAGCAACATGTAGGTAAATCCCCTGCAAACAAATGTGGATAGGGAAATGAATTAAAATAAAAATTTAATAAATAAAAATTAACCAAAATCAATTGGAGAGAGGTCCCATAGCAGAGAATCTGGCTTCCCGTCACCCACCACTGGAACAGTCCATTCTCAGATATTTAGGCCCCGGAACCCAGGCAGAGGAGAGAGGTCCCGTAACAGAGAATCTGGCTTCATGTCAGCAGAGAATTAGTCTGCATGTCATAGCAGAGAATGAGGCTTCACGTCAGCCACCACTGCAACAGTCCATTGGCATATATTTAGGCCCAGCACACAGGCAGAGGAGAGAGGTCCCGTAACAGACAATCTGGCTTCATGTCAGCAGAGAATCAGTCTTCATGTCATAGCAGAGAATGAGGCTTCACGTCAGCCACCACTGCAACAGTCCATTGGCATATATTTAAGCCCAGCACACAGGCAGAGGAGAGAGGTCCGGTAACAGACAATCTGGCTTCATGTCAGCAGAGAATTAGTCTGCATGTCATAGCAGAGAATGAGGCTTCACGTCAGCCACCACTGCAACAGTCCATTGGCATATATTTAGGCCCAGCACACAGGCAGAGGAGAGTGGTCCCGTAACAGACAATCTGGCTTCATGTCAGCAGAGAATTAGTCTGCATGTCATAGCAGAGAATGAGGCTTCACGTCACCCACCACTGCAACAGTCCATTGGCATATATTTAGGCCCAGCACACAGGCAGAGGAGAGAGGTCCCGTAACAGACAATCTGGCTTCATGTCAGCAGAGAATTAGTTTGCATGTCATAGCAGAGAATGAGGCTTCACGTCAGCCACCACTGCAACAGTCCATTGGCATATATTTAGGCCCAGCACACAGGCAGAGGAGAGAGGTCCCGTAACAGACAATCTGGCTTCATGTCAGCAGAGAATTAGTCTGCATGTCATAGCAGAGAATGAGGCTTCACGTCAGCCACCACTGCAACAGTCCATTGGCATATATTTAGGCCCAGCACCCAGGCAGAGGAGAGAGGTCCCGTAACAGACAATCTGGCTTCATGTCAGCAGAGAATCAGTCTGCATGTCATAGCAGAGAATCAGGCTTCACGTCACCCACCACTGCAACAGTCCATTGTCATAAATTTAGGCCCAGCACCCAGGCAGAGGAGAGAGGTCCCGTAACAGACAATCTGGCTTCATGTCAGCAGAGAATCAGTCTGCATGTCATAGCAGAGAATGATGCTTCACGTCAGCCACCACTGCAACAGTCCATTGGCATATATTTAGGCCCAGCACCCAGGCAGAGGAGAGAGGTCCTGTAACAGACAATCTGGCTTCATGTCAGCAGAGAATCAGTCTGCATGTCATAGCAGAGAATGAGGCTTCACGTCAGCCACCACTGCAACAGTCCATTGGCATATATTTAGGCCCAGCACCCAGGCAGAGGAGAGAGGTCCCGTAACAGACAATCTGGCTTCATGTCAGCAGAGAATCAGTCTTCATGTCATAGCAGAGAATCAGGCTTCACGTCACCCACCACTGTAAGAGTCCATTTTCATAAGTTTAGGCCCAGCATCCAGGCAGAGGAGAGAGGTCCCGTAACAGAGAATCTGGCTTCATGTCAGCAGAGAATTAGTCTGCATGTCATAGCAGAGAATGAGGCTTCACGTCAGCCACCACTGCAACAGTCCATTGGCATATATTTAGGCCCAGCACCCAGGCAGAGGAGAGAGGTCCCGTAACAGACAATCTGGCTTCATGTCAGCAGAGAATCAGTCTTCATGTCATAGCAGAGAATCAGGCTTCACGTCACCCACCACTGTAAGAGTCCATTTTCATAAATTTAGGCCCAGCACCCAGGCAGAGGAGAGAGGTCCCGTAACAGAGGATCTGGCTTCATGTCAGCAGAGAATTATTCTGCATGTCATAGCAGAGAATGAGGCTTCACGCGTTAGCCACCACTGCAACAGTCCATTGGCATATATTTAGGCCCAGCACACAGGCAGAGGAGAGAGGTCCCGTAACAGACAATCTGGCTTCATGTCAGCAGAGAATCAGTCTGCATGTCATAGCAGAGAATGAGGCTTCACGTCAGCCACCACTGCAACAGTCCATTGGCATATATTTAGGCCCAGCACCCAGGCAGAGGAGAGAGGTCCCGTAACAGACAATCTGGCTTCATGTCAGCAGAGAATCAGTCTTCATGTCATAGCAGAGAATCAGTCTTCATGTCATAGCAGAGAATCAGGCTTCACGTCACCCACCACTGTAAGAGTCCATTTTCATAAGTTTAGGCCCAGCACCTAGGCAGAGGAGAGAGGTCCCGTAACAGAGTATCTGGCTTCATGTCAGCAGAGAATTAGTCTGCATGTCATAGCAGAGAATGAGGCTTCACGTCAGCCACCACTGCAACAGTCCATTGGCATATATTTAGGCCCAGCACACAGGCAGAGGAGAGAGGTCCCGTAACAGACAATCTGGCTTCATGTCAGCAGAGAATCAGTCTGCATGTCATAGCAGAGAATCAGGCTTCACGTCACCCACCACTGCAACAGTCCATTGTCATAAATTTAGGCCCACCACCCAGGCAGAGGAGAGAGGTCCCGTAACAGACAATCTGGCTTCATGTCAGCAGAGAATTAGTCTGCATGTCATAGCAGAGAATGAGGCTTCACGTCACCCACCACTGTAAGAGTCCATTTTCATAAGTTTAGGCCCAGCACCCAGGCAGAGGAGAGAGGTCCCGTAACAGAGGATCTGGCTTCATGTCAGCAGAGAATCAGTCTTCATGTCATAGCAGAGAATCAGGCTTCACGTCAGCCACCACTGTAAGAGTCCATTTTCATAAGTTTAGGCCCAGCACCCAGGCAGAGGAGAGAGGTCCCGTAACAGACAATCTGGCTTCATGTCGGCAGAGAATTAGTCTGCATGTCATAGCAGAGAATGAGGCTTCACGTCAGCCACCACTGCAACAGTCCATTGGCATATATTTAGGCCCAGCACCCAGGCAGAGGAGAGAGGTCCCGTAACAGACAATCTGGCTTCATGTCAGCAGAGAATCAGTCTTCATGTCATAGCAGAGAATCAGTCTTCATGTCATAGCAGAGAATCAGGCTTCACGTCACCCACCACTGTAAGAGACCATTTTCATAAGTTTAGGCCCAGCACCCAGGCAGAGGAGAGAGGTCCCGTAACAGAGTATCTGGCTTCATGTCAGCAGAGAATTAGTCTGCATGTCATAGCAGAGAATGAGGCTTCACGTCAGCCACCACTGCAACAGTCCATTGGCATATATTTAGGCCCAGCACACAGGCAGAGGAGAGAGGTCCCGTAACAGACAATCTGGCTTCATGTCAGCAGAGAATCAGTCTGCATGTCATAGCAGAGAATCAGGCTTCACGTCACCCACCACTGCAACAGTCCATTGTCATAAATTTAGGCCCACCACCCAGGCAGAGGAGAGAGGTCCCGTAACAGACAATCTGGCTTCATGTCAGCAGAGAATTAGTCTGCATGTCATAGCAGAGAATGAGGCTTCACGTCACCCACCACTGTAAGAGTCCATTTTCATAAGTTTAGGCCCAGCACCCAGGCAGAGGAGAGAGGTCCCGTAACAGAGGATCTGGCTTCATGTCAGCAGAGAATCAGTCTTCATGTCATAGCAGAGAATCAGGCTTCACGTCAGCCACCACTGTAAGAGTCCATTTTCATAAGTTTAGGCCCAGCACCCAGGCAGAGGAGAGAGGTCCCGTAACAGACAATCTGGCTTCATGTCAGCAGAGAATTAGTCTGCATGTCATAGCAGAGAATGAGGCTTCACGTCAGCCACCACTGCAACAGTCCATTGGCATATATTTAGGCCCAGCACACAGGCAGAGGAGAGAGGTCCCGTAACAGACAATCTGGCTTCATGTCAGCAGAGAATCAGTCTTCATGTCATAGCAGAGAATCAGGCTTCACGTCACCCACCACTGTAAGAGTCCATTTTCATAAATTTAGGCCCAGCACCCAGGCAGAGGAGAGAGGTCCCGTAACAGAGGATCTGGCTTCATGTCAGCAGAGAATTAGTCTGCATGTCATAGCAGAGAATGAGGCTTCACGCGTTAGCCACCACTGCAACAGTCCATTGGCATATATTTAGGCCCAGCACACAGGCAGAGGAGAGAGGTCCCGTAACAGACAATCTGGCTTCATGTCAGCAGAGAATCAGTCTGCATGTCATAGCAGAGAATGAGGCTTCACGTCAGCCACCACTGCAACAGTCCATTGGCATATATTTAGGCCCAGCACCCAGGCAGAGGAGAGAGGTCCCGTAACAGACAATCTGGCTTCATGTCAGCAGAGAATCAGTCTTCATGTCATAGCAGAGAATCAGTCTTCATGTCATAGCAGAGAATCAGGCTTCACGTCACCCACCACTGTAAGAGTCCATTTTCATAAGTTTAGGCCCAGCACCCAGGCAGAGGAGAGAGGTCCCGTAACAGAGTATCTGGCTTCATGTCAGCAGAGAATTAGTCTGCATGTCATAGCAGAGAATGAGGCTTCACGTCAGCCACCACTGCAACAGTCCATTGGCATATATTTAGGCCCAGCACACAGGCAGAGGAGAGAGGTCCCGTAACAGACAATCTGGCTTCATGTCAGCAGAGAATCAGTCTGCATGTCATAGCAGAGAATCAGGCTTCACGTCACCCACCACTGCAACAGTCCATTGTCATAAATTTAGGCCCACCACCCAGGCAGAGGAGAGAGGTCCCGTAACAGACAATCTGGCTTCATGTCAGCAGAGAATTAGTCTGCATGTCATAGCAGAGAATCAGGCTTCACGTCACCCACCACTGTAAGAGTCCATTTTCATAAGTTTAGGCCCAGCACCCAGGCAGAGGAGAGAGGTCCCGTAACAGAGTATCTGGCTTCATGTCAGCAGAGAATTAGTCTGCATGTCATAGCAGAGAATGAGGCTTCACGTCAGCCACCACTGCAACAGTCCATTGGCATATATTTAGGCCCAGCACCCAGGCAGAGGAGAGAGGTCCCGTAACAGAGGATCTGGCTTCATGTCAGCAGAGAATTAGTCTGCATGTCATAGCAGAGAATGAGGCTTCACGCGTTAGCCACCACTGCAACAGTCCATTGTCATAAATTTAGGCCCACCACCCAGGCAGAGGAGAGAGGTCCCGTAACAGACAATCTGGCTTCATGTCAGCAGAGAATTAGTCTGCATGTCATAGCAGAGAATGAGGCTTCACGTCACCCACCACTGTAAGAGTCCATTTTCATAAGTTTAGGCCCAGCACCCAGGCAGAGGAGAGAGGTCCCGTAACAGAGGATCTGGCTTCATGTCAGCAGAGAATCAGTCTTCATGTCATAGCAGAGAATCAGGCTTCACGTCAGCCACCACTGTAAGAGTCCATTTTCATAAGTTTAGGCCCAGCACCCAGGCAGAGGAGAGAGGTCCCGTAACAGACAATCTGGCTTCATGTCAGCAGAGAATTAGTCTGCATGTCATAGCAGAGAATGAGGCTTCACGTCAGCCACCACTGCAACAGTCCATTGGCATATATTTAGGCCCAGCACCCAGGCAGAGGAGAGAGGTCCCGTAACAGAGGATCTGGCTTCATGTCAGCAGAGAATCAGTCTTCATGTCATAGCAGAGAATCAGGCTTCACGTCAGCCACCACTGCAACAGTCCATTGGCATATATTTAGGCCCAGCACACAGGCAGAGGAGAGAGGTCCCGTAACAGACAATCTGGCTTCATGTCAGCAGAGAATCAGTCTGCATGTCATAGCAGAGAATGAGGCTTCACGTCAGCCACCACTGCAACAGTCCATTGGCATATATTTAGGCCCAGCACCCAGGCAGAGGAGAGAGGTCCCGTAACAGACAATCTGGCTTCATGTCAGCAGAGAATCAGTCTTCATGTCATAGCAGAGAATCAGTCTTCATGTCATAGCAGAGAATCAGGCTTCACGTCACCCACCACCGTAAGAGACCATTTTCATAAGTTTAGGCCCAGCACCCAGGCAGAGGAGAGAGGTCCCGTAACAGACAATCTGGCTTCATGTCAGCAGAGAATTAGTCTGCATGTCATAGCAGAGAATGAGGCTTCACGTCACCCACCACTGTAAGAGTCCATTTTCATAAGTTTAGGCCCAGCACCCAGGCAGAGGAGAGAGGTCCCGTAACAGAGGATCTGGCTTCATGTCAGCAGAGAATCAGTCTTCATGTCATAGCAGAGAATCAGGCTTCACGTCAGCCACCACTGTAAGAGTCCATTTTCATAAATTTAGGCCCAGCACCCAGGCAGAGGAGAGAGGTCCCGTAACAGAGGATCTGGCTTCATGTCAGCAGAGAATTAGTCTGCATGTCATAGCAGAGAATGAGGCTTCACGTTAGCCACCACTGCAACAGTCCATTGGCATATATTTAGGCCCAGCACACAGGCAGAGGAGAGAGGTCCCGTAACAGACAATCTGGCTTCATGTCAGCAGAGAATTAGTCTGCATGTCATAGCAGAGAATGAGGCTTCACGTCAGCCACCACTGCAACAGTCCATTGGCATATATTTAGGCCCAGCACCCAGGCAGAGGAGAGAGGTCCCGTAACAGAGGATCTGGCTTCATGTCAGCAGAGAATCAGTTTTCATATCATAGCAGAGAATCAGGCTTCACGTCACCCACCACTGTAAGAGTCCATTTTCATAAATTTAGGCCCAGCACCCAGGCAGAAGAGAGAGGTCCCGTAACAGAGGATCTGGCTTCATGTCAGCAGAGAATCAGTCTTCATATCATAGCAGAGAATCAGGCTTCACGCCACCCACCACTGTAAGAGTCCATTTTCATAAATTTAGGCCCAGCACCCAGGCAGAGGAGAGAGGTCCCGTAACAGAGGATCTGGCTTCATGTCAGCAGAGAATCAGTCTGCATGTCATAGCAGAGAATCAGGCTTCACGTCACCCAACATTGGAACAGTCCATTGGCATATATTTAGGCCCCGGCACCCAGACAGAGGAGAGGTTCATTCAACTTTGGGTAGCCTCGCAATATAATGGTAAAATGAAAATAAAAATAGGATTGAATGAGGAAGTGCCCTGGAGTCCAATAATATATGGTTAAGGGGAGGTAGTTAATGTCTAATCTGGACAAGGGACGGACAAATCCTGTGGGATCCATGCCTGGTTCATTTTTATGAACGTCAGCTTGTCCACATTGGCTGTAGACAGGCGGCTGCGTTTGTCTGTAATGACGCCCCCTGCCGTGCTGAATACACGTTCAGACAAAACGCTGGCCGCCGGGCAGGCCAGCACCTCCAAGGAATAAAAGGCTAGCTCTGGCCACGTGGACAATTTAGAGACCCAGAAGTTGAATGGGGCCGAACCATCAGTCAGTACGTGGAGGGGTGTGCACATGTACTGTTCCACCATGTTAGTGAAATGTTGCCTCCTGCTAACACGTTGCGTATCAGGTGGTGGTGCAGTTAGCTGTGGCGTGTTGACAAAAGTTTTCCACATCTCTGCCATGCTAACCCTGCCCTCAGAGGAGCTGGCATTGACACAGCTGCCTTGGCGACCTCTTGCTCCTCCTCTGCCTTGGCCTTGGGCTTCCACTTGTTCCCCTGTGACATTTGGGAATGCTCTCAGTAGCGCGTCTACCAACGTGCGCTTGTACTCGCGCATCTTCCTATCACGCTCCAGTGCAGGAAGTAAGGTGGGCACATTGTCTTTGTAGCGTGGATCCAGCAGGGTGGCAACCCAGTAGTCCGCACAGGTTAAAATGTGGGCAACTCTGCTGTCGTTGCGCAGGCACTGCAGCATGTAGTCGCTCATGTGTGCCAGGCTGCCCAGGGGTAAGGACAAGCTGTCCTCTGTGGGAGGCGTATCGTCATCGTCCTGCCTTTCCCCCCAGCCACGCACCAGTGATGGACCCCTCTTCCTCCTCCTCCTCCTCCTGGGCCTCCTCCTCTACCATCATCGCCCTAAGTGTTTTCTCAAGGAGACATAGAAGTGGTATTGTAACGCTGATAACGGCGTCATCGCCACTGGCCATGTTGGTGGAGTACTCGAAACAGCGCAACAGGGCACACAGGTCTCGCATGGAGGCCCAGTCATTGGTGGTGAAGTGGTGCTGTTCTGTAGTGCGACTGACCCGTGCGTGCTGCAGCTGAAACTCCACTATGGCCTGCTGCTGCTCGCACAGTCTGTCCAGCATGTGCAAGGTGGAGTTCCACCTGGTGGGCACGTCGCATATGAGGCGGTGAGCGGGAAGGCCGAAGTTACGCTGTAGCGCAGACAGGCGAGCAGCAGCAGGATGTGAACGCCGGAAGCGCGAACAGACGGCCCGCACTTTATGCAGCAGCTCTGACATGTCGGGGTAGTTGTGTATGAACTTCTGCACCACCAAATTCAGCACATGCGCCAAGCAAGGGATGTGCGTCAAATTGGCTAGTCCCAGAGCTGCAACGAGATTTCGCCCATTATCACACACCACCAGGCCGGGCTTGAGGCTCACCGGCAGCAACCACTCATCGGTCTGTTGTTCTATACCCCGCCACAACTCCTGTGCGGTGTGGGGCCTGTCCCCCAAACATATGAGTTTCAGAATGGCCTGCTGACGTTTACCCCGGGCTGTGCTGAAGTTGGTGGTGAAGGTGTGTGGCTGACTGGATGAGCAGGTGGAAGAAGAGGAGGAGGAAGCCGAGAAGGAGGAGGTGGCAACAGGAGGCAAAGAATGTTGCCCTGCGATCCTTGGCGGCGGAAGGACGTGCGCCAAACAGCTCTTCGCCTGGGGCCCAGCTGCCACTACATTTACCCAGTGTGCAGTTAGGGAGATATAGCGTCCCTGGCCGTGCTTACTGGTCCACGTATCTGTGGTTAGGTGGACCTTGCTACAGATGGCGTTGCGCAGTGCACACTTGATTTTATCGGATACTTGGTTGTGCAGGGAAGGCACGGCTCTCTTGGAGAAGTAGTGGCGGCTGGGAACAACATACTGTGGGACAGCAAGCGACATGAGCTGTTTGAAGCTGTCTGTGCCCACCAGCCTAAATGACAGCATTTCATAGGCCAGTAGTTTAGAAATGCTGGCATTCAGGGCCAGGGATCGAGGGTGGCTAGGTGGGAATTTACGCTTTCTCTCAAATGTTTGTGAGATGGAGAGCTGAACGCTGCCGTGTGACATGGTTGAGACGCTTGGTGACGGAGGTGGTGGTGGTGGTGTTGGTGGTACATCCCCTGTTTGCTGGGCGGCAGGTGCCAACGTTCCTCCAGAGGCGGAGGAAGAGGCCGAGGCGGCAGCAGCAGAATAGGCCGAGGCGGCAGCAGCAGAAGAGGTAGCAGGGGGAGCCTGAGTGACTTCCTTGGTTTTAAGGTGTTTACTCCACTGCAGTTCATGCTTTGCATGCAGGTGCCTGGTCATGCAGGTTGTGCTCAGGTTCAGAACGTTAATGCCTCGCTTCAGGCTCTGATGGCACAGCGTGCAAACCACTCGGGTCTTGTCGTCAGCACATTGTTTGAAGAAGTGCCATGCCAGGGAACTCCTTGAAGCTGCCTTTGGGGTGCTCGGTCCCAGATGGCGGCGGTCAGTAGCAGGCGGAGTCTCTTGGCGGCGGGTGTTCTGCTTTTGCCCACTGCTCCCTCTTTTGCTACGCTGTTGGCTCGGTCTCACCACTGCCTCTTCCTCCGAACTGTGAAAGTCAGTGGCACGACCTTCATTCCATGTGGGGTCTGGGACCTCATCGTCCCCTGCATCGTCTTCCACCCAGTCTTGATCCCTGACCTCCTGTTCAGTCTGCACACTGCAGAAAGAGCCAGCAGTTGGCACCTGTGTTTCGTCATCATCAGAGACATGCTGAGGTGGTATTCCCATGTCCTCATCATCAGGAAACATAAGTGGTTGTGCGTCAGTGCATTCTATGTCTTTCACCGCTGGGGAAGGGCTAGGTGGATGCCCTTGGGAAACCCTGCCAGCGGAGTCTTCAAACAGCATAAGAGACTGCTGCATAACTTGAGGCTGAGACAGTTTCCCTGGTATGCATGGGGGTGATGTGACAGACTGATGGGGTTGGTTTTCAGGCGCCATCTGTGCGCTTTCTGCAGAAGACTGGGTGGGAGATAATGTGAACGTGCTGGATCCACTGTCGGCCACCCAATTGACTAATGCCTGTACCTGCTCAGGCCTTACCATCCTTAGAACGGCATTGGGCCCCACCATATATCGCTGTAAATTCTGGCGGCTACTGGGACCTGAGGTAGTTGGTACACTAGGACGTGTGGATGTGGCAGAACGGCCACGTCCTCTCCCAGCACCAGAGGGTCCACTAACACCACCACGACCATCTCCACGTCCGCGTCCCTTACTAGATGTTTTCCTCATTGTTATGGTTCACCACAACAACAAAAATATTATTTGGCCCAATGTATTGTATTCAAATTCAGCGGGATATAAATTTGAGGCCTAGTATTTAGGCGCTGGGTAACCGGTATGGATTTACTAACAGAATTGGACTTGGAAATGCACAGTAGCGTGTGTGTGAAGTTATTCTGAATGACCCTATGTGCACCTTGAATATTATATACCCTTTTAGGGATAGATTTCAAATAGCTCTGATATAGCAGAAACCACAAAATTATGAAATTGCTAAATTGGGAATTGTATTTCAACCCAGAACAAAAAATGTGCTTTGACAGACACTAAATAACTTTCCCAACCACAACAGTACAGCGGTAACGACAGATTTAGCGGGATATAAATTTGAGGCCTAGTATTTAGGCGCTGGGTGACCGGTATGGATTTAGTGACAGAATTAGACTGGGATATGGCCAAAAAATAACCACACTATTGCTGGTTAAATGCACTTGGTGACGGGCGCAGCTTGCCCCTGATGTAGTATATGGCCAAAAAATGAACAGACTATTGCTGGTTAAATGCACTTGGTGTCACAGCTTGACGAACCACACTACTGAGGGTTAAATGCACTTGGTGACGGGCGCAGCTTGCCCCTGATGTAGTATATGGCCAAAAAATGAACAGACTAATGCTGGTTAAATGCACTTGGTGACGGGCGCAGCTTGCCCCTGATGTAGTATATGGCCAAAAAATGAACAGACTATTGCTGGTTAAATGCACTTGATGACAGGCGCAGCTTGCCCCTGATTTAGTATATGGCCAAAAAATGAACAGACTATTGCTGGTTAAATGCACTTGGTGTGACAGCTTGACCAACCACACTACTGAGGGTTAAATGCACTTGGTGACGGGCGCAGCTTGCCCCTGATGTAGTATATGGCCAAAAAATGAACAGACTATTGCTGGTTAAATGCACTTGGTGACAGGCGCAGCTTGCCCCTGATTTAGTATATGGCCAAAAAATGAACAGACTATTGCTGGTTAAATGCACTTGGTGTGATAGCTTGACCAACCACACTACTGAGGGTTAAATGCACTTGGTGACGGGCGCAGCTTGCCCCTGATGTAGTATATGGCCAAAAAATGAACAGACTATTGCTGGTTAAATGCACTTGGTGTGATAGCTTGACCAACCACACTACTGAGGGTTAAATGCACTTGGTGACGGGCGCAGCTTGCCCCTGATTTAGTATATGGCCAAAAAATGAACAGGCTATTGCTGGTTAAATGCACTTGGTGTGACAGCTTGACCAACCACACTACTGAGGGTTAAATGCACTTGGTGACGGGCGCAGCTTGCCCCTGATGTAGTATATGGCCAAAAAATAAACAGACTATTGCTGGTTAAATACACTTGGTGTGACAGCTTGACCAACCACACTACTGAGGGTTAAATGCACTTGGTGACGGGCGCAGCTTGCCCCTGATGTAGTATATGGCCAAAAAATAAACAGACTATTGCTGGTTAAATGCACTTGGTGTGACAGCTTCACCCTGATGTAGGCTTTAGCCAAAAAACAACCACACCATTGAGGGTTAAATGCACTTGGTCGCAGCTTGTGCTGGCGCACCACAAGACACAAAATGGCCGCCGATCACCCCAGAAAAATGTGACTGACAAACGGTCTGGGCAGCCTAAAAACAGTGAGCAATTGAATTTGAGCAGCTCAATGATGCACAGCTGCAGATCGATCGATTAATCAAGTCCTTTGGAGGAGTTAATCTGCCTAATCTCGCCCTACTGTCGCAGCCGCAACCTCTCCCTACGCTAATCAGAGCAGAGTGACGGGCGGCGCTATGTGACTCCAGCTTAAATAGAGGCTGGGTCACATGGTGCTCTGGCCAATCACAGCCATGCCAATAGTAGGCATGGCTGTGACGGCCTCTTGGGGCAAGTAGTATGATGCTTGTTGATTGGCTGCTTTGCAGTCTTTCAAAAAGCGCCAAGAAAGCGTCACAAAAGCGCCAAGAAAGCGACGAACACCGAACCCGGACTTTTACGAAAATGTCCGGGTTCGGGTCCGTGTCACGGACACCCCAAAATTCGGTACGAACCCGAACTATACAGTTCGAGTTCGCTCATCCCTAGTCAGCACCCTATATAGAGATAGGGATCTCATTATTATTTTACTGCTGGTCTGAGAACAAGATGGTATCCCTTAGTAAAATACTAATTGTAGAATTGTAGAAATATTATGACAAGTCAATTGTTTTCTTGATAGGCCTAAATAAAGATGCCAGGCTATGCAGGAGAAGAGCAATGGTGTAACTAGAAATTACTGAGTCCCACAGGAAATTTTTTAATGCCCCGTCGTCTCCCCCAGGGACCACTTTGCAACCCAATCCTCGCGTCCAATTCTTTCTCATGTGGCTAGTCAAGATCGTCCTCTCAGACCAAGCCCGACAACCTCTCTGACCATTTCATTGTATAATACCACCTTTCTAACTGCAAGCCTCAGATCCCATCATAACGTCATGGTCCTCTATTAGCAGTGCTGACTTGTTCTTATTTTTATTTTTGGTTTATGTCCACAGAAGAGCATTGCACATACCAATGTAATGTGTGATGTTCTAATTGAGTTGCTCACCCCAATTCCCTCTCTGGCCGCAATGAATGGTCTAGCTGAGAGCATTAAAGAGCTAGGACAGGAAATACAGTACATGTAGTGACTTTAAAGAATAATATCTGGAAATTCATCCAGGCATATTTTTGTTAAAACGAAAATAAATTTACATAAAATAGTCACATAAGGCTGTTATAGGCTTCATTAACAGAAATAGGTTATAATTGGACATGTACCATATAGCTTACAGATGGAACCTCAAAATAATTTTCTCTCAAGTGCCATGCTAGGCCATTCCAAAACTGGATCCCAATTTCAAAACTCATTAATATCAAAGCTGAATATTTTTGTAGTAGTTTTTAGTTTGTTTTTAGTTTTAGCTATTTTACGGGGGATATCTGTGTGTGCAGGTGACTATTACTGTGCATAATTATTAGGCAACTTAACAAAAAACAAATATATACCCATTTCAATTATTTATTTTTACCAGTGAAACCAATATAACATCTCAACATTCACAAATATACATTTCTGACATTCAAAAACAAAACAAAAACAAATCAGTGACCAATATAGCCACATTTCTTTGCAAGGACACTCAAAAGCCTGCCATCCATGGATTCTGTCAGTGTTTTGATCTGTTCACCATCAACATTGCGTGCAGCAGCAACCACAGCCTCCCAGACACTGTTCAGAGAGGTGTACTGTTTTCCCTCCTTGTAAATCTCACATTTGATGATGGACCACAGGTTCTCAATGGGGTTCAGATCAGGTGAACAAGGAGGCCATGTCATTAGATTTTCTTCTTTTATACCCTTTCTTGCCAGCCACGCTGTGGAGTACTTGGACGCGTGTGATGGAGCATTGTCCTGCATGAAAATCATGTTTTTCTTGAAGGATGCAGACTTCTTCCTGTACCACTGCTTGAAGAAGGTGTCTTCCAGAAACTGGCAGTAGGACTGGGAGTTGAGCTTGACTCCATCCTCAACCCGAAAAGGCCCCACAAGCTCATCTTTGATGATACCAGCCCAAACCAGTACTCCACCTCCACCTTGCTGGCGTCTGAGTCGGACTGGAGCTCTCTGCCCTTTACCAATCCAGCCACGGGCCCATCCATCTGGCCCATCAAGACTCACTCTCATTTCATCAGTCCATAAAACCTTAGAAAAATCAGTCTTGAGATATTTCTTGGCTCAGTCTTGACGTTTCAGCTTGTGTGTCTTGTTCAGTGGTGGTCGTCTTTCAGCCTTTCTTACCTTGGCCATGTCTCTGAGTATTGCACATCTTGTGCTTTTGGGCACTCCAGTGATGTTGCAGCTCTGAAATATGGCCAGACTGGTGGCAAGTGGCATCTTGGCAGCTGCACGCTTGACTTTTCTCAGTTCATGGGCAGTTATTTTGCGCCTTGGTTTTTCCACACGCTTCTTGCGACCCTGTTGACTATTTTGAATGAAATGCTTGATTGTGATCACGCTTCAGAAGCTTTGCAATTTTAAGAGTGCTGCATCCCTCTGCAAGATATCTCACTATTTTTGACTTTTCTGAGCCTGTCAAGTCCTTCTTTTGACCCATTTTGCCAAAGGAAAGGAAGTTGCCTAATAATTATGGATGGACACCTGATATAGGGTGTTGATGTCATTAGACCACACCCCTTCTCATTACAGAGATGCACATCACCTAATATGCTTAATTGGTAGCAGGCTTTTGAGCCTATACAGCTTGGAGTAAGACAACATGCATAAAGAGGATGATGTGGTCAAAATACTCATTTGCCTAATAATTCTGCACTCCCTGTATTGTGATTGTCCATATTGTCTCCTTTGATGGCTGGATTCTTTTTTCCATCACATTATACACTGCTCGTTTCAATGGTTATGACCACCCTGCAATCCAGCAGCAGTGGTTGTGCTTGAATACTGCCAATCAAAAGTCAGAACCAGACGGGAAACACAGTATCAAATCACAAGAGACAGTGGTCAAAGGCAACCTGAGGTAAATCCAAAAAGCAATCCAAACGCACACATAACAACTGGAAGAACAACTGGAGAGTGAAAACCTGAACTAGAGAGTGAAAATCAGTGGCACTGGTATCTGGCCAGAAAAGGGTTTAAATAGAGCACCGAATCCCAGGATCAGAAGCTGATAGGTCATGACTTGGCACTCCATTAGTCAGAACACAGCACACAGGAATAGAACAGCTGAGCAATCAACCCACTGCTAGTTTTCCTCCAGCACACACCTGCTGTGAGGAGAAACAGAGCATTGCATCCTGTTGCTAAGGATGCTTTCATGTCACCAGGGGGTGTGACTTTGCAGCGCGTCTTTTCCGGCAAAATGAGCCCAAATGAGTAAAATCATAAAAATCACAAATTGCCCCCGAAGGTGTACATGGCCTTTAAGGACTCAATTAACTTCTAAATATAAAAAGGGTTTTTAATTATTTTATTAAGTAAGATTTAATATAAAAATTGACTATACCATTTTTACATTCCTTATCTATGAATTTCTTCAACTACTTACTGCTACTTCTGTCTACTACTCTCCTCATACTACTTGTCTTACTTTATATGACTTGTATTCATCACACTGTTACTATGTATTTTGTGTATATTGTATATGAGTTCAGATATAGTCTTATGCCATACCTGACAGACCTCAGTGGTCTCCAAAACTACTATAGGTCATCAACATTTTAGTGAGCCATTAAAAGATATCAACTACCGAGGAGGCAATTTTTATCTTCTCCTTTAAATATGCATAATTTACGTAGGAATACACAAAGTTTAGAGTTCAGAATTTCTCTTTCAGTAGAAGTCCTTCCTGTGCCTGTAAGTAAATCTGGTCTTCAGATCTTTCATTGCCATGTTTACCCTGTGAAAGTATTCAACCATCACGTTGAATACTTTCACATGTTCCTTCATTCTCTTTCTTCAACTATTTTAATTGTATTTGCCAAAACTGGGTCTTCACAGATATTCTGTTGAGGTAAAAAATATATATCTGCTACAAATGTTTGATTCCTCCTCCACTCATATTAATCTGCTTTACATTAGTTATCTCATCTGCCACACTATTCCTATGTACGGTTGCCACTCACAAAAAGTTAGGAATATTTGGCTTCCCGGTGAAATTTATGGAAAACTTAAAAATTTCATGCTACAGTGATATTATATCATACAAGTAAGGCATTTAAGTAGAAGCAGCAATGGTGATTTCCTTATCTCAAACTATTTATTGAATCTAAAGCTAACACCAGTGCTGGGTATACCCCCACAAAAAATGGCAATGTCTCAATAACTTATCATGTGGCCTTGAGCATCAATAACAGCTTGACCATGATGTCTCATGCTGTTCACAAGTACACTTATTGCCTGCTGAGGCATGGCATCCTACTCTTCTTTAAGGGCAGCCCCCAGTTTATTGAGGTTCTGGGGTATAGAGTTATGAGCCTCTATATAGCGACTCATCTGATCCCATAGGTTTTCAATAGTATTCAGGTCTGGAGAAGGTGCAAGCCACTACATTTGAGGAACCCCAGTCTCCAGCAGCCGTTCCCTAATGATACAACCACGATGAGCTGGTGCATTGTAGTCCATGAAGATGAAATTAGACCTGTGTTGTTTATGCAGAGGCACAATGACTGGACACACCTACCCACACTGTAACACCACCACCACCAATGGCTCATCTGGTCGCAACAGTGGATGATGTATAGTGCTCTCCTTGACATCTCCAACATGGCGGCCATCATTTCTGCTCAGCGTAAATCGACTTTCGTCAGTGAACAGCGCTGAGTCCCACTGGTCCCCCGTCCAGTGTAGATGCTTCCTTGCCCATGTTAGACGATGGTGCCTGTGGTCAGGTACCCTTGCAGGTCATGTAGCATGCAGACCATGCTGATGTAAACGGTTTTGAATTGTATGACATGACACTTGATTGCCTCTGACTTTCCTTAAATGTGTCTGGAGTTGTGTGGCATTCATCATCCGGTTATGAAGCGGTCATCAGTGTGGGATGTGGCCAACGGGCATCCACTTCTATGTCTTTCTGTGACTCTTCCAGTCTCTCTGGTTCTCTATTGCAACCTGCTGTACACACTCTGTGACACGCTAAGCTCAGTGGCCACTTTCGTCTGAGAACGTCCTGCTTGAAGCCTCGCAATGGCAAGGTACTGTTGATCAATTATTAGGTGTCATCTTGGTCTCATGATGTCAAAATGTGAACAGCATGATGAGGAGGACTGTTTAAATATTCAATTCTAATGGAACCAGGAAATTTATTGTGTGATTCCTTAGATCAAAGACCTGTTGTGAATTTTGCTATTAAGCTCCTTGTTAGAGAACAGTTGTGCAAAATGTACTAAAACATTGAACAGTTGGACATGTGCTTTCAAAAGTTTAGAGAAGGTTACAGTGCATTTTGGGTTCATCCAGAAATTTCACCAACAAGCCAAATATCCCTAACTTTTTGTGAGTAGTGTATGTGAATCTTCAGATATCATGTTACAACATGCCTGAGGAAAAGGCCTGAGCAGTCTGAAAGGCTTAAAAATTTGGTAGTCATCTTTTCAGTTAGCCTCTAAAAGGTATATCAGCCACTAAGAAATCTATTTTTTATATCCCACAGATCTTCTGGTTAATTGTTCTACCAGCAGAATAGAAAGAATAAACTAGTCAAAAATCAATATGTTTGTTTTCCTTGCCAACTTTTTCTAATATCTTAGCAAAAAACAAGTTTTAGTGTCAGCAATAGTTGATTGTATACAAATTTTTGTGTGGGACCCACACCAACAAGTTACAATGGTACAAAGGGGTCATAATCGATCAAGGGGCAAGCAAAAAGACTGTTAGAAAAGCATTTTGTTTTTAGCCCAGTAGCACTAGAATCATACAGCTGCCCTCCTGTAATCTTGGCTAGATGAACTTTTGTATTGATTCACCAATATTTCTTTTTCTAACAGTGCACGCAGCAATTACACTAAGTAGCCATCATGCGGGACTGTTTGATACAACTGACCCCATGCTGTTTAACTATGTGCTTTGCTATCATGAAATTATAAGGTGTGCAGGCAGACTCTTTAAATTCCCTGACAAAAATGGCAGAAACATTCTTCTCTGCCATTTCATGTTTGACCATCAGTAAAAATCAAAAATAGGGCAAGCGTGAGCTATCGACACGTATCAAAAGTAAATTTAAATAATGCTATTTTTTTATTAGTGTTATTAGAGATTTTTTTTTCTACATATTTCTGGGAGGTTACCAAATATTATTTTTCCAAGGGATGTATCCACTTTCCCTTGTGTTAACACTTAATTGTTTTTACGATCTAAGCAAAGTATAGAATAAGTGACTACATCGTGACTGAAAGATAAATTTACTACTATTGTGAATAAACATACTCGTCTGCCATCAGAATGATAAGTCAGCAGGAACAAACTGACAGCATCATACGGTGTGCAGCCAAAAAGTCTAGGCCTGTAAGTGCCACTGGTACATACAGTAGTTCCATGGGTCTACTGGTGGATAGCTCTGTAACTTTACAGCACTAATCCTTGCATATCATAAAATCTGTAAGTTTTAACTATTCCTCACATAATATTTTTCAATTTTATTTATTATTTTTAGAATTTTTAGAACATAAAATTTTAAGCTTTTAAAACAGTTAACTTCTGAATTTCTGGGTTTGAGATTACATAAGAAAACAGAGCGGCTTACAAGGTTTGGTGAAAGTTAAACACAAATTCAACCACAGTGAATAGCAAAACCGAACAGCCAATTAGACATGTGATAATCATGTGTTGCATGACCCATCCCCAGTGTAGCAATGGCCAAGGAGGGATGGTGATACACCAAACAGCAATTTTGTCAGAACCAACTTGGGCCAAATACGTTTCTGAAATGGCCCCTTGGGTGAGTTGACCAACAATGACAATAATTGTCTCCTAAGGAAGAGGCAGTTATAGTTCATACACACTTTTCTATAGCAATAGGAGTTGTCACGGTGGGAGCAGTGAACCCTGAACTCACTAGTCCCACTGTCCCTACCCATTTGCATGATCCACCCTAAGCAGTGGCCTATAACTGGTCAGCAGTCTCTTCCTAAATAAGTGCAGGGGTTTATGCAGGAGGAAAGAACAGGAGGAAAAGAGTAAACTAGTGACAGATTGGCAGCCACAAAAACAGACAAGCCGGGTCAAACCCAAGAGAGACAAAACTGAACTCAATCAGGAGCCATAAATCAGAGTTATAACCGGACAAAGTCATTACCAGGAGAACAGACAGGGAAAGCCAAAAATAGACAAATCAGATTCAATACCAAGCCAGGGTCAAAACAAGAGAGAAACATCAGGGTCTAAATCGTCAGACAAAGGTCAAGATCAGGGTCCAAATCAGAGGTCGAGAATCCAGTGGTTAAATACACAGAATAAGGCTAGTGAGGAGATCCAGGTAGAATAACACCAATCACAGGCAATCTGTGGCCAGCAAGTCACCTGGTCACAACATGCGCCTCACGTCGCATAACTTATGATGTCAGCGTGCCAGACTAGCCAGCATAGCTTCAGATTGGCCGCACGCGCCCGCTGGCCCCTAGGCCTGTCAGGTGTACTGGGCATCACAGGTCTCTAAAAAGTTAGTTGACTCTGTTAGGATCAAAATCAGCCTAGAAGGTTTCTAAAGTAGTTATTTCCCCTAGCCTCCACATTCAGGAACACCACTGACTAGACTTTCAGCATCTGGAGGACACACACGCAAAATCTGTATAATCTATACAGATTTCCTGCCACAAGTAGGTCATGGAAACATTACCCGACATTGCCCATGTGGGTGATGCAAGACATCTGCACCTTTGCTTCCCCACATTTTCTACTGAGGCATCTACCATGACCTTCAACAATTTCCCGAAAGTTATAATGACTGAAGTCACTTGACAGTCAGCCTATTGGTGCTACCATGGCAACCCCAGAGCATGCATATTCTTCTCATTCTTGCAGCATTTAGGAAACTGGGAGAAGAAAAAGGAAAACAAAAAAATGCTGTAAATTGTAATTATGTTCAATTTATTCCAATCAGAATACATGGGAAGCTTTAGTTGTGGTCTACAAAATAAAATAAATGTAAAACTAAAGTCTATCTTATCTCTCGTGTCCACTGCAAGCAGCCATTTTAAGTGGTAGGTGGTGTTCTTATCAAACCCTGTTCTTCCATGAGGAACCACTTTGTCTTGAAAATTTTTGTTTCGTCAGTTAGATGTTACACGTTTGCCAATAAGACATTATAAAATAACCATACAAACCCTGGCTCAGATGTACTATACTGGTAGAAATCAAGATGTCTAATGTTGAGACTTTTTTTCTGATTATGCCTGATATATGATGAAGTCACATGTGTGGATATAAGTAAGGTTACAATCTAACTATAATGTGACACATTGCAGGAGGACAGTACACCAAAGGTCTGTCTGAAACTCCTACTTTACATGCTGATAAATACATATTAGATCACAAGCAACCACAAAATACAATATGAAGTGGCCCTCCAAATTTCTAAACTTTATTCAGCTGGGTTCACACCTAGTTTTTAGTGTCATTTTTCTCAACTCTTACATTTTTAAACCTGCACTTTTATGGTAAAAACACGGGCTTCAGCTGAAGGTCAATGCATGAGATGTGCGATCTATGCATTTTTCCCTACAGATTGGCATATTTACATTCTGTCCCCTCACTTTTTTTTTTTCATGGTACGTGCCCCTCTAAGAATGAGCGAACCAGTTCAGACCGAACTGAGCTATTTTTCATACAGCAGATGAAATCTTTCCGGGTTCGTTTCGGATGAATCCACCAAAACGGTTCATTGCATCATTTTAGTGCACATGATGATGGAAAAAAAAACTAGGGAGGAAGAAGAAGGGTTATCACATGAGGAAGTGGGGGTGTTGCCCTGATTGGCTCCCAGGCTGACTGGTTCACTTATGTCTACACCCCTCCCATTTGACTCAGGTGCTTTTAATTAGCATGAGACTGCATAAGGGTTAATAAACTCCTAGTTTAGTTTTGTGAGACCCCGTGGCGAAGTGAGCTTTTGAGAACTGAATACTGGTGGTACACCGGCGCTTGCACTACAATTGACGCAAAACTGACGCAGCGGTACCGCAACGGTATCGCCCCCGTTGAAAATCAAGTGAATGATGCGTAATGTGTATCTGTTCGGTACTGCGCGACGTATACCCCCTTTTTCCCCCTCTCTCCCTGCCTGTTCAGTACTGTAAAGGCCCACAGTAAATGATACAGCTTTTGAGAACTGTTCACATTGTGTGGGTGCTTAGACTGATAGCAGGGGTGTTGGTGGGCTGCTGGGTTTGACTGCCTGCGGGGGCTGCGTTTAGGTAGCGGTCACCATGTGGCGCTGTTCCAAATAAGATTGGGGCCTACTTAAAAGAGGTCACTTTGATACGTTGACTGTGGCCTGTGCATTGTGATCAAAATGTATACTAAGTACTTCAATAGACGTTTAAAAATATTATATTGAGAAGCAGTAGATCAACACATGTCATGTGGATGTGCGATCCATGCTTTTTTCTAAAGATTAGTAAACTAATAATAGACCTGCACTCTGCTATGCTTTAGTAACTCTTTTTGGATCACACATTATATACCAAACAATAATAACAGTATGCTCATGTCTCTGCCAAGCTCAACGAGGCATACGTAAATAGTTGAGGCGACCAATTTGGGATCCACTGCTATTTTGGTAGAGCATGTCAATAAACAGCATAAATAGCATAAAGAGCATGTCGTTAAGCAACATAAACACTCGTTCAGCATCCGGATGATGTCTTCTTCATAGTACATGTTTACCAACTAACACCCTGATGTACCTACAAACGCATTCCAATCAAAGCTCTAGGTACCTGGCTACAAATGAAGTCACCTTCATTCCGTGTGACTATGTCTCGTTTTTCAAGTAGAACCAAGTAGCAGTAGATTTTAACAGTCTGAAAACTGCAAGAAACAGTTGTGTGCACCATCAAACAAATAAGAAAATAAAAAGAGACGGGAGCAGAAAATGAATTTGGTTCAGAAGGTGGTGCGTTGCTTTGCAAGTAATTATTCTCAGCTTGTAAATGATGTCTCACCAACCAAGCATAAAACAAGGAGAAGAAGATGAGACTTACTCTCGCTTCATTTCCTCCTTTTTGTAACTGACAAAGCTCTCTCTAGGTGTTAAGTTTACATGATGACAAATGCTGAACCATAGTCACTGCATTCAATAAATTTGACTTAACCTCTTCCTAGCCAGATAGCTAGAAGGATTGGGGTTGAATTTTACAGTGCTGCCTCGGCCATTTATGTTGTTGGTAAGATAAATGGGCCACAGTCCCTAGATTTTCAAGATCTCAGAGCCTTCTTTCCAACTAAAATTAATATCCATGTTGGACATTCCCGCGTGACATTGTTACTTCTCTTGCCAATGTCAGCTTTTGTTTGTTTTGCGGTGGGGAGTGAAGACTAATGGAAACCTCTGTAATCTTCTGACATTACAGGGAAAACCACAATGTGAAGGCTTGCTTTCTGTTCAGAACTAAAAAGGAAACAAAGCAGGGCAAGCTAAAGAATGGACCCATTTTATAAATATTTACTCCATTATTACTTTCCTTTGCAGAAATGTTCTCTAAAACCAATCAATACTTATAAAGCTTAACCACCAAGAACATTACATTTCATTGCAGTAGAAAGGCTACACATACAACATGGTAAATTTCATATTTACATACTGTATGTTGGTGTTAGCTTGAGTTATGAAAGGTATACTGAGTTTTAGGCTGCACTCTACATACACTTTCAGACCACCTTGATCCTAGTTTCAGATTTTTCTGTAGGCATGATCCTCCTAGTAATACATAGTGGATGAGTATACTATGTGCACAGGGTGCTGCAGTCTTTACTAGCTCTCATGTATTCAGCATAGGCTCATTCCAGTACTGATTTCTCCTTCTACATCCAATGAGAGATTTCCTCTTCATTGTGCTGTCAGATACTGATTCTGAGGAATGTGCAATTTCACCCTCCCTTCCCCTGAAGAGTGTACCCTAGGTGTTCTCCTCTCTCTTTACACATATTTACAGCCTCTGTGGAACTCTCCTCCCTAGGGGCATTTAAGACATGGGTGGCCCAGTACAATAGTTTCAATGGTGTTAATGGTGTTAATTATCTTACAATATCAACACAAGTATACCTCATAGGAAAAATGTTATACTGTATTTGTTTAGAAGCAATTTTTAGACACATGAATGGGAAAGATTTGGACTCACAGGTAATGGAATCTTTTATTAGTGTTAACTCAACCTTTTCTTCTCTGTTTGGTCCAGACCACCATGATGACTTCTTCTAGCCATCACTGGATAGTGCCCCTGAACACAACAGTGGCAATACTGTGACCCTACTGTACCTCCAAATTTAATAGAATGTAAACAGGGATAACACCTGTGGTGAGCGTAGTATGATGTAGCAATTTTTGTTTACATTAAGCCATACCCACAAACCCTGACCAGTCCCTTTTGTGTCCCATAAATTGTAGAGATAAGCACCCTCAAAGTAATGATGTTTCCTTTAGTGTGAGTAAAGAGTACCTCCAAATCCATGTACATAGTAATTATGCTTCATTAGTACCTCTATAAAGTAGTGCCCCTAAAAAGTAAAGATGCCTGCTTAATTTCCTACACAGAAAGAGTGCTCCTGGTGATGCCATCTTAGGGCACCAAGACAATATGATTCTTCTTTAGTGCTTTCCTGCACATTATGATGCATTTATAGGCCATTCTGTTTGATTGCTCTAGACAAAAAAATAAAACGGGCTCATGAAGCATTTTCAAACATGTTTAGAATGGAATAATAATAATAATTATTATTATTAGTATTACTTTTATTATATCTAGTGTTGATCACAATTAGCAAATATTTAGAATATAGTGTTATATCTTCGTAATCGCAAATATTCTAGATTTTTTTCATACCCATGATCCCTCTCTGCTTCTTGCTTGTGGGCCAATAAGAAGGCTGCAATATCTTTGACTTTAGGAGTAGTGTTGATCGCAAATTTTCATATCGCAAATTTTCCAATTGCTAATTTTCGTAATCAAGAAAATAATGACTGGAGATCATGAATTTGCGAATATATAATGAATATTCACCCAAATATTAGCAAAATATCGCGAATTTGAATATTGCCCCTGCCGCTCATCACTGATTATAACAATATATTTTAACGTCAGTGACATCATATGTGAATTTATAATATTCCTATATGTATGTATATAGCTATTTATTACATTTCTATAAATTATCTATGCTACAATTCACTTTTTTCCTATAGTGCTGTGCAGCTTAGGATCATTATTCACCCATAACCCTTTTCTCAGTCATCAAATTAAAGTGCCTCCTTTCACCTGGCTGTGATACTACCAGACTTTACTACTGATAATATAGTCCTTATTGAGTTTTAATCAGTTTGTTGCCCCTCAGTAGCAAATGAACGTGACATGTCCGTTTCATAGATCCATGGAGTTCCCCTGTGTGAAAATGATTTGTCTCTGTTTACTTTAATGAGATTCCCTCTGCCTCAAATTAGTTGTTCCCAGGGTCATGTAATATACAAAACTGGTGATTTTGTTCCCACATGCAGAACCTCTGTTTGTGGTAAAAACTCTAACATTTTACCTAGTGAGTGGGCAGAGGACAACACATCCGCATTTATTGGCAGAAAAGCCCTGTTAGGGTGTAATAGCCCTAATATCTAATGGAGAAATTTGCCTGAGATAAGGGGCGGGAGAGATTTGGCAACATCTGCTTCGTGAGGCTAAAAGGGAGGTGTAGGGGCTATAGAAAATACTGCTTCATTTACCACCATCATTGTGTGAAGGCAAATTGAAGCATTTCTACAACTGACCTGTTCCTACAATTTATTCCTAATCACAAAGAAGAGATCTCAGAATAAAAGACATTTGAATTACAGCTGCAAGCCTGCGAGTGTGACTAATCACCCCTGTATAAGCCTGCGTCTCCCCTAAAATCTTCCCATTCCAGCGACTCAAATCCATGAAATAATAGGAATCAAGAAAAATTGCTACATATTCCAGTAACCTGTCCTATGCAGAGCACAATGCTACCTCAATCTATGACTGCTCTCTCCGCCGTATCTTCTAATTGCTGTGATTAAATCAGTGATAATATGACTTCTTATCATAGATTAAACCCAGGGTCTATTGTGCAATGTTTTACTCCTTATAATGAGGAGATGAACACACTCCAAGCAGTAATATTTTGGCAAGTCTTCTGTTCTCTGGGTTCATTTTTGAAAGATTGAATCTCAAAACAATAAAGTCTCACAAAAGATATTTATTGAGCAAATGAAAAGTCTTTAGGGCAATGCTCGGTGGCCTATAGGTGGCAGAAGAAAGAGAAGTTTTAAAAATGGTAAATAGGTAATGCTTGCCGACATTTGCCAGAAACCTGATGTGATCACAATCATTTATTAATAACATTATAGATTTATGTTTAAAATATTGGTGCTTTAAAAAACTATTCATGTTATGTATTAAGTTCGATTATGATTTTGGAAGCAAGGGACATTAAACAACCACCAGAGAGAGGTCAGAACAACAATTTACTCTGAATCCTGACAATCTATTACTTGTGGGATTATACTGGTGTTGGATTACTATTCCAAATAATACTGCATACATAAAGATCATGATCTGATGTATGAGACTCGCCAGTCTTGTACTGCTCTGTTTGAATCTATTTGTGATATGCAAGTTTTTTTTACACTGATCTTGCATAGTTATATAGTTAATCCAGTTGAAAAAAAGACATAAGTCCATCAAGTTCAACCAAAAGATAAGAGAGGATGCAAAAAAAATTGAAAACGAGGAATGAGGATCAGATTTCTACACGTTTTCATAAGCATTACTGTAATTTACTTTTAGGAATTCATCTAAACCCTTTTTTAAACGGTCTACTGTTCCTGCTGTGACCACGTCCTGAGGAAGTCTATTCTACAGACTCACCGTTCTTACAGTAAAGAAGCTTTGATGCTTCTGTAAATGGAACTTTTTGTTCTCCAGTCGGAGGCAGTGCCCACTTGTCTTTTGAGCGCATTTTACATGGAACTGTTTTTCACAGTATTTTTTGTATGGCACATTTATATACTTGTATAGGTTAATCATGTTTCCCCTTAAACATCTCTTCTCAAGACTAAATACATTTAATTCATTTAATCTTTCTTCATAACTAAGACCCTCCATGCCCCTTATGAGTTTAGTCGCTCTCTTTTGTACTTTTTCCAGCTCCAGAGCATCTTTTCCATGCATTGGTGCCCAAAACCTTGAGGTACACCACCTATATCCTGGAACCATTCTAAATAGGAATCATTGACCACAACTCTCTGGACACGGTCCTTCAGCCAGTTTTTTTAGGCCAATTGCAAACTATACTTTTTAAGCCTATAGACCTTATTTTTCCTATAAAACGTCTATGAGGGACAGTATCAAATGCCTTTGCAAAATTCAATAACACTACATCCACAGCCGCCCTTCTGTCCAGACTTCTACTCACCTCTACTACCTTTCACAGTTTGTTTTGTGATATAGTATAAGTTTAATTTTGTGATTGTTTCTCCTTGTTCTTTAAAAATAAAAATTAAAAAAGATATGCTAGTTTTTAGAATATGATATTTTGGGTAGTCAAATGTCATTGTCAAATTATGTAGCACAGTACACCGTATTCAAAGACATCACCAATGGGCTTACCATCTTTCTTTTTTTTTTTTTCACTGACACATATATAAAATACTCTAGGGCCTATTTCATAGGAAGCCAATTAACCATTCAATATGGAGTGTGGGTAGAAACTCAAATACCCAAAGGAAACCTACTCAAACACAGGGAGAACATACAAACTCCATTCTGATTTTGTCCTTAATCAGATTTCAACCCACAACGCCAGTGCTAACTAGTGCTAATCACTGAGCCACCAATCCTACTTATGTAATATATGCTAATATTTATAATTTATAATTGTATGGCAAATAGGACACATTTCTGATATCTTAGGTCACATAATGTGTTTCAAACCCCTTCTTCGTTTTTTAATTGGTGCTCCCCAAGCGGCTAGAGAGGTTTGGCAAAAGCTATGTTCACATTTCACTGAACAGCGCTTTACATTCTTAAATAAGAAGAGGCAAATCAGTGTAAAATTCCCATTTTTCAATTCACTATGGACAAATGGATTCCTTATACATAGAAATGAGTGTCAATTTTTGACTTTCATTCCATCGTCAGAATCAAAATGCTCCCCAAAGACAAGTATGAATACATAAATGTAAGCATTCCGACAGGCATTCCAGTCTGCAAGCAAAAACATAAGCACTATTAAAGGTGCTATAATGGAAAAAAATCTACATAATAGTATAGATAAAATGTACAAAACAGATGCTAAATTGCAATTACTGAATAATAGCCTCTGTATCATATTATAACTATCATTTAACAATACAAAATGTTCTATTGCAAAACTAAATTCTAAATTTTATTTGGCTTCCCGTACACACATTATATGAATTTTAGGATTCCCAATTATATATTTAATAAATTGTCAATTTGGAGAAATTTTCTGAATTAGAAGAAATGTGATTTGATGAGATGATCTCCACAGACTTTGAAAAGTCCTCCGTTTTCCACCCTGGGACTTAGGTGATGTGGGCAAGTGTCCATATGTGCTACCAGCCTTTTAACTGTATCGGTATGTTCAGATGCTGCAGATTTTCCAAAATGGAATTACGGTCAAAATTTACAGCATGTTACAGTAGCAGCAAGTAAATGAAATTTTACAAAATCACGCTCTGCAATGCACAGATTGAAATCTGCTATAAATACACAACAAATCCACATTTGACACATGTAGATTATTTCAAATGTCAAAATCCCCCCCATGTTTTTGTACCCTTTAGGTAGTACATTGCTAGTCTCCAGAGAACCATGGAGATACCAGAGTATACCCTACTGGATGCCAGCTGGGTTGCTAATCAATTGTTAGCAATGCTATCTGAATTATTTCCATAGAAACATAGAATGTGTCGGCAGATAAGAACCATTTGGCCCATGTAGTCTGCCCAATATATCTGAATACTATGAATAGCCCCTGGCCCTATCTTATATGAAGGATGGTCTTATGCCTATCCCATGCATGCTTAAACTCCTTCACTGTATTTGCAGCTACTACTTCTGCAGAAAGCCTATTCCATGAGCACATTCCATAGAGCGGCATGAGCACCTCCCTCTTTCTACTGGTAATGCCTCTCCCTATACACCCAAGCATTCTGCTAGCATTTCCTGCTGCTCTATGACATTGTCTGCCTACCTTTAAGTCTTCAGAAATAATGACCCCTAAATCCCTTTCCTCAGATACTGAGGTTAGGACTGTATCACTGATTTTATATTCTGCTCTTGGGTTTTTACGCCACAGGTGCATTATCTTGCACTTATCCACATTAAATTTTAGTTGCCCGATTTTTGACCATTCCTCTAGATCTCCTAAATCCTTTTCCATTTGGTGTATCTCTCCAGGAGCATCAACCCTGTTACAAATCTTTGTGTCATCAGCAAAAAGACACCTTACCATCGAGGCCTTCAGCAATTTCACTGATAAAGATATTAAACAATATGGGTCCCAGAACAGATCCCTGAGGTACCCCACTGGTAACAAGACCTTGGTCTGAATATACTCCATTGACTACAACCCTCTGTTGTCTGTCCCTCAGCCACTGCCTAATCCATTCAACAATATGGGAGTCCACGCATAAAGACTAGAATTTATTGATAAGCCTTCTATGTGGGATAGTATCAAAAGCCTTACTAAGGTCCAAGCCCTTCCCATATGTATACATCTAGGTATCATAGAAGGAGTACTAGCTCTGGTGGAGCCACATATATTCCTATAAATTATCTCCGAGTTAAGTAATACTACATTTCCTCTGCAGTAGCTGGTGATTGTTAGGCGGGCTTATTTTGAGAAGGTTCTCTTGATTGGACAACCTATTCAACCCTTCCAGGACTGGGCCAGTTTTCATTTTTTTCTCTGGCCTTCCCGGAGCCATAACTTTTTCATTGTTCTGGTCACATAGCTATATGAGGGCTTAGCTTTTGCAAGATAAGTTGTACTTTCTAATGGCACCTTTTAATATTGCTTATGATGCAATGAAATGCAAAGCTGGAAATTTTTTCCAAATGGGGTGGAATTGATGAAGAAAACACAATTTAGCCACATTTTTATAGGCTTTATTTTTATGACGTTCCCTATATGGTACTGACCCTGTTACCTTCATTCTCTGGTTCAGTTTGATTACAATTATACCACATTGATACAGTTTTTCTTTTGTTTTAATTCTGAAAAAAAAAGGTAAAAACTTCGAGAAAAAAATAATAATTTTCCCATCACTATTTCTAACACCCATAACTTTTTTATAGTTAAGTCTATGGAGCTGTTTGATAATTTTTGCAGGACGATCTGTAGTTTTTATTGATACCGTTTTGGAGTGTGACCTTTTGATCACTTTTTTTTCAATGTTGTGAAGGGGAGGTAAAGGTAATGGGTGAATCGCCCCTTTTTGATGTTTCTTTCCGCCATTCCATTTGCCATATGGGATAACTGTTTTTTGTATTTTAATAGTATGGACATTTTGGGATGTGGCAATGCCTATAATGTTTAGTTTTTTTTATAATTTAATTATGGGGAATGGGGCGATTTGAATTTTTATCCATTTTTTTTATTTATTTTTCAAAACTTTATAAAACTTTTTTACTTTTTAAATTCACTGTAGATGATTATAATAAGCAATCATTAGATGGCCATTACAATACATTGCAATGAATTACTATTGCGATTTATTGCAGATTTGCTAAGTTCTTATGGAGCCCTGCCACCTGTAGGGCTCAATAGGATCTACAGATGTAAGGACCCTGGTTACTTTAGAGAGACCAGGACTTTTACATACAACCATCAGTTCCCCCGATTGCCCTGCTGGGGAGCTCTTTGGTCCCCAAGAATGCATCTTTCTCTGGGTAAGCTACATCAGATGCTGTGTTCACAATTGACCATAGCATCTCAGGAGTTAAATGTCTGCAAATGGCATTATCACCAATCGCAGACATTAGCCACTGGCGTCTACTGTATGATACACCAGAAACTCTGACGCTATGGCGCTCGCTCTGCTCAGGAGCAGGCACCTTTTTTTTTCTTACATGTACAGCAGTAATCCCGAAGGGAGACAGCAACATATAAGACTATCTACATTTCATTGTCAGCAAAATGCAGTCTATTGTGGTATCTAAACACTTATTTCTGGCTAAGAAAATGACAGGAAGACCAGAAACATGCATCCATGATCATTTTATCAGGTCTATTATTAGATTTGGATTCAGAACCACCTTACTTGCAGATGGGCCCAGCTGAGTGAGTGATGAAAAACTTTCCTACAACATAAAGCGCATGCATCATAGTAGAAAGCCTTTCACATCAATTTATTATGCAATTTATACCTTTTTTCTCTTTACTTATTTGAACTGCAGTCTGTAAATAGTAGTTAGACATACATTTCAAAGTAACCATAGGAAGTGTTAGTGGTGTAGTTATGCAACTTGCAACTGTGCCTAGGATCCCAAGAGTCCCCCTGCAGTGCCCAGTGGTATAGATATAAGACAGTGGGCACCATGACAAACATTAAAGGGGTATTCTGACCTCCAACATTTTTCACTCTTTTTCACCCTTGTGGGTTTCAGCTCTCAGATGGGTAGAATGTGCGAGCCTGGTCTCTTATTCTCCACAGCCACTCATAATGACTAAGAGGACTTTCAAGAGAGCAGCAGTCAAACACGTGCCCTGGCGCTCACCTAAAAGTCTACAGCACTGATGAAAATAACCAAGAACCTTTTTAGTTAGTGCCATAGACATAAGTAGAGAGGTGCAATATGCACTATACTGGAATACCATGCTCCCCTTATGGTGCCCAATTTTTCCATCAAGGATACCTTTCCATGTCACTGGAGCCAAAGTTTTTGCCCAAAAATGGCAAAAGCAATGGAACACTCAAGACTAGGACACCTGGCACCCCTTGTAAGGCTACAAATGTTGGTGCAAGCTCAACTCTCGATATCATATACACCATGTGATTATTCACTATAAATAATGGTGGTATTCTATAAGGCATGGCAGCATGTAACATAAATGATAGCTTGATTATATGGAACCCACTTGGGCCTTCATCAGATCTTCTGTGGAAGTGCTTATAGTATGGGTTTCCAAAGCTATAGACTGAGAATTCATCATGTATCTGACTCTGTAGGCTAGGCGTGAGCTTATTCTTATTTAATGGTGACATTACATTGAAGAGATTTCTCTCTTGCTGTGAAATCTAACCCTGGAGTGGAGAGATACGTCTATGTATATAATGCAGTTGCAATGTATTTCTGTAACTCTTCTCCGTTCCTGACAGTTCAAATTAGGCAAAGTTAATAAAGGGCTCGCTATGTGTGTCATTATCACTTCCCATATGAAGCACGAGCACTATGTGAAGTGCGCCTGGATCTTAAACAAACTGATGAGGATGAGCTTATCATCGTCCTTGATGCAGGGAAAGGTGTGAATTCTCCAAACATTCACTTATTGCTATGAAATTGCAGCAGCAATCACTGTGATCACCTACCAGGTAGATGTCACAGCCACATGTAATGGAAATCAGAACATTTGTAGCTAAAGCTAATAAAAGCCGAGCTGGTTATGTAGATAAATTACTGCTGGGGGATGTTCCGCTGAACAGCTTTATGGCTGGCTGATGTCATGGGAAGGATGCCCACAGTAATTTACAATCTGATCTGCTGCATATTGTCAATGCAAATGTGTATGAGGCTTCTTTTATTTATTTGCTCAAAATAACAAATAATGTCAGGTTATTTAGAGAAGTCCTCCCATCGAAATGCTAACCTAAGAATCATTTCTCTTCTTTCCATATCTGAATAGTGTTGGGCGCGAATATTCGAATCGCAAATTTTAATCACGGATATCGCCAATTAAAAAAATTGTAAAGATATAGAATATAGTGCTATATATTCATATTCTCGAATATTCTAGATTTTTTTTCCATCAGCAATAGAGTTGAGCGGACACCTGGATGTTCAGGTTCGGCAGGTTCGGCCGAACTTGAAAAAAGTCAATGGGGAACCGAACTTTTGGCCACTAAAATGGCTCTAAAATAGCCCTGGAAAGAGCTAGAAGGCTGCAAAAGGCAGCAAAACGTGCTTAAGAGCATGGCAAATGCTCTTCAAACAAATGTGGATAGGGAAATGAATAAAAAAAACATAAAAGACATTAGAAAAATAAAAAAATAGGAATGATGTAGGAGGAAGAGGTTGAGGAGGCGGTGAATGGGTGGATGTGGCCGTGTAGGCTCATGTGGCGGTCTAGGTGGAAGCGGCGGCGAAGGAGGAATAGGTAGCCAACACAGATGTGTGTTATTTTGCATTTTTACATAGGGGTATCCCCCAAAATATTGGGACATATAAAAAATAAAATAAAGGAATAAGTGCACTTGAGTACAAGGATGGATGGTTGAGGCTGTTAGAACTGTCTATTCTGCACAAGGTACAGACAAGTCTTGTGGGATCCTGGTCTGTTTCATTTTAATGAACGTGAGCTTGTCCACGTTGGCTGTAGACAGGCGGCTGCGTCTGTCTGTAATGACGCCTCCTGCCGTGCTAAATACACGTTCAGAGAGTACACTGGCTGCAGGGCAGGCCAGCACCTCCAAGGCATACAGGGCAAGCTCTGGCCATGTGGACAATTTGGAGACCCAGAAGTTGAATGGGGCAGAACCATCAGTCAGTACATGTAGGTGTGTGCACAGGTACTGTTCCACCATGTTGTTCAAATGCTGCCTCCTGCTAAGACGTTCCATATCAGCAGTTGGGGCTAGTTGTTGCGGCGAGGTGACAAAGCTTTTCCACATGTTGGCCATGCTAACCCTGCCTTCTGAGGTGCTGGCGCTGACACAGCTGTGTTGGCGACCTCTTCCTCCTCCCCTGCCTTTGCTCTCAGGAGCGCGTCTACCAGCGTGCGCCTGTAGTCGCGTATCTTCCGTTCACGCTCCAGTGAGGGAGTTAAGGAAGGCACTTGTCTTTGTAACGGGGATCCAGCAGGATGGCCACCCAGTCAGCACACGTTAAAATGTGGGCAACTCTGCTGTCATTGCGCAGGCACTGCAGCATGTAGTCGCTCATGTGTGCCAGGCTGCCCAGAGGTAAGGATAAGCTGTCCTCTGTGGGAGGCATATCGTCTGCATCCTCCATATCCCCCCAGCCACGCACCAGTGATGGGCCCGATCTGCGTTGGGTGCCACCCCGCTGTGAACATGCTTCATCCCCATCCTCCTCCTCGTCCTCCACTAGTGGGCCCTGGCTGGCCAAATTTGTACCTGGCCTCTGCTGTTGCAAAAAAACTCCCTCTGAGCCACTTCTAAAAGACTGGCCTGAAAGTGTTAGAGATGACCCTTCTTCCTCCTCCTCCTCCTGGGCCACATCCTTTTCCATCATCTTCCATCATCGCCCTAAGTGTTTTCTCAATGAGACATAGAAGTGGTATTATAATGCTGATAACGGCGTCATCGCCACTGGCCATGTTGGTGGAGTACTCAAAACAGCGCAACAGGGCACACAGGTCTCGCATGGAGGCCCAGTCATTGGTGGTGCAGTGGTGCTGTTCCAAAGTGCGACTCACCCGTGCGTGCTGCAGCTGAAACTCCACTATGGCCTGCTGCTGCTCGCACAGTCTGTCCAGCATGTGCAAGGTGGAGTTCCACCTGGTGGGCACGTCGCATATGAGGCGGTGAGCGGGAAGGCCGAAGTGTCGCTGTAGAGCAGACAGCCGAGCGGCGGCAGGATGAGAACGCCGGAAGCGCGCACAGACGGCCTGCACTTTATGCAGAAGCTCTGACATGCCGGGGTAGTTGTGAATGAATCTATGCACCACCAAATTCATCACATGCGCCAGGCAAGGGATGTGCGTCAAACCGGCTAGTCCCAGAGCTGCAACGAGATTTCTCCCATTATCGCACACGACCAGGCCGGGCTTGAGGCTCACTGGCAGCAACCACTCGTCGGTCTGTTGTTCTATACCCCGCCACAACTCCTGCGCGGTGTGGGGCCTGTCCCCCAAACATATGAGTTTCAGAATGGCCTGCTGACGTTTACCCCGGGCTGTGCTGAAGTTGGTGGTGAAGGTCTGTCGCTGACCGGATGAGGAAGTGGTAGAAGAGGAGGAGGAAGCCGAGTAGGAAGAGGAGGCAACAGGAGGCAAAGAATGATGCCCTCCGATCCTTGGCGGCAGAAGAACGTGCGCCAAACAGCTCTCCGCCTGGGGCCCAGCCGCCACTACATTTACCCAGTGTACAGTTAGGGAGATATAGCGTCCCTGGCCGTGCTTACTGGTCCACGTATCTGTGGTTAGGTGGACCTTGCCACAGATGGCGTTGCGCAGTGCACACTTGATTTGATCCGATACTTGGTTGTGCAAGGAGGGCACGGCTCTCCTGGAGAAGTAGTGGTGGCTGGGAACGACTTACTGTGGGACAGCAAGGGCCAGGGATCGAGGGTGGCAAGGTGGGAATTTACGTTTTCTCTCCAAGGTTTGTGAGATGGAGAGCTGAACGTTTCCGTGTGACATGGTGGAGATGCTTGGGGACGGAGGTGGTGGTGTTGGAGGCACATCCTCTGTTTGCTGGGCGGCAGGTGCCAATGTTCCTCCAGAGGCAGAGGAAGAGGTCGAGGCAGCAGCAGAAGAGGGAGCAGGAGGGGCCAGAGACCTTTCTTGGTTTTGAAGGTGCTTACTCCACTGCAGCCCATGTCTCGCATGTAGATGCCTGGTCATGCAGGTTGTGCTAAGATTCAGAACGTTAAGGCTCCATTCACACGTCCGCAAAATGTGTCCGCATCCGTTCCGCAATTTTGCAGAACGGGTGCGGACCCATTCATTCTCTATTCACAGTGTGCTGTCTGCATCCGCAATTGCGGAGCGCGGCCCCGATCTTCGGGTCCGCAGCTCCGCAAAAGATAGAACATGTCCTATTCTGCTATAGATGCGGACAAGAATAGGCATTTCTATAGGGGTGTCGGGCGGGTGTGTTGTGGATCCGCAATTTGCGGGTCCGCAACACGCCACGGACGTGTGAATGGAGCCTTATGCCTCGCTTCAGGCTCTGATGACACAGCGTGCAAACCACTTGCGTGAAGTACAGGAGCTTCTTTGGGGCGTCTTGTCGCGCGTTCCCGTACATAGACTTTCGCTTGTCTCTGTATGCGCGATTGCAAACGCCGGTACAATCGCGCATTTAGAGCGCTCCATCGCGAACGCTCAGGTGTGAACCCAGCGTAAATGTGACACTCACTTATGCACCTATAATCCTAGATGTGCACTATATGAAACAGATGTTTTTTTTTCACCCCAGTATGCCCCAGTAAGCAAAAAGCCATATTTGTGGCCTAAATTTCACAGTGACTTATGCACCTCTAATCCCAGATGTGCAGTATATTAAAGGGTTTTTTAACCCCAGTAAGCAAAAAGCTGTATTTCTGGCCTAAATGTGACACTCACTTATGCACCTATAATCCTAGATGTGCACTATATGAAACAGATGTTTTTTTTTCGCCCCAGTATGCCCCAGTATGAGAAAGACGTATTTCCGGCCTAAATTTCACAGTCACTTATGCAGCGATAATCCTAGATAGCAGTATATGAAAAAAAGGGTTTTTTTAACCCCAGTGTCTCAAATGCTCAGCAATGCATAAAATGGCTGCTGATTATGTATTGATATTGATTAAATGAAGGAAAAAAAAGTTCGTTTTCGGTAGTAGTTGGCTCAGGGCAGGCTTAAAACAATTGTGCACTGCACCCACAAAACACATTTGCTGTAGATCGCTGAGTAAAGAAGCAGTTCTTCATAAGATATCTCCCTGATCTCTCCCTCACAGCAGCTGCAGCCTCTCCCTACACTAATCCGAACAGAGTGATGGGCGGCGCTACGTGACTCCAGCTTAAATAGAGGCTGGGTCACATGCTGCAGTTGGCCAATCACAGCCATGCCAATAGTAGGCATGGCTGTGATGGCCTTTTGGGGCAAGTAGTATGATGCTTGTTGATTGGCTGCTTTGGTGATTTTTATGGCACTTTTTGAAAGGCTGCAAACACCGAACCCGAACTTTTACGTAAATGTTCGGGTCTGGGTGCCGAAAAACCTAAAGTTCGGTACGAACCCAAACTTTACAGTTCGGGTTCGCTCAACTCTAATCAGCAACCTCCCTTCTTGCTGGTGGGCCAATGAGAAGGCTGCAGTGTCTTTGTCTGAGCTTAGTAACATCCCTAGCAACCAATAGGAAAGTTTGCTACCCCTTTACTATATAAGAACCTCCCCAGCAGCCATTTTCTGCAGTTTTTTGCAGTTCTGAGACAGACAGAAGTGTTATTGCTGTGCTCTCTGCTTTCCTGTGTCATTACATTAGATAGTTAGCTAGCTTATATATATAATACAGATAGTTAGTGGGAGATTGTCAGTGTAGGTTAGATGGTGATATAGTGTAGCTGTTCTGCTGTCCATACATACATGCTACAGACATAGTGCTGTGATATCACAAGTTCACAACAATACTTAGTGCACCAATCAGTAATATGTAGTCAGGCCTGCTAAAATGTGAAGTTGCACGTATTGCACAAAAATATGTGCATCATTAATTGCTGATTTGCGCAATCGTGAATATATTGGAGCTCTCTATCTGCATATAAAGCTATTGTAATGATCTTCCGTGCCAACCAAGCTTGAAAAATGTAGCAACAGTGACCCACGCCTGTATTGCACGCGCAATACACTCATATTACATTGCCGATTTTTGCAATCAAGAAAATAATCGTGAATTCTCAAATTCGCTAATATATAACGAATATTTGCGAAATATCACAAATTCGAATATTGCCCCTGCCGCTCATCCCTACTGAAGAATACACATACTGTTTATATGAATAAGTAACTGCTATAGGGGGTTCAAAGGATGTAGTGGCAGCTGGGTCCTGGAGCCTAAATGGGCTAAAAATGGCCCTCTGCCCAATACAAGGAGACCAGAATTATAAATTCTGTAATAATTGTGGCCACTTTTTCAGATTCTGCATTCGGGTTTTCCTTGGTGGGGCTCTGACCACTGGGACTCCCAGCATTCAGGAGTCCTGTGTAATTGAATGGAGCACTAGTTGCCCGTGTCTACTGCCGCACCATTTGAAGGAGTTGTGTCAGGAAACATATTCTACATTTTTCAAACATGCACTTGGATCAGAATACTTTTGCAACTGCATGTAATTAAATATTTAGCACAGCCACTGAGTTATTCAATAAAATGTATCTGTATTGCACCATTTGCTGGTTTTGTCTTCCAAAACTGCATGCAGAAACCTTACTGTGTGGCCGTACCCTTATTTTTTTGTCCATCTCACTGAGCTAGTTGAACGTGCTCAGTTTAAATCTTCAACTGTCAACAGCCATATGCACTGTTAGAAGCTGCAGCAGTTACAAGGACAGAACTGCTGCAGAAAGGGAACACCCCATGAGCTGCTAGGCTTAAAGGGGTTGTCTGGGTTCAGCTCCTCTGACATGAGCATAGGAGTATTTCATGTTCCGATGCCTTCCCTTGCCCTTCATTGTATCTCATACTAGCAGTGTTCCCAAGGATGTCACTGGAACTGTGATGGGCGGGCTTTAGCACTGCCCTAGCTGTTTTACAGGCTGGTGCAGCACTAAAGTCCTCCCACTAGTTCCGGTGATGTCACCAAAATCTCCATTATAAGCCCTTGTCCTACGTGATTCAGTGCAGGGTAAGGGAGAGCATCGGAGCATGAAATGCTTCGATGCTCATGTCAGAGGGGCTGAGTGGGCGAAGATGGGGATATGTCCGGGTTCAACTCTGCATAATAATCTAACAGAACAATTGGAGCAATGAATGTGAAGATCTCTGGATCCATGTGAGGTACATGGCTGATTCTAGCTTTAATTGAAAGGTATTGTTATGCACTCTATGTTATGCACTCTCAATCATGGCATAACCCTTTTAATTGTAGGGCATTCCTGAAAATAACATAGCAATATACTATGCTTAACCTTATCAGGTCCACAGAGATTTAGTTGCAGTGTGCAAGTACAGGCCGGAATTAGGGCTGCAAGCCTGGATGGAGGACTGGCATGACTGGGGCTTGAAGGGAGGGGAGCCGGGGGCGTAAGAGGTTAAGGAGGAGGAATAGTGATGGGAAGGGTGCTAGGGGTGGGGTTTAGGGCTTAAAAGAGGTAGCAAGGGCGGGAAAAGGGGCCATTCTGTAGGGGCAGCAGTGGGGCAGCAGTCCGTGTATGAGCTACTGCAGTACCTCTTGTGAGGTTGATCTTGTCCCATGTCGTATGTGGAAACAATCCTGGCACAGTTCCGTGCGGCAGCGGAGAGTAGAGGATCGGGATGGCTGCAGGCTTCGTTCAAGACCTGCTTCGGGGGTCCAGGGATGCAGCGCCATCGGCTTTCCCCATCAACCAGCCACGGAGGACCAAGCCTCCGGCACGACTTAGTCCTGAGGTGACCCCAAGGGTCCAGCACCAGGTCAGGAGCCCCACTGGAGACCCCCCGGCACGCACCGCAGTGAGTAGCCGTCGCGTTCCGGGAGGAATCTTAGGATGCAGGTGTCTGGACCTGGATCGGCGGGGGGCCAGGCCGTGGTCCCCTTGCCCAGCGGGGGGGGGAGAGATGTGCGGGTCACAGCGGCAGGACGGCAGGGTCAAGACGTCCAGTTTAAATGGCTGTTCCGTAATGTTGCATTTGTTTGAAGCCATGTCTCGCCTGTTTGGGGTTCCCTTGTCATCTGAGAAGACGGGTATAGTCATTGATACCGTGGCTATGAAGTGCCGGTAGCCGGAGGATAAAGTCATGGATCTAAGGCGACGGTTGTCTGCGGCGTGCGGTTGGCAGAAAATGCGGCTTCGCGAGTTGCAGTCCCTATTGGGAAAGCTTAATTTTGCGTGCCGTATAATGCCCATGGGGCGGATCTTTTGTAGGAAGTTGGCGCAGGTGATGGAGGGGGTGTGGGCTCCCCATCATTTTGTTTGTATTAATCGTGGGTTGCAAGATGACTTGAGGGTGTGGGTGACATTTTTGGAGATGTATAATGGATGGTCTTTGTGGATTGCGGAGGGGGTGTTGGCAGCAGATTTGGATTTGTTTACGGATGCGGCGGGGGTGTCAGGGTTTCGGGGTGTATTTGGGGGGTGGTTGGTGTGTGGGAGAGCGGCCGAATAAATGGAAGGAGGAAGGTTTAGAGGGAGGAGAAGGAGGAGAAGCAGGCAGAGCTCGCAGGGCATAGGAGGCAAAAATCAGAATACAAATATATCTAGAGTGAGCTATCCACCATGCACTGTCACTTCCGGCGCTCTTAGGACACCGGCACATGGCTCGGCAGTGTAGGCATTTTTTTACTTGTCAGCTGCTGACAATAGTGTTGCCATCTGCAGCCTGTGCTGTAGTGCATAAGTCGCGGTAAGCCCAACTCTCACCTAGGGATGACCGCCTTAAGAAGGCACCTGGCCTCCCATTACAGAAACCAGTGGGAGCATCGCCGTCAGAACCCACAAAGCCACACTCTTGGTACTCTACGTCCTGCCTCTTCTCCTCTCTCCTCCCATTTGTCCTCCACCTTCCACTGTTGTGTCGCCGCGTTCATCTGTCAGAAGGCAGGCTTCCGTGGCCCAAATGTTCGAACGTAAAAAGTTGATGACGCCAGATAACCCTCTTGCCTAACGACTGACCGCTAGCTTGTCAGAACTGCTAGCCCGCCAACTACTTCCATATAAACTGGTGGAATCGGAGGCCTTTAGAAAATTTGTGGCCATTGGCACACTGCAATGGAAGGTCCCAGGAAGCAAATATTTCTCCCAGAAGGGCATTCCAGAGCTATATGGCCACGTTCAGCGGCAAGTGAATATATCTCTGGCACACAGTGTAAGTGCAAAGATACATCTGACCACAGACACGTGGTCTAGCAAACACAGGCAGGGAAGGTACATAACTTTAACTGCCACTTGGTGAATCTTCTGATGGCCATCAAGCATGTAACCCGTGGCTCCCGCGTGGTTTTAGCGTTACCGCCACGGATTGCATGCAGGCCTGCCTCTTCTTCTTCTCCTCCTACTTCATCCCCTGTCTCCTCCTCGGCTCACTCCTCCTTTTCCACTGCTACCGCCTCTTCTGATGCGCCCCGCAAGCCCCCCAGAACCTATTCGACGTCCCAGGTGAGACATTGTCATGCTGTGCTGCGGCTGTTGTGCCTGGAAGCCAAGAGCCACAGCGGTCCTGCACTGATTTTAGCTCTGTGATCACAGGCCAATCAGTGGCTAACCCCGCTAAATTTGGTGGTGTGCGACAACAGTGCCAATCTGCTGAGCATGCTGAAATATGGCAAAATGACACACGTGCCGTGCATGGCACACGTCCTGAACTTAGTCGTGCGGCGATTCGTTGCAAAATACCTCGGGGTCTAGGACGTCTTGCGGAAGACCAGGAAAATATCTGGCCATTTTAGAAGATCTTACACGGCCATGGCTCGCCTTGCTAACGTTCAGCGGTGACACCACTTGCCCATCGGACGTCCGATGTGTGACAGCCCGATGCACTGGAACTCCATCTTATATATGCTTGATAGGCTGCAGCAGGACAGTTTCTGGGAAGCCTTTTTCTTTTCACCGTGCCAGTGGCTGCTCATGCGCTACGCATGCAGACTTCTGCGGCCATTTGATGAGATCACCAAACTGGTCAGTCGCAGCCAGGGAACCATCAGTGACATCGTACCTTAACCTTATTTCGGGAGCGTGCATTGCGTTGTGTCATTGCTCAAGCCATCGAGGAGCAGGAGCTGGAAGATATGGAAGTCGCAATGCTGAATGAATTCCCAGGGGGGCTACTCCATCTGAGACAAGTCAGCAGGTGTCTGAAGAGGAGTCAGGGGAGGATGGTGGCTGGGAGGAGGAGGAGCAAGAAGAGCAGGCTTTGAGTGGGACTTTAAACTTTTCGGGAATCCCTTGTGTTGTCCGTGGCTGGGGGGAGGAGACCGAGGATGACATTCTCCTGGGCGATGAGCAGGAGCCAGGGCGCTTCACCACTTCCAATTTAGTGCAAATGGGGGCCTTCATGCTCCAGTGTTTGAAGAGGGACCCCCATATAAAATCATAAAGGGCAAGGACCAGTACTGGGTGGCAACGTACTTAGACCCTGATACAAACGCAAAATGGTGGACATATTACTAGCATCATAGAGGGCTGGCAGAATACAGCTTTTCCAGGCCTTGCTGCAAGAGATGCTGCATACTACTGTTGCAGGCGCTGGCAGAGGAATTTCCACCCACAGCGAAACAGTTGCGAGTACTAATTAATACCGCGCCTGCAAGAAGAGGGTGGTTTAAAGATGTGTTGGTCACTTCGGATATGAGATCATTCTTGCAGCCAACCCATTGACAGCTGCCCTTTGAATCCAGCCTCAGGGAACGCCTAGACTGACCGGTGTCCAACTACATCAGGTTAACGGCTGATGTGGACACTCTGAGAAGCGAGGAATCCTGGACTACTGGGTGTGCAGGCTTGACCTTTGTCCAGAGCTTGTACAATTTGTCAGGTGAATGCCTAATTTTTGGGGCCTGTACTAGCCTACAGTAAAAATGTTTAGCAAGTGACCGCATAATGTACCTCCAGCCACATCATCACAAGTTCTTTTCTGTCAGGTGAATGCCTAATTTTTGGTGCCTGTACTCCAGTGGCCTACAGTAAAATTTTTATCCAGTGACCACCTAATGTACCTCTAGCCACATCATCACAAGATCTTTTCTGTCAGGTGAATGCCTAATTTTTGGTGCCTGTACTGGACTACATTAAAAGTTTTTATCCAGTGACCGCCTAATGTACCTCCGGCCACATCATCAAAAGTTCTTTTCTGTCATGTGAATGCCTAATTTTTGGGGCCTTTACTGGCCTACAGTAAAATTTTTATCCAGTGACCGCCTAATGTACCTCCAGCCATATCATCACAAGTTCTTTTCTGTCAGGTGAATGCCTAATTTTTACAGTAAAATTTTTATCCAGTGACCGCCTAATGTACCTCGAGCCACATCATCACAAGTTCTTTTCTATCAGGCGAATGCCTAATTTTTGGGGCCTTTACTCCAGTGGCCTACAGTAAAAATTGTATCCAGTGACCGTCTAATGTACCTCCAGCCACATCATCAAAAGTTATTTTCTGTCATGTGAATGCCTAATTTTTGGGGCCTTTACTGGCCTACAGTAAAAAAATTTATCCAGTGACCGCCTAATGTACCTCCAGCCATATCATCACAAGTTATTTTCTGTCAGGTGAATGCCTAATTTTTGAGGCCTGTACTGGCCTACAGTGAAATGTATATCCAGTGACCGTATAATGTACCTCCAGCCACATCATCAAAAGTTCTTTTCTGTCAGGTGAATGCCAAATTTTTACAGTAAAATTTTTATCCAGTGACCGCCTAATGTACCTCCAGCCACATCATCACAAGTTCTTTTCTGTCAGGTGAATCCCTAATTTCCTCGGCCTTTACTGGCCTACAGTACAATTTTTAGCCAGTTACCGCCTAATGTACCTTCAGCCACATCATTACAAGATCTTTTCTGTCAGGTGAATGCCTGATTTTTTGGCCCTGTACTCCAGTGGCCTACAGTAAAATTTTTAGCCAGTGACCGCCTAATGTACCTCCAGCCACATAATCACAAGTTTTTTTCTGTCAGGTGAATGCCTAATTTTTAGGGCCTGTACTCCCGTGGCCTAAAGTAAATTCTTTCTAGGCTCCAGCAGGGCTCCACATTTTTGAGAGTTTCCCTTTAAGACGCATAAAAATGGCCCCTGATTAAAATACATATCTTTTGTGGAAATTTTTGCCAATGATCCCCCTCTGGCATGTCACTGTCCATGTTGTGGGACTATTTGTGCACTTCTGGTAAGTATTTGGTGGCTGCAAAAATGACCTGAAGGTTTTTCAGGTTCGCCTGCCATTAAAGTCAATGGGGCCCCGTTTGCGAACCGTCCATCACTACTTATTGTATTGGTTCATCTCCTAAAACTTCAAGTGGCCAGCTGATGTCACTAGGGAAAATTGCAGTTCACAGAAAAAGAAAATTAAAGACGCTATGCCATATATGATACCAATCTAAATACACCCTTAGCAGGGGTGGACTGGGAACTTAAAGTGGCCCTGGAAAAAATTATAAAAGTGGCCCAATTTTGTAGTCAGGTCCAAATTGATGAAAGGCAGGGCCAACACAAGTAGGTGGGGCCAGCATTACTATATTGTGCCACATTTTACCACCCTAACGAGCCAAATACCATAGTCCATCACAAAATAATGCCAGCAGCACAAAATACATCCCCAAAAACTTCCACTGGCCGGCCGTGAGGAGGGCCCTGGTGGCCACCTCGGCATCGGCCTACTAGGAAATTTCCCTGTAAGGTCTATGGCCAGTCTACCCCTGACCCTTCATAATTTATGATAAAAGTTACATTTAAAAATCCCAACACTCAACGACAGCCATAGTGCCATACGAAGCATAGCACTGCTACAAATAAATACTGCAGTACAGTATATGGACTGTGTATAAATAATACCTCAACTCCCTAGTAACCAACCATGAGTACAATATATGCTATAATAAAGCAGATTTGCACACATATAAGTTAAGTGAATATACAGACTATTATGGAGGCGCTATGGAACCCCGGTGTACATTTCTCTATTGCTTCCTCTGGGAGTTTCATCTCAATACACCCCATCCACCCTTATAAATTTGTGCTGGCTAATGAAGAGAGTCTTACACACAACTATATATTATCTATATAGATAATCGCCATTACCAGTTGCCTCTATATCTTGTCTGGTTGATCTTGTCAACCAGATAAAAGATGCAGACGTTGAGTTTCATGAGGAGGAGCACCATCCCGCATATAGACTACATATGACAGATCTTCTCTCTCCTAGATATAGTGATCAGTGGGGTGATAACTTGTACTGTAAACCTGTCATATTATTTCAAGTGGTTGGTTAAGGGCATAAAAAATAAATACAACTGAAAAATCATTTTTTCTGCATTTCTTTCCTATCAAATATAAATGAATCTTTAACATGCTGTATATGCACCTCAGGCAGGGTGCTGAATCTCCTTAAAGAGACCAGTCTTGTATGGAGACTTACCAGAAGTACTCAATGGTATGAAGAATTATTGGCAATGCTTCATGGGAAATGAATATACAAAAAGGTATCTTTTTGCATACAGCTGTCTACAGATGGATATCTGACTTGGCTATATTCCCTTGTCAAATCCCAATCCTTGTTGGAAAGTCAGATTTAGACTCATAAGCTACTTCCAAGAGGTGGAGCTTGTGAGATGGTTTTATTTTTGCATATTTGTTTCCCATGGAGCATTGCCAATAAGTCTCCATACCATGGAGTACTTCTGGTTAATCTCCATACAGGACTGGTCTCTTTAAGGAGATTCAGAACCCTGTCCAAAACCCATACAAGGCATTGCACCCAGCCAGCCAAATTCCTACTCAGTACTGATGAGAGCAAGCATCCTGAAACAGCAATCTACAGATGGATATCTGGCTTGGGTATGCACCCTTGTTGAATTGAATCCCAAGGCTTGTTGGAAAGTTGGATTATGAATTATAGGGAACCACTTCCAAGGTGTAGCGCAAGATAGTTCTCTCCCATAGGAGATACCGCTTTGTGTTACTGGTCATAATTGGTCCAAACGAAAGTTCAACTAGTCCTGCAAAAACAAAACCCTAAACAAGCATGTCACCTAAAGTTCAAAAAGTTTAGTCAAATGTGAGAAATTGCCAGGGATAACAGGGAATTTCCAGGGTCTTTGAGTATCCCTGTAAAAGCCATTGGGATGTGCTTCTTTTTAGTTATTATGAAAGATAATATATTGGTGAATATTTTCCTTCCACCTCCCTGGGTTATCACTGAGCTGATTTGGGGGGTACCATCTGTCCTTGGGGAGAGTGCCTTAATAGAGGTATAGGCCATACTTGCTCTTCCTCTGGAATTCTGGAAAGAAAGGGATGCAAATGGGCCCTTAACAAGCTCTGCCTAATACCACCAGATGTAAGGCAGCTATCCTATACATCAATGTTCTGCTCTTTAAATAGGCCTTGATACATGACTAGGATAATAAATAAGCCAGCACCTCATCTGCAGACAGCTTGACTTACAGGATAGCTGTCTTACATCTGTTGGCATTAGAGGCTGAGCTTGTTAAGAGCTAATTTGCATCCCTTTCCTCAAAGAGCTGATGTCACTGGAGCCTGCACCTTTACAAGTCCATTCTCTTAACAGGCCATACTCTTCTATGTGTCCCCTTCCTGTCCAGCAGATAGCGAGCCTCATTTATCAACCATTGCTGACAAAAAAAACAAGCCCTCACACTGCCCCATGGACAGAAAAAGAAAAGTATCATGGGTATTGGAATGCAGTATCTCAAAAGCAATTTTTTTTGTTAAAAATAATTCTTATTTAACCCCTTCTCGACTGCCCACTGTGTATATATGTCCTATTTGCACATGTCCCGTGCAGATAGCACTTACAGTGCTGCCTATAATTATTCATACCCCTCACAAATTTTGACTTAGTTACTTTTATTCAACCAGCAAGTAATTTTTTGACGGGAAATTACATAGGTGTCTCCCAAAAGATAATAAGACGATGTACAAAAGGCATTATTGTAAAAAAAACATTTCTCAGCTTTTTTATTTGCATTTGAGCAAAAAATACAAGATGTTCCGCACTGTGGAAAATCTCAGAGGACGTGGTCGGAAGCCAAAAGTGACACCTGTTCTGGCCAGGAGGATAGTTAGATAGGTGAAAAAGAATCCAAGGATCACCACCAAGGCCATCCTGGTGAATCTGGGCTCTGCTTGTGGCAATGTCTCAAGACAGACAATCCAACGGACACTGCACACTGCTGGGTTGCACTTCTCCAGATCAGGCACACAAAAGCTTGCTTGGCCTTTGCAAAAGCTCATCTGGACAAAGAAGAAGACTTCTGGTCTTCTGTGTTATGGTCAGATGAAACAAAAATTGAGATGTTTGGTCACAATGATGTTTCCTTCATTTGGCGTAAAAAAGTAGAAGCCTTCAACCCAAAGAACACCATCCCCACTGTCAAACATGGTGGTGGGGACCTAATGCTTTGGGATTGTTTTTCAGCCAATGGACCAGGGAACCTAATCACAGTAAACGGCACCATGAAAAAAGAGCAATACATGAGGATTCTCAACGACAACATCAGGCAGTCTGCAGAGAAACTTGGCCTTGGGCACCAGTAGACATTTCAGCATGACAATGACCCAGAACATACAGCAAAAGTGGTGAAGAAATGGTTAGCAGACAACAACAGTAACATTTTGGAGTGGCCCAGCCAGAGTCCAGACTTGAATCCAATGAGAATCTGTGGAGAGAGCTAAAGATCAGGGTGATGGCAAGAAGACCCTCCAACCTGAAAGATTTGGAGCTCATTGCTAAAGATGAATGGGCAAAAATACCTGTGGAGACATGCAAAAAGCTGGTCTGCAATTTTGGGAAGCGTTTGATTGCTGTAATAGCCAATAAAGGCTTTTCTATTGATTATTGAGAAGGGTATGAATAATTTTGGACTGGACACTTTTTGCTCAAATGTAAATAAAAGCTGAGAAATGTTTTTTTTTTTTCACAATAATGCCTCTTGTACATCGTCTTATTATCTTTTGGGAGACACCTATGTCATTTCCCGTAAAAAAAAAAAAAATGACTTGCTGGCTGAATAAAAGTAACTTTAAGTCAAAATTTGCCTGGGGTATGAATAATTATGGGCAGCACTGTATATACACATGCAGGCAGTGCTTTAATCCCAACGCTGCAATCTAGCAGGAAGAGGTTGGGTCCCGGCTGACAGACACAGCGGGGATCCTGAGGAGAAGACAGAAGCGGTTTATTACCGCTTCTGCCTTCTCCTTTGCCGTCAGTGTCCTCCAGAGGTCTTTCAATGACCTCCAGGGGGATATATTATGTGGCAAAAAGAAATGTAAATATAAGTAAAAATAATAATAATAAAAAATACAAATAAAAGAATGATAAAAAAAATAAAAAAATTTAAATGAAGTTGCTAACAGAAACCATCACCATAGTCGCCCCGTTCTCTCAAACCTATACATGTTATATATAAAAACGATAATCACAAAATAGGGAACCCATTACAGTAATTAATTTTTGTGTCAGTTTTAATATTTAGGAAATAAAAATCTATGATTAAAAAAACGCCTTATGCGTGTATAGAATTGTATGCCCCCTGCCTATTGAAATAAAGGACCCGTTAGATTTACATCACATCGGTGAGTGCCGCAGCATATTCATTTCTTCGCTACTATATTTAAAAAACATTAGTTTTTAATAATAATTACCAGTTTTCTCCCAAATTAAACCTAAAAAAAAAACTTTAAAAGAAGATTCTAATAAAAAGTGCTAATTGTCAAGTAAAAAAAAAAAAAATTGCAAAAATTATTTTGGTAGTCAAACATATAAAAAAGCTATGGTCAATAAACCGTAAAAAGTTGCCTGGACATTCAGGCCTTTTTTGGGCCCGGAAATGGTAGGGTTAAAAAGCTATAAATTTGGTTTGCCCGTAATTATAACCCATGGAATCAAGTGAACATATTTGTAGTGCACAGAGAAGAAGATTGTAAAAATAAATCCCAAATAACAAAAGTTTAAATTGCTGTTTTTTCAAACAGACCACCTAAATTTTTTTTATATTATTCAGTAGATTATACTTAAGTACCCCAAAATGGTGCATAAAAAACAAGCAGTCAACAGAAAAAAATAAAAAAGTTATGACTTTCAGTGGAGATGAAAAATAAAATAAAAAATAAAATAAATTACGCCCTTAAGGAGTACATTCAGTTGTGTATGAATTATCATATTGCCTGTGTTGTATGACCATAGCAGTTGAGTCATTGTATTTTCTCCCGGCAGCGAGCACTACACACTGGCACAAGGGCCGTCTACACAGTGCTCTCACAAAGCAGCATGGAAAGCTGTTATTCTTCTCAGCGTTAAACTGATTTCTAACCTTTTAGTGCTTTAGGTACGAGATCACTGAGATTAGTTGAAAATACTTAATGGACCAGAGGCTTTTTGATGCAGGACAAAAAGGTTAAACTTGCTTTGGCATTGTCAGCTGGGACGCTGCAGGGAGCTGATAGGATTTTCTCCATCTCTTAGAAGATTGACAACATTGCCTCTAAAGCCAATATAGAAAAGGCTTCCCCTGGTTTTAAATACAGTGCTTCAGAGGTGAATCTAATGTTCTTGTGTCAAACCGAAATAAGCTGAAGCCAAGGCAAAATATAAGGCCCAGCTTGCACCATGCCAAGAAAGACTCAGTGGCTTTACAAAGGTGCATGGCTTTCTACTGCTCTATTAATATTACTCGGCATGCAAGGCTGGAGGTTGTCTTTTCAGACATCATAATGCATAATGCGTTCATGAATATGTATGTGGGTGTATGTACATATACTGTGCATATATATATATATATATATATATATATATACTGAACAAAAATATAAATGCACTTTCAGTTATGCTCCCATTTTGCATGAGCTGAACTCAAAGATCTGAAACATTTTCTCCATACACAAAAGACCCATTACTCTCAAATATTGTTCACAAATCTGTCTAAATCTGTGTTAGTGAGCACTTCTCCTTTGCCGAGATAATCCATCCCACCTCACAGGTGTGCCATATCAAGGTGCTGATTACACAGCATGAATATTGCACAGGTGTGCCTTATACTTCCCACAATAAAAGGAAACTCTGAAATGTGCACATTTTTGCCTTACTGGGGACTCATCCATGAATAGAACTCCTCTCCAACATGCCAGACGCCATTGAATGTGAGTATTTGCCCACTCAAGACGGTTACGACGATGAACTGCAGTAAGGTCCAGACTCCGATGAGGATGATAAACATGCAGATGAGCTTCCCTAAGACGGTTTCTGACAGTTTGTGCAGAAATTCTTTGGTTATGCAAACCGATTGCTGCTGCAGCTGTCCGGGTGGCTGGTGTCAGACGATCATGGAGGTGAGCATGCTGGATGTGGAGGTCCTGGGCTGGTGTGGTTACACGTGGTCTGCGGTTGTGAGACCAGTTGAATGTACTGCCAAATTCTCTGAAACGCCTTTGAAGACCGCTTATGGTAGAGAAATGAACATTCATTGCACGAGCAACAGCTATGGTAGACATTCCTGCAGTCAGCATGCCAATTGCACGCTCGCTCAAATGTTGCAACATCTGTGGCTTTGTGCTCTGTGATCAAACTGCACATTTCAGAGTGGCCTTTTATTGTGGGCAGTCTAAGGCACACCTGTGCAATATTCATGCTGTCTAATCAGCACCTTGATATGCCACACTTGTGATGTCAGATGGATTATCTCGGCAAAGGAGAAGTGCTCACTGACACAGATTTAGACAGATTTATGAACAATATTTGAGAATAATGGTCTTTTGTGTATGTAGAAAATGCTTCAGATCTTTGAGTTCAGCTCATGCAAAATGGGAGCAAAACCGAAAGTGCTGCGTTTATATTTTTGTTTAGTTTATATTTATCCTCGCTGTATATATGTAAAAATACGTGCACGCACCTCATAGAAGTTTTGGCGCCTAGAGACTGAGTTAAGGCCTGTAGTTAGCTAGTTAGGGCTGCTATGTTGTGTCAGGCCGAAAGTGCTGCTATCATTCTTCCCTGGAACTCCAGCCAGTTTAATGTGTTGCCCAGGAGTGATTCTTAGGCACGTGCTACGTTTATCAGTTAAGGGATAGTAGGGAATTCTGTGTAATGTTGCGAGATTGTAAGCTCTTGTGTTGCACCGCAGGCTAACCCGTCCTACACACACAAACATTTATTTGCATTTTCTCTAGGGTAATAACAGGTATGGTGAGGCAGAGTTAGCTCTGCTCGTAGTAGGTAAATTGCTCAAGTGTTTTCTGACTACCATCGGAGGGCGCCATGCTGTGCGACACAGGGGTTTCAGCCTCCGGGCTGAGCGTATGTAAGCTAAAACTATCTTCACTGCATTTAGGGTTGTGTTTGATAATCTGTTACAGTAAAAAGTCTGTTTTACAAAAGCTGGTGTCAATGTCGCTTTCCTTGTCTGTGGCTTCGCTGTATCCTGGGGAGCCCATGCGTCTTACACATGTTACAGAGATTTTTTTGTTATGTTTTAATATAAAATAAAGTATTAAAAGAGTACTCCACTGCGGACTTGTTAAAATATTCACTTGGTAACAAAATGACAACAAAGTGTCCCTTTGCTGAGACTCACAGTTTTAAGCTGTAATCTGGAGAAAAACTTGGCAATAAACGTTCAGTGCCTCTACAGGGGACATGAGGGAGAAAGAAAATAACAGATTTTTTTAATATAAATCCCCCCTAAAGTTTGAACTTAAAGGGGTTGTCTTATCTTGCCGTTACTAAGGTGAGATGAGACACAGTCCCAACCACCAACCGGCTGGGAAACAGCAGAGCATTCTGGGGCTCACTGTTTCAGTAGCTCCCTTTGCTATGGAAACAACATAGCAGAGCAAGCTATGCTGTTTCTGATTTAGGGAAATAGTATAGCTTGCTCTGCTATGCTGTCTATTTAGCTCTCATGCACTGCAATGGGAGCTACTGAAACAGAGAGCGCTGGAGCACTTTGCTGTTTTCCAGCCGGCTGGTGTTCAGGACTGTATCTTATCTCGCTTTAGTAACGGTAAGATATGACAAGGCCCTTTAAGATCTCTATCTACTTACTGAGCACTTATGACTGAACGATAGCCTTTTCACATACAGATGTAGCAGCACCAAAATCAGTGGGATAGAGCGCCACCACAGCAGTGTAACTCAATACAACCTTTAAGCTTTAGAAGCTTTGCAAATAATGAAAGTTAGTTAGTGAGATAAGCTTGTGGGATAAGGCATCAGGTTTGACTTTAACACTGGCTTCGTTTGTAGAGTAGGCTATATTTCCTATTCTTAGAAGCTAATACACATTAGTGGTTTCTTTATAGTCATATATTGTGCTTGTTAATTAAGCAAGGAATCACAGATCGAACATAACCCTGTTCGAGGGACATATAGTAGAATTAGGGTCTGTATATAGACATGAATTCACAGAATGACCTTTATTCTAAAACATAACCTTTAATAGTCAAAAATTAATATAATGGACCCTTTAAATATCGAAATAAAGATGAACAAAAAACAAAATAAGAACCTATGTGCCACTAATGTTCTTGGTACCAAGGTGAGCAGCCTGTTGTAATTATCGTGGCTAGAATAGGACAATATCCCTAAACTTGCCCTATAAAGGGAGCCCTACCTATAAACGCAATAGCCGCCCTGATAAGGGCGATCCCGTGTCTCGTGCCTCCTGCTGTTACCTAAAGGGCCCTATAGCAGGTGACAGATAATCAGGGGATCCTATCAGATACCGGGACTGTTCTATACGTATACCAAAAACAACAATTAATTTAAATGTGAAGAACACCCCCCCTCGCATAACATGGTGATGGTGAACAGTACACCCATAGTAGATTAGTGCAGGAGATTATTGTACAAGATGGGTAGAGTGTCAGGTTGGCACTCCTACCCAAAGCGTCCCAACGCGTTTTGCCCAGTTGGTATAAGGGCTCCTCAGGGGACAAATGACCAAAAGAGATATCTGAGTGTTCTATACATATATAGTGATCACTTCAATAACCATAAAAATATTGAGGAGAATCCACAATGAGTCTTATTCTCCAAAGTATAATAAATCAAAGATATGAAAGAACATGATACAATATATGTTTAATATAAAACAGATATGTATATATCACAACTGATCAGGTTAAGGGACTTGATGATAAACCACATTATTCACAGTGTATCAAGGACGACGCCTGTCTTAAATGAAACGCTGCATGTCATAGCCATAGATAATCTCCAGCTTGAAAAAATAATAAATACAAATATGAGAGATGTCCTCCTAGTCCATGGAGTTAATAGATTTTCAAGCAAAGAATGAGGACAAAGCAGCCCCACTATTAATCTAGCCACACAAAATATATACTATAATCAGTACTTCACTAACTGGTGAGGTGCATCAGGGAAATAGTGGTTTGCGCTTTAAATGCGCTAAACTTGCGTGATCAGCGATTCCGGTTAGTCCAAGTCTACTGTGGGAAGGATGGTGGTCTCTCCAGATGCCGGAGCCCTTGTCTGAGTGTGGAGTCCTGGCGTGCTCCTGTCTGGATGGAGGCAAGGCAGCCTTGCACACTCCACACTCCACACTCAGACAAGGGTGACAGCTCTAGGACACAGCTCTGCCCTCAGCATGCTGATGTCTAGCCCTGTCAATCAAGGGAAGGGGGAAGTGTGCAGAGCACAGGGCGAGCAGTGCTCAAAGGATTCAGCCCCACCTCTTGGTGCTCCAATTGCTCATTTGTATATGAATAAAAACACAGATTTCTATGCAGCTGTTTAGCATACAGACAAAAGAAAGGTATTGTTTTAATGAGCCCTACCAGGCAGTATGCCTGGTTTAATAGGGTTGATCCCAGTGACAAAGCCTCTTTAAAGTACATGAAAGATTCATTTATATTCAATTTTATTAAGTCCCATTAAAGATCTTTATAAAATGTTTATAGACATCACTTGAACTTAAACTTTGCTCTAACAGGATTTTTCACAGGAAAACTGTGAGTTCCCTTCTAAAGGTCAAATCTACAGGCTTGCATTACAGGGGTTTACAGTGAAAGCACAATGGAACTACCTTGCTTTGTAAAAGGCTCTGCAACTGCTGCACCCTCTGAGATTTGATTGACTTTATGAGGTCAGGGCCAGGCGTGATGATTTTTACACTGGCTGGCCCTGTCAATCAAAGTGGATGGGTCTTGGCAGTTGCAGAGAGAGCCTCTGGGAGTAATGGCAACACCCACGTTGCTCCTAGAAGCTCATTTCCATATATTAAAACTTAATTTTTCTTAGCAATGCGGGCACATATGAAAATAGGACCAACATACAGGGAGTGCAGAATTATTAGGCAAGTTGTATTTTTGAGGATTAATTTTATTATTGAACAACAACCATGTTCTCAATGAACCCAAAAAACTCATTAATATCAAAGCTGAATATTTTTGGAAGTAGTTTTTAGTTTGTTTTTAGTTTTAGCTATTTTAGGGGGATATCTGTGTGTGCAGGTAACTATTACTGTGCATAATTATTAGGCAACTTAACAAAAAACAAATATATACCCATTCAATTATTTATTTTTACCAGTGAAACCAATATAACATCTCAACATTCACAAATATACATTTCTGACATTCAAAAACAAAACAAAAACAAATCAGTGACCAATATAGCCACCTTTCTTTGCAAGGACACTCAAAAGCCTGCCATCCATGGATTCTGTCAGTGTTTTGATCTGTTCACCATCAACATTGCGTGCAGCAGCAACCACAGCCTCCCAGACACTGTTCAGAGAGGTGTACTGTTTTCCCTCCTTGTAAATCTCACATTTCATGATGGACCACAGGTTCTCAATGGGGTTCAGATCAGGTGAACAAGGAGGCCATGTCATTAGATTTTCTTCTTTTATACCCTTTCTTGCCAGCCACGTTGTGGAGTACTTGGACGCGTGTGATGGAGCATTGTCCTGCATGAAAATCATGTTTTTCTTACCTTGCAGACTTCTTCCTGTACCACTGCTTGAAGAAGGTGTCTTCCAGAAACTGGCAGTAGGACTGGGAGTTGAGCTTGACTCCATCCTCAACCCAAAAAGGCCCCACAAGCTCATCTTTGATGATACCAGCCCAAACCAGTACTCCACCTCCACCTTGCTGGCGTCTGAGTCGGACTGGAGCTCTCTGCCCTTTACCAATCCAGCCATCTGGCCCATCAAGACTCACTCTCATTTCATCAGTCCATAAAACCTTAGAAAAATCAGTCTTGAGATATTTCTTGGCCCAGTCTTGACGTTTCAGCTTGTGTGTCTTGTTCAGTGGTGGTCGTCTTTCAGCCTTTCTTACCTTGGCCATGTCTCTGGGTATTGCACACCTTGTGCTTTTGGGCACTCCAGTGATGTTGCAGCTCTGAAATATGGCCAAACTGGTGGCAAGTGGCATCTTGGCAGCTGCACGCTTGACTTTTCTCAGTTCATGGGCAGTTATTTTGCGCCTTGGTTTTTCCACACGCTTCTTGCGACCCTGTTAACTATTTTGAATGAAACGCTTGATTGTTCGATGATCACGCTTCAGAAGCTTTGCAATTTTAAGAGTGCTGCATCCCTCTGCAAGATATCTCACTATTTTTGACTTTTCTGAGCCTGTCAAGTCCTTCTTTTGACCCATTTTGCCAAAGGAAAGGAAGTTGCCTAATAATTATGCACACCTGATATAGGGTGCTGATGTCATTAGACCACACCCCTTCTCATTACAGAGATGCACATCACCTAATATGCTTAATTGGTAGTAGGCTTTCGAGCCTATACAGCTTGGAGTAAGACAACATGCATAAAGAGGATGATGTGGTCAAAATACTCATTTGCCTAATAATTCTGCACGTAGTGTAGATGCCTTCAGCTGCCAAGTGGGCATGCAACAGGTCAGCCAGTTTCATAGGTAAAAATCTGCTGACAGATGCCCTTTAATGGAACACCTGTAGCTGACTTGTAGCCCAATGTTGGGCAAGCGCATCCTGATGGTTTGTGTGTACCGCCCTAGTTTTGGGATGTTAAGTCCAATTCCATTTGCAGTACAGAATGGATCACCGTTACCATTCTTCTAAGGCCTCTTTCACACGGGCGAGATTTCCGCACGGGTGCAATGCGTGAGGTGAACACATTGCGCCCGCACTGAATCCGGACCCAATCAATTCTATGGGGCTGTTCACATGAGCGGTGATTTTCACGCATCACTTGTGCGTTGCGTGAAAATCGCAGCATGCTCAATTTTGTGCGTTTTTCAGGGAACGCAGGCCCCATAGAAGTGAGTGGGGCTGCGTGAAAATCGCAAGCATCCGCAAGCAAGTGCAGATGCAGTGCGATTTTCACACATGTTTGCTAAGAGATGATCAGAATGGAGACCCGATCATTATTATTTTCCCTTATAACATGGTTATAAGGGAAAATAATAGCATTCTTAATACAGAATGCTTAGTAAAATAGGGCCGAAGGGGTTAAAAAATAATAATAATTTAACTCACCTTAATCCACTTGTTCGCACAGCCCGGCTTCTCTTCTTTCTTCTTCTTTGCTGTGCAGGAGGAAAAGGACCTGTGCTGACGTCACTGTGCTCATCACATGGTCAGTCACAAGATCCATCACCTTGGTGATGGATCATGTGATGGACCATGTGATGATCGCAGTGATGTCATCAAAGGTCCTTTACCCAGGTCCTGAAAAAAGAAGAGAAGCCGGGCTGCGCGAACAAGTGGATTAAGGTGAGTAAATTTGTATTTTATTTTTTAACCCCTTCAGCCCTATTTACTAACAGAATGCTATTATTTCCCCTTATAACCATGTTATAAGGGAAAATAATACAATCTATACTACACCTAACCCAAACATGAACTTCTGTGAAGAAGTTCGGGTTTGGGTACCAAACATGCCGATTTTTCTCACGCGCGTGCAAAACGCATTCGAATGTTTTACACTCGCGCTGAAAAATTTTGCATTTTCCCACAATGCACCCCCATATTATCCGGCCCAAATTCATGATGCCTGTGTAAAAGAGGCCTAAATAGACAATCCTTCCTTGCAGAGGTTTTCCTCTGTGCACCTCTTGCTGTCATTCCAGTTTGTCATTGTTCTCCTAACCACAAGGACACACAATGTTGAACACAGCTGGCATCTAGGCCTAGACGCATACTGATCTGCCATAGTGCTTAACAAAGATCTCTTAGGCCAAGGATTCTGTCCATCTCATTTTGTGAAAAGTGGATAACTGGCATATCAAAGAACATGCGGCATCGCACAAGCATCCCATATGACTTGATCTGATTTTTGAGGTTTCATGTGACTAAAGAACTTTGCTTTCAATCTGGCTTTTATGCCCCTCCCATATGCCACAGATTGGAGCTAGGTGCTTGAAAATATGATAATTTGCAAATCTTAGCGACACCTGCATCTTCTTCGATTTGCAGAACCTTCGGCTTGTCCTTCTTGGAGTTGCAATTTCAATGTTGAGGACTGTATATACTTTCTTCAAAAGATGTCATCTAGAAATGGAAAATTAGGGGTTAATGATACCCTACAAACCTTTTATACATCAGCCCCTGAATACATTACATTTGTATTTTCCGGGATGTTATTCTTTGCTGTTCGTGAGCCAGAAATAGCTTCCTCTATATACAATGATTCCTGACTCTGGAGTATCAGATCCTATATCCTGCTTACATGAGTTTTTGTTTTATCATCACATCCCACCGGGAAACAAAGTTCAGGGG